>NW_027397074.1:50751527-50990436 GCF_003265705.2 Callorhinus ursinus
TGTGTGTGTGTGTGTGTGTGTGTGTGTGTGTGTGTGTGTGTGTGTGTATTTGAAGCACCTCTTCACAAATTTCTGGGCATAAATTGTGGAATGTGATCTTCATAAAAAGCTATCCTAGTGACTTTCAAGGATCACGATGACCCCAAAGAAAATGGGGAGGTAGCTAAAGAAGTTATCTAGGAGCAAATATAAAAGAGAGAGATGAGCCAAAAGGAGAAAAGTTGATGGAATCCAGGATAAATAAATCAAGGTTTGTGGGGGAATTTTGAAGATAGTGAGGAAGTTCTATTACCACTAATGACCAGGATAAGGCATTAGAGACGCCTGGTGAAAGATCTAGAACTGATGCACCTGTGGAGACTTGCTCAGATGTGAGGCTGAACAGGTGAGGCATGGTTTGAGGGACCAGGGACTGCAGGATCCCAGGCAGGCTAGGGGACAGCACACAGCTCATGGGGCTTCTAGAGAAGCCTAGTGTTTTGGAGGTAGGGGATTCCATTAGCAAAATCCAATGGCCTGAGAGAACTGAAAGTTAAACTTAGAATAAAAAAAATAGCATGAGTATCAGGGGATGAAGGTCCACCATAACTATCCTTTGGACTGAGCAGAGCCCATGGAATCAGAGAAAACCTGACTCAGCTCCAGATTCACCTCCTTCCTTACTGTGTGACCTTAGAGAGTGACCTAAATTCTCAGAGCTTTGGACATCTCATCTGGGAAATAAGTAACACTACCAGCCTCCTGGAGAGGGAGATGATATAATGAATGGAAAGCCTTTAGCACAATGCCTGCCATTGGGTGGTCAGTAAATGGCAGCCAGAACCACACGGGCACCACATTTCTCTTGTCCAATAAAGGCAAGGTACAGAGATTACCCCATCATTCCTGGCACCTCTTGGAATACCCCTTAGCTCCTTACCTTGCTTCCATTGCCTGCCCATTCTGTTTGACTCCTGCATGTTGACTCAGTTTTCACTTTTAGCTCTATTCCTGCAAGTTGGACCACGATCCTGGGTCTGGTCCATGCATTCGGCATCCGCCACTGCCATACAGGAAAGTGGGCGTAAGATTTGATTAGCGAAAATGAGGTTTAATAGTAATTCATGAGGAAAAGTGTGAAAGTTATAGTTAACTATGAGATCCATGTGGTCAGCAGCTAGCCTGGGAGTAGAAGTGGAGTGTGACCTGATTCTCAAACTCAAAGGGACCCAGTGTAGACGAGTTTGACTGTGGGTATCTGAAATGTCTGCTATGGGTATTTATTATGTACTATTTTTGAGTATTTACTATATTCTAGATACTTTTTTATAAAATTTATAAATATGAATTAATATACTCCTTCAACAGTTGTTATAAAAGGATTTTACAGAGAAAGTTTTCCAAACCAGGAAATCACTTACCTTAAGTCACACACTCAGCATGCACTAGAACTGGAATTGGTACACAGGATTTCAAAGCTTATATTTTCTTTTTTTTTTTTAAGATTTATTTATTTATTTATTTGAGAGAGAGAGAATGAGAGATAGAGAGCATGAGAGGGAAGAGGGTCAGAGGGAGAAGCAGACTCCCCGCCGAGCAGGGAGCCCGATGCGGGACTCGATCCCGGGACTCCAGGATCATGACCTGAGCCGAAGGCAGTCGCCCAACCAACTGAGCCACCCAGGCGCCCAAGCTTATATTTTCTTAACAACTTTACAACCATGACATTGCATAAGAATTGGGCTTTTCCTCAACACACATGTACATTCTCTCTCTCTCTCTCAAACACACATACAATTAGCTAGAAAAGCACTCAGTAGTTATTATTTTTTGGCATCTATTTTGTGCATTTATTTTTAAAAAGTATATTTCATATCATCAGATTTTGCTAAATCTCTTAGGATCTTTGGTCAGTATCACAGGTTATAAAAATCAAATGAGGGCGCCTGGGTGGCCCAGTTGGTTAAGCGTCTGCCTTTGGCTCAGGTCATGATCCCAGGGTCCTGGGATCGATCGAACCCTGCATCGAGCCCCACATCGGGCTCCCTGCTCAGCGGAGAGCCTGCTTCTCCCTCTCCTCCCCATTTGTTCTCTCTCACTATCTCTGTCTCTCTCTCAAATAAATAAATACAATCTTCTAAAAAATCAAGTGAAATGAAAATAAAACAAAGTAAAATAAGCTGTGGTCTTAAGTTTTAATCATGAAAAACTATTCTGTTGAGTTAAGTAAGGTCTTTTGTTTGCTGGGCTGTCAAACCAATTTAGAAAACTGATGGGTTTCAAGTGACACATTTTAAGTGGAACACCATCACACTAGAGTTATTTATCAATGGTGAGCCATCATCCATGTGTCTTACTCCTTTCTGGCTGTTATAACAAAATACCACCTACCAGGAAGTTTGTAACAACAGAAACTTATTTCTGGCAGTTCTGGAAACTGGAAGTTCAAGAACAGGGTGCCAGCCTGGTTGAGTTCTGGGGAAAGCACTTTTCTGGGTTGCAGACTGCCAGGTTCTCACTGTATTCTCGCGGGAGGGAAAGGGGTGAGCGTGCTCCCCGGGGCCTCTGTCAGAAGGACACCAATCTCCTCATGACCTAATCACAGCCCAGAGGCCCTACCTCCAAATACCATCACCTTGGGCATTATGTTTTCAACAGATGAATTTTAGGGTACACAGACATTCAATCCACAGCACTATGTCACAAAGGAAGGGTCAAAAGAAATAGGAAAAGACTGAAAAGGACTATAATAGCTGCTTTCGAATATTTAAAGGTCGTCATGAAGATGGACTGAATGTATGCATATGGCCTGAAGCGGTGCACACAGGACTGGTAGGTGAAAGTCAGTAAAGGTAATGAAGGTCCTTTCATTCTTAAATGTGCAGTAGTCTCCCCTCATCCGTGGTTTCACTTTCTGGGGTTCAGTTACCCCCACTCCACTGCGGTCCGGAAGCAGATGGCCCTCTTTCTGATGTACTGTCAGAAGGTCCGTGGTGGCCTCATGTGTCAGTCGCCCCCCTGCCAGCAGAGAGGCACTTTGTCATCTCACATCATAACAAGAAGGGTGAGTATGGTACATAAGAGATCTTGAGAGAGGGAGAGAGGCCACATTCACATAATTTTCACTATACTGTATTGTCATAATTTTTCTATTTCAGTATTCGTTATTGCTGTTCATCTTACTGTGCCTCATTGATGAATTAAACTTTATCATAGATATGTCTGTATAGGAAAAAAAACACAGTGTATATAGGGTTCAGTACTATCTGTAGTTTCAGGCCTCCACTGGGGGTCTTGGAATGTACCCCCCTCAGATAAAGGAGAAGTGCTGTGTTCAGATTTTTCTGCACGAGGAGGGGGCATTTTGGTGACTGGTTGGGTTCTAGGCACTCTAGTTTCCGGGCACAGGCTTGCTTGAGGATGGGCGTCCTCCACTTGGATGGGAGGAAGGATTAATGACTATTAATGTGATGTGACCCATTAAATCTCATCCTCCAAAAAGGCAGGTATCCTCATTGTTGTTGACAGCTTTTGTAGGAATCTGGAACAGGCAGACTGGAGGGGGGCGACCGGAGTGCCACTGCCCCATAGATTACAGGAGGGGCTGGTCAGCACAGGGCTGAGATGAGCCCAGAGAAGGTAGAGCTGGTGTCGGAGACAAGGGCAGCTACGTGAGGGTCGAGAGCAGGCAATAGACAAAGGCGTGGAGCATTGGAGGAGGCAGTAGAAAGCAGGAAATGACAATGTATGGCAACAGGGCGACATGGGGATAGGAGGGGATAAAATTAGTTCATGTCATTAATCTACTGGCATTGGGTTTCAAAAAGCAAAATTAAGTTGTTCTTATTTCAAAGGCAGGGTGTACGTACGACAAAAATCTGAAACACAGACTTGGCAAGAAACAAACAAGTAAACACATTCTCAGAATTCCATCCAAATAGAGAAAACCTTCAAAAACACCTTGGGATATATTCTTTTAAATCCTTTTCTGTGCATATTTAATACACACATTTACATTTAAAAATAAAATACACATACTCCTACTATTCTATAACCTATTTTTTTTCAGGTAACAATTTATTAACATCTTTCCTTTTAAGAAAACATTTCATACAATTTTGAGAGCCAGTCATGAGTCACGGTGGAAATGGATTTCCCATAAGTTATTTAATCCTGAGGTTTTAAAGTTTTATTTTTAAACACTGGAATCTCTTCTTAAAACAAAATCATACACAGGAGCTTAGTGTGTAAAACAGATAAAACAAAACAAACGGAGCAGCTCTGCTTGATGAGAAGTACAAGGTCAGAGTCAGTCATATCTTGAAAACTTTAGATATATATTTCCAAATTTTTCTCCAGAAAGATTGTGAGAGCTTGTTTCATTATCCTTTTACCATCCATCATTGAATGTATAAAAATTTCTTAGACAAAATTCTGTCTTAAGGTACTAACAACATGCCTTTTAAAATTATTTGTGACCGGGGCACCTGGGTGGCTCATTCTTTAAGTGTCTGCCTTCGGCTCAGGTCATGATCCCATGATCAAGCCCCACATCGGGCTCCCTGCTCAGCGGGAGGCCTGCTTCTCCCTCTCCCACTCCCCCTGCTTATGTTCCCTCTCTCGCTGTGTCTCTCTCTGTCAAATAGATAAATAAAATCTTTAAAAAAATTATTTGTGACCATGAACACTTTCTTTGCTCATTGTACATTCATGATTTTTTAAGGATTTACTTACTCTTCTTGTTAACCCACATTTCTTTTGGATTATTCTGCGTTAGGTTATTCTGTTTTTCTTACTGACCCATTTACACAGTAAGAGAAATAACCTGTAATCATGTAGCCATTTGCCAATGTGGTAAGCCAAATAGGCATCTCATTTTGATGTGCATTTCTTCAGTTTGTGTGGTGGTGAATATTTTTTCATTTCCTGTTTGATTTCCTTTTCACAGTTTTCAATTGGAACACTCATATTTTGGGTGCTCCTCCTTTTATTTATTATTGAATTGACTTAATTTTATTACATTTTTTCTTCTCTTGATAGAGAAGTCACGCATCTTTGTTTCTAGTATTTTCAGTAGTTACTCCCCAATTTCTAAAATGCAGAATTGATTTAAAGTCTAAAGATCGTATTTCTAAAATATTGAAGGTTAAAAGATTAAAACATTTCAAGTTACATTATGCCCTTTCATTGTAGGTTATATTCTTGCCCTGCATTTTAATTCCACATTGTTTTAATACACCTTAAATGAGTTATTACTACTGTTGTTTTTTACACAGCCCTTTATTGTTAGATTTGCTCCCAATACTCTCCATTTTCTTCCCACACTTAGAGATCATTTGTGTGTGACAAACTCCCTCGAACCCTGTTGGAGAATGACCCTATTTTTTTTTCACTCTTGATTGCCATTTTAACTGGAATAGAATTCTAGTTTATAATCTTCCACTTATTCACTACAGATGGCTTCCAAGTGTTGTTTTACTTTTGATTATAAGCCCAACTTTTTCGTGCTTTTTCTGTGGAAATCCCTCGTGAATTGGCTCGTAAGGGGTCACACCCAGAATAGCTTTTCATTTCCTTCGGCCAGGAGTCCAGCTCTGTCCAGCCCAGGACCATGTTTTATGTTAGTCTTTCAAGTGGGCATTCTAGAACATTCTAGAATATAGTATAGATGTGAACCCTGAAACCATATGAGTCACAGGCTGAAGGTCTCAAGATTTCAGGTTATCGTCCTGTATCAATGGATAGATTCTTTTCCCCTTCTAACCTGCAACCGATGCCTCTCAGGCCCCTGGCTTTGACGGGAAGAGCCCAGTTCCACTTCTCATCTGGCTTGCACACAATGCCTGGTATCCATCCCCACCTGGGCATGAGAACCCGCACCCTTGTCAAGGCGCCAACACCCTTAGCCACAGCTTAGTGCTTCCGACTCAGTTCTCTCTTCATTGTGGGCACCTGTGGGTTTCACTGTCTTTACTACAAGCTCAGGTAAAATCATTTAAAATCATTTTTATTGTACTTAAATGTTTTGTTGCATTTAAAGTAATTTTTGGGAGAAGATGTTTTCTGTATTGTCATGGAGCCAGAACTCCTTTATATTTACTTTCTATCTTACGGTATAAGGATTTTCTTTGCAGATGACTACACAATTGATTCTGAACATATTCCAAAGATCTTTGAATAGCGTACCTTTATTGTAGATTATATCTATTGAAATATCGATTGAACCCAGTTAATCGTGTTAGTTAAAGCCTAATGCCATTATTTAAGGTCTCTACATAAAGTATGGCATTCATCAATTCTCTCGTATTTATGTTTTTCAGGACCATTTTATTTGGTGTTAGACATTCTTGTCAGTGAGGTCAACATGGTAAATTGTACTGATGTCAAAGAGAATTAGAAAATAACTTTCCTCTTCCACAGCCTTTTATCTTCTATTTTACTTGTCTGACATTTCTCTCCTCCTTCCCTGCCACCTCCCTCCCTGGGTGCACCACCGTGACTCAGTATTTGCTGGTATATCTTACGCATCTCTGTATTTGCAATGACTCCCTATCTTTTTTGTAACCAGCATTGGTCCAGATATTGCTTTCACAGGCAGTGTGAGGAAGATTTGGTCTTATCTCTACTTTTGTATTTATATATTAGGCTTCAAAAAATATACTCTTTCGCCCCTTTTTCCCCCCGCCTTTTCAAGGATGGTAAGTTTCACCTCTTTGACAGCACCTGTGCATAATCTCTGCTGGACGTGATAGGATCCCAGTCGTTTGACGGACTGGCACATTCAGCCTTCCTACAAGTGGAGTGTTTGACACAGGTTCAGCCCGATCTGCCTGCCTCCAGACCCCCTCTTCTCCAAACTGTCTTTTGTGCTGCGGCCAGGGAGCAAGTGGAGATATTAAAATGCAACTCTGGTCATGTCGGTCACCTGTGTGTGTGTCAGTGGCCCTAGGTGACGGAAAGAATACACTTCCAGCTGCCATTCACGGCTCTCACTCTGTCCCAAGCTTGTCTCCTCCTGTTCTCTCTCCCATGCTCGTCTCTGTCCCAGCCGTAACATGTTTCCTCTTTCTAAGGCCTCACGCTCTTACCTCTTCCTGGAATGCCCTTTACCGATTATTCTAGAAAGTACTGCAGCAGTCCATTTCAGTGCCTGGCACTGTGTTAAAGGTAGTGCACGAGCGTGGTGAGAACCATCGGCCCGGTTCCTCCCCTCATGGAGCTACGGGCTCCTGAGGAAGACAGAGAAAGACTCAGTAACAAAAAGGGCAAGTAGAGGTGGCTGTGGGAGCACAGAGGAGTCTCCAGCCTTGACTTTGAGATCCAGGGACTGCTTTCCAGGGGAAGTGATGACCAGAGTGAGGCCCAAAGGACAAGCAGGGAGCGAGCTTGGCCTTCTTTCCCTTATCACCTGGTGGCTTCCCGTTCCCCTTCCAAGTTTGTCCAGGCAGCAGAGATCACCTCCTGCTCTGAGTGCTAGCTCAGTAGGTTGTACATTATGGTCTTCTTAGCCATGGATTGCATTTATTTGCCTCTCTGTCCTGTCTTAGACTATGAGCCTCTTGAACAGAGTCCACTTATTTTTTATATCCTTGTGTGATATGCTTGGTGCATAGCAAACGCCTGGTTATATTTCAGTGGAATTTGGTTCCCAGACCCTGCTCTCCTGTGCAACACCTTTTCTGGTCCTGGCCTCACTCCATGCTTTCCCAACCTCCTTCTCTGGCCAAGCCTTCTTCAGTTGTTCTACTCCCAGAATCCTCTTCTGATTCTTCTATCACTCGGTCCCTACACCCTCGTCAGCACTCAGATGGCCTCTGGCTCCTGTGTGCTTTCATATTTTCAGGGGCTACCAGGACAACCCCTTTCATTCTGCAAAACAGAATGACAGACAAATAGCACCTGCTAAGAGGTGTCTATTGAAGGTGATAAGTGCTCTGAATAGCATATCTCCTCCAAAATCAGGTGCCTGGGACAGGTGGTTTTCTTATGGTAGAATAAAATTTTTACTAAGAAAATGAGAGCTATACATCCCAGTTGGCTTCCTTATTTACACTGGCTTCCAGGAGGAAATTTGGATTTAAGTTCAAGTTGGCAACTCCCTTTACATATGTTTCTGGTAGAATTATTTCCTTCCTTCACCTGGATGTGTTCTAATTATTCCTCTGAATTAAAAAAGCCCACTTCACTTGAAGTGTTCATTAAATGTCAGAAAACATGTAATTACATTAGAAGAAAAATTTACTGTATAACTATATTTTCATATGGGATTATACTGTTCCTCCTTTTCCCTCAAATTTAAATTATGGTTCTATTGCAAGTTATCAAAATCCGTATTTCAAGAAGTATGTTAACATCTTCCGTTTTTCCTTTGTTCCTCTCCTTTGCTTATTTTTCTTTCTCATAAAGGAGGCTGCATTGGTTGAAACATGCCATTTAGTTTGAGCTGTACTAGAGATGGTTCACTGAAACCAAAAGAAAGGAAGGGGTGGGAGGAAAGAGGAGGCCATGGTTGGGGAAGGGAGGGGACTTACTTCCTGACCACTGATGCTTCTAGCCACCTCATCCACAGTATTCTCAAGTACTGAGGTTTCAATTGTATTAACGAGGTAAGAAGCTCACAGTGGTTAAATGACTTGCCCAAGATTTTATTTCTTTGTTTGGAGAAGTCCAACAAATTCAGTTTATGATCTCATTTCATTGTCATTTCCTAAAATCTCCTGTTCCTCCTCTCTTCCTGATTTTGGTGAAAAACAGCTCTGTTATCTGCTTACTCCTTCCAGAAACTCTGGAGCCATGTGCATTCTCAAACTGTCACTTAAGAGGCTGCTAATCCTGCCTCTTTAATACCTTTGCTCTTCTTCTCTTTCCCGTTGCTTGTACCAGAGTGTGGGCTCCATGGTTCTGGCTTGGGACCATTTCCATCACCTAATATCTTCGTTTTCAACTTCTCCCATTCCGGTCTTTCCCTCACGTGGGTGTTTTGTCGTTGTGATATTTCCAAGTAGCAAATCTCACAACATCCCTCATTTGAGTGCATTCTCTTGCCCTCAAGTAAAAGTCCCTTGCCCGCTATGTCAGGATTTTCAGCATCTGTGCCTCGCCTCCTCTGCAGTACTCTCTCCCGTATGCATCCTTCAGACCAGCCACACCGACTGACTCACAGGTCTATGAAGAGTCAGTCACGGGTCTTCATGCGTCCACGCCTTCTGCACTTTGCTCTGCCTGCAGTGTTCATCTCTTGCATAGTGAACATCTGCTGTCTTTTGAGACCCAACTCAAAGTTCTATTCCTTTCTTGTTTTCCCTTATCCCATTATCAAACGTGTTGAGCGCGACCTCTTTCTAGTTCTCTACCTTGTACATATTTATATACTGTTTACCACACTGTGCTGCAATTATTTGGTTTTATGTTTCACTAACTTATTTGATTATAACTTTCCTGATTTCATAGATTTTGTTCTTCCTTTTGCAAAATTTAGATTTACATATTTTTTTCTTGTTGCATTCCTAGTGTTCAGTGGTGAGCGCGTTTTTGATTATGGTGTGGGCATTTTATTTCCTTCAAGTTAAAGGTTTATGTTAATTGCAAAATATTGCATAACTACAACAAGATAGAGGAAAGGCGTGTATGTCATTGGGACATCTGCTGAGTTCATTGTAAGAGCAGGTGGCAGGACATGCCTTATTTGAGAACTGGAAGATGGTTTAGGATGGATGTGCAAATAGACTCAAGAAACATTCAACCTGGCACTTTTTCCTTTGTAGTGACTGGTAGGTTTTCTTACCCTTATAAGTAGTTGAGTTTGAGGGGGCCAATTAATTACCCTTCCCCCTACAGGTTCTGAATAAAAAACCAGACAGGAATTAAAATATCAGCAGATTCAAATGCAATGCTCAGTTTTGTTTCAGGTAAAGCTGAACTGGAGAACGCAGCATAGATCTGGTGACAAAATCAACTTCCTACGTCACTGCTCCCCTGGCTCTCCGGATTGGTCCCGGCTGGGAAACCAGAGGCAGCAGGAGCTGAGCTGGAGTCTAAGGCCCGCTATCTGGGAAGCCTTGGCAGCTGAGACACACGAGATGGGCTGTCCAAATCTGGACAACAAGCCAGCACCACACTGCTGCAAAATGAAGGAATGATGCCACACTCTCCAGATCTCATCTGTCCACAGAGGGAGGGTCCAGGGAGAGGGAGGAGAAGGCTGTCTTCATCGCCTGGAAAGGGTTAGTTTCTGTTGAATGCACCAAAGCACGAGTGCCAAAAGAGAGAGTGGCTGGTTCTTTCCAGTGAGTGTGATAGGACAGATCAGTCTCTTAAACCCAGAGTCCCAGGACCTCAGATACTTTGACCCAAAGAATTTCTCTTTCAAGAACAGATCTGGAACTCTGAGGTCAAGAACAGTATGATTCTGTCTACTCTCTTTTACCCAACATTTGTCATTTTATCATGATGATGGCTAGATCAATAAGCGCTCCTGACGAGAACATATGGGTTAATGTCATTAAAGCTTAATGATAAAGGACACATTGACTCGACAGTCAGGTGTGAGTGCTCTGATGGGAAGCATAATCACCTGT
Organism: Callorhinus ursinus; assembly: GCF_003265705.2. NCBI lineage: Eukaryota > Metazoa > Chordata > Mammalia > Carnivora > Otariidae > Callorhinus > Callorhinus ursinus. The sequence continues at coordinate 50,762,084 of NW_027397074.1, forward strand.
GAATTACTATGGATTATAAAGGATTTTTTCCCCCTGCAATTTATGGAGGGCTCTGGACCATGCCGTCTCAACTCAAGTCAATCTGTAATTGCACATCTTGATGATGGTCCAGAGCAGTGACCTGAAGGCATCGAACACTTCTGCGGCGAGTCCAGAGTAGCTTGTGCCGCGTTTGCATGCCTGGACCTTTCTGACTTCCCTTGCAGCCCTCGGAGTTTATGATCCAGATACGCCTCCAGTGGAACTGACCTCAGAAAAATCCTTTGCTGGGCTCTGACCCGTATCTTATTAATTCGTAGTTAGATTTATTTTGTTTTTGACTGAATTTATTTCTGCTCCACGGGCCTGCATTCTTTTCCATGGCTAAATGTGCTCTCTCAAAGTATAATGTGTTTAATTTGGTCAGTTCTGTACACCATATAATGGCAAGGGAGAAAAAAAGGGGAACATCTGAGTCAGGAGGCAACAGTGCAAAATAAATGGTCATATTTTCACATAGTGGGTCTGATTTTCTCTGTGAGTTGAGATGGTCTTCTTAGAAGTAACATGCTTTACTGATGCTCAGAGTCTCTGGTGACCTAGCAATGGTTGAGTCCCCTAAGCCAGGGCTTTTGAAAAGCTACTGTGCATGCCAATCACCTGATTCTGCAGGGCTGGGGTGGGGCCAAAGACATTTCTGACAAGCTCACCAGTGATGCTAAGGACCGAGCAACGAGCACCTAAGTCACCAAATCAAAACACCAGCTCTCCAACTCATCACAATTCATTTTATTCCACAGCATGTATAAGGGAATGTTATTCTCAGGAAGATGTTTAGGATTAAAATAATTAAAAAAAAAACCCTTGAAAGTACACACATTTATGTATCTCTTCTTTTCATTAAATATATATCTGTTTGGCAAAAAAATGTTAGACTCTTTTGTACAAAAACAAAGCAAAAACAAAACAAAACAAAAAAAACAACCAACCCCAAACCCTTGCAAATTGTCAATACTTGTAATAATTACAATGATGTAAACTTGGATGTCTGACAGCTTGACCATCCTGTGGGGCCTGTGTTATAGCAGAACCCCCAGGAGAAGGTAACACCAAACCTGTCGAGAGGGGCCGCCTGCCACAGAGGCGTTTCGGTTTAGTATATTAGAGATTGGGATGACGACTGATTTCACCATTTGTGCTTTCAGCTAAGGGGCTGGAAGGGTGTGAGGCGTGAAGAAGGCAGGTGTGGGCTGGGGCAGAGAGAGGACACCCAAGACTAGCTGGCGAGGAAAGAAGGTTGGGCATGGTCACAGTGCAGACGTGAAATGGCATTGGACCTGGGACTGGGTCCGGAGACCCGGTGCAGTCCATGGCTAGAACGAGGTTTCTGCTGCTGCCCTTGGAACCAGAGAGGACCAGCACAAGGCAAAGGCCTGCACGGAGGACGGAAGAGACCTGAAAGCAGATTTCGAGTCACAGGGAACTGGTGGTGTGAGCGGACTCTGGAGAGAAGGGGAATGAGGAGGCGGTGTTTGGTCTTCTCCAGCAGCTAGGCTGTTTCTTCCAGACACAAGCACTGGGGCAGTCCCTTCGGTCTGACGGGCAGGTTTTGGGGCAGTCTGGTGCTGCCGGCTTGCACCCTCCAGGAAGGGAGGACGGGCCTGCTGGGGAGGGGGGTGAGGATGGAAGGGCCCTTTGGCTCTCTTATTGGTGGTGGGTTTTGCTCTGCTCCCACCAGTAGACTGCAGCAGTGGGAAGTGACCTAAAGCAATGGAACCTAGAAACAGAATCAGGGCAGTGAGCAAGACGTCAAGTAGGGGTAGAAGAATGCTGGGGCTAGAGGCGAGGCCAAAGACAGTGTTGACCCACAGCTTCTCTGCACCGCGAGAGGGTTCTGAGGCGTGGGTGTGTTTTCATTCTTCTCTCCCGTTAGCTAGATTTTCCAGTTTTGGAGGGGGCGCTTCTGGGCCCGGCCACTTCAGTTACAGTCATAGACGAAGTCATAGTTGCTGGGCTCCTTGGGGATGGGCGGAGGCGCATCAGGGATCTGAATGTTTTCCAGGTCGAGAAGGCGGAGCTTGATTTCCATGCTGAGCAGGGTGTCCAGGTCATTCCGGGTCAGCTCACTCATCATGTCTTTCCCCAGCAGTGCATTCAGCCCGTCCGTCCAGATACAGTACTGGTGGAAAAGGAGGTGACAAGGGTAACTACTGATGACAATGACAAGAGTAGTGACAGTGGTTAACAATGACCACGCAATGTGTGCTAAGTGCTCTGCCTACATCACCATTTAATAAAGTCGACGCTGCTGTTATCATCTCTGTTTTGCAGATGAGAGAACCGAGGCGCTGAAGAGCCGAGGAACTTGGTAGCGTGTGGAGTGGGTGGGACTGGAACTCAGGCAACCTAACTCCAGTGCACCTGCACTCTTCTGTGCAAATAATGCCTTCTCATGTGACAGCAGGAGGATCTGAGTTCTGCATGACCTTGCAACGTCATACCTTCAACACCCTACCAGCGAGTCTGCTTTTAAGCTATTGGTGGTATATATCCCAACACGCTCAGACTCAGCATTAGGTCGAGGCTGCTTCTTTCCTGACTCCAAGCACGGTTCCTAGTCTAGTGGCTAATCTCTGCCTCTCCTCTCTGATTCCTCACACTCACAATGTTAGCCCACTCCTACCAGGGAGCCAATGATAGTCCCACCTTGGCATTTCTCAGCAAAGGGCTAGGAAATACCGTTCTGCTGCCCAGTGTCTGCTGGACAAAATGGCTACAACTGTTGGCTGATCTTCATGGGAGGTGGGCTGGCTGCCTGTCTCTTCTTGAGTCTCTAGTTTCCAGGTTTTTTTCTCCTTCAGGTCTAGGAAGCCTGGTTCCTGGGGACAGAGCCGATCTTGGAAAGCCTTCCAGAGCAGCCAACTAAGAATTTGGTTCTTCCTTTCTCATTAAAACTGACCATGCCTTTTGTCTCTCCAGTAGACTGTGAACTCCTTGAAGAAAGAAACTCTACCTTGTTTATCTGAGGACCTGATTTGCTCTTGTCATCCTCCCTCCCAGAGGCTGTAGCCCTGGGACTTGGCATTAGAGCTGAGATACCTGGTGGCTGAACTAGCGTCTGACGTCAGCATCTGAGAAAACTGTCTGCATTTTGGAAGCTGTGCTCCGCTCGCCTTTTGGTATATCCTAGGCCTCCGTAGGACCTCTGTGATAGCAATTGCTCTGTTCTTACTGTCAGACTAGTCTTCCTTCTTGAATGGGCTCTAGATTCCCCCCTCTTCTGCCCTCACTGGGTCAAGTTACAATTCCAGACCCTATACTTAGCCTGTCCTTTGCACTGTGCTTACCTGGAATACAACAGCAGATCTCAACATGAAATGTACTATAGGACAGCAAGCACTTTACAAATCGTAAGCCACAGTGATCTGGAAATCTCACCCTGATCCACATCTCAGTGGCACCCCTTTTTAAGCTGAGGAGATGCACCATGGGTGTATTATGAGGGTCTATGTCTGGGTAGTGCAGCCCTGAAGTGTAGAACTTTGCCTTGGCTGTGTGATCTCTGCCAAAGTGTTTGACCCATCTAAACACCAGCTGAGTGCTAAGAGACATCTGGAAGTATTCATGTCCTCACGAATCCCTCAGACAGATTCTGAACTCATTGAAACATTCGTTTCCACATAAATAACCTTCATAAAAATAGATACAAAGGTCCTACCCTGGAGATCCTGATCTTGTAGATCTGGGGTGAGTAAATTTTACTTAGAAAAGCTTCCAGGTAATTCTGATATACTTCCAGGTATGGGGGCCACTGAACTCCATGGACTCTGAGGCCCCTTCCAGCTCTAACGCTGTTGACTGTAAATCCCTAAGCACTGGGCTTACTGCTTTTTTTACAACCATCCCGGTCCTGGCCAGCTTCCTAGTACAGATTAATTTGACCCACAGGAACACTTCTGTGGTGCCTTTCTTTTGAGAAGCAGCAGGTACAGAAAATTTTATTAAAGAGGGCACCGACCATAAATAAAAACTCGGTTCGACTGAATCTGAGTGGAAAGTATCAAAATGAACTTACAATGTATTTTATCTTTAAAGAAATAATGTAACTCCTAGCTCTGCCCATAAAAAGTCCTAAAAATAATGACCAACGGAATGCCCAGATTCTGGTTGCTAAATACCATTTTCTACCAAAAGGGACCACGGCTCCACAGAGAAAAGGCAGGAAACATGCAAGATGAGCCAGGCATGTTTTGTCATAGCAGAATGACTGAAGGTTGTCAAAGACATCTGGGGTCATGTCAATAGGACTCAGAAACCAACCAGAAGGTGTTCCTACTTTCTCTAGATAGGATAATATGGACACTGATAATGACAATCACTGCAACCCATTAAAACACAAATATGTTTAAATCCATTACTTCATAATGATACTCCAACACCAAAACCACCTCGTTGTTCTCATTTGGAAGATGAGCATTATTTGGAAGCCTGACAAGAAGAGTCAAGTATTTATCCTGCCTGTTACATATAAACTGTATAACCTCAAATACGAGGCCAGTTTCCCACTAATAAGTGAGGAAGGAATGATTGAATTGAGATACCAACCTTTCCAATGTCTAATAGGGCCAAGGATCCAGGCAAAAATCATCAATGGCTGCTAACATCCCCCAGAGAGACAACCAGATACCACGGAAGAATACAACACCACTGTTGCTTAAAGTTGAGCCTCAATTTGATGAATCCTCTAACTGCCACATAATAGGAAATACGGGAGACAGATAACCATGTGAAATAACAGCACATGTTACGGTAGGCAGAAGAATACCCTCCTTTTAAGGGAGATCATGTCCTGGAGCCTGTGAGTATGTTAGGGTGCATGGCAAAGGGAATTAAAATTGCTAATCAGGGGACCTGCAAATAGGAAGGGGCCTCTGGGATTGTCCAGGTGGGAGTAATGTAATCACCAGGGTCCTTAAAAGTGGGAGGGAAACAGGACAGGAGTGAGGGAGAGAAGGGAGAAAGAAGGGGAGTTTTGACTATGGAGGAGGAGCTCAGAATGAGGCGGTGTGGAGACCCAACCACCATGGTTGTGGGTGAATGGAGGCTGTGGCCAAGGGATGCCGGTGGCCTCCGGAAGTGCAAAGGGGGAGGAAACAGATTTTCCCCTAGAACCTCCAGAAAGGAATTCAGCCCTGCCAGTACTTTGATTTTAGCCCAAAAAAGACCTGCATAAGACTTCTGACCTCCGGAATTCATGTTGTTTTAAGCCACTAAATGTGTGGTAATTTGTGGAAGCAGCCACAGTAAACTAATACACATAATTATAATCAGCAAAATCTAGACTCTCAGCAAGGTTACCAAACAGATGACCTGGTTTTTTCAACGAATAAATTGCAAGGAAAAAAAAGCATAAGCAGATGCTCCCAAGAGAGGGGGAGAGAGAGAGAGAGAGAGAGAGAGAGAGAGAGAGAGAGAGAAAGGGAGAGAGAGAGAAAGGGAGGAACCTATAGATTCAAAGAAACTGAGGAAACATCTTGACCAATTGCTATGCATGGATCTTTTTTGGATTCTGATCTGAACAAAGTATAAAAGAAAGAAAACACACAATGGAGACAAGTGGAGAAGTCTGAAAACTGACTACAGATGGTAGTATCAAAGTGTTAAAAAATCAGCTGTGATAATGGTATTGTAGTTGGTTTCAAAATGGATGTTATTATTTAGAGATGCACACAGGAAAATTTACAAATACACGATGTATCTGGATTTGCTTTGCTAGGAATCTGGGGGGGCGCAACTGGGCATGGGCGTGGGTGTGGGTATAGACGGCGCCACCCTGGCCCTGAGGTGATTAACTGCTGACATTGGGGGATGGGCACAGGCAGGAAGCTGGGAGGTCAGGTCCTGCTTCCGGCCTCCCTAGCAACACAGTGCAGGGGTCAGGGAGACAGGCTTCCTGGAGCAAGGCTCCGTGGTTTCAATTCCAGCTCTGTTACTACTGGTTTGACCTTGGACAGGCTTCTTAACCTCTTTGTGACTCATTTCCCTCCTTTATCAAATGGGCACAATGGTTTGTTTCTCTCAGAGGTATAATGAAGATTGAGGTGAAGTACATAAGACACGGAATGGTGCCTGGCACAGAGAGATCCAGGCTAGTTGCAATTAACTATTATCTTTGCAAATGTTGAGGTATTCAATTTTGAGAGGCCTCTCTCCTTCATTTGATGAAGATATCTGTAATAGGACTTCCTATTTTATTGAGTGATTATGCAAATAAAATGAGGCAATACATATGAAAGAGATCTGAAGAAATTAAGTGTTCACCAGTGTATGGCATTTTTCTCCTCACCATATCAATAAAAGGTGGCAGTTGCAAATAAAAATTTGGCAGTTCGAGAACATTTGTCCTTATCTGGAATTAATGCACCCTGGGAAAATACAGCCTTGCATAGATTTAAATAACAACCACAGTTCTACTTTCTAAAGTGGTTTTCCATACAGCTGTATACTTCTTAAATACGATGGCCTGCCTGTGTATAACCACAATTTTATTTAAAAAGAGAAGCAGTAGGCCTCAGTATCTATTTTCAGAAAGATGAAGACAAAGTCATACCCTTTTGCAAACTAAATGTCAAGTTACACAGAATTACACTTAAGCACCATTCTAAATGCAGGATTTGCATCTAATCTTTCCTCTCTCTTTGGGATGTACAATTTTATTCAAAAGCTTTAAACCAGTGAAAGGCAGATACTGAATAACTTCTAAATGAGCAGAGTCTCCTAGGGGAAATGGGAAACAAAAGTCAGATTCTATTAAAATGTTCCCTTCCTTTCTAAAAGCTGTTTATGCAACCACACGTAAAACAAAAATTTGAATGGTATCATCTAAAAATAACAGTTTCGAGCATAATGTTGGGCTCTCGTTTACAAGAGAATGAGTTACATCAACCATAGCTGCTATTTCACCTTATAAATACATTTTCCTAGATCTGTGATAAATATTTTAAATATAGCTGACAGGCGTGCTTTAAGAAGAAAAACAAATTATACATATAACAAGATGTCAAAAAGGAATAAAATCACCTCAAAAATAAAATTCCAACAGCAGAGACAGCCCTAAATCTCTTAAAATAAGGAAACATGGTAGAAAACCTACCTCATCAAATGTTTTAAAGAATAGAGACAAGTTTATCTTGGGAAGACTGTGACTAAAAATTCAATACTCAGTGAAAACCAAAGCTTCATCAGGGCTGATTCTTCCTCGGGGTTGACAATTACGCCCTTGCTGAGTACGAAGCATTTGTTCATTCTCTTTCATTACCACGAACTCTTGGTCAAGCTAGTAAGAGGCTGAATCTGTGATAACTGGTGGTTTTTAAAAAAGTTTCCATTCTATTCCAAATCAATGAGATGCTCCTTTGTTCATGATTTTTCTTAGGCAGGCTTTTTTTTTTTTTTAAATGAAATTTCTTTCCAATATTTCTCTCTTGCTTGTTTTTCTAGGGAAAAAAAAGTGACATTCTCTCACAAATTAACCCCACTTAGACCCTTACCTCGTGCTTGTCAGGAGCTATGAAGTTCAGCTGGCAGTTTGAGTCATACAAGATGGAGAAAGCAAGTTCGAGCACCTCCTACAAGGGATCAGAGAAAACACACAGTGAGGGAAAGGGGCACATTCGTTCTGCAGTTATAAATGGCTGCAGACTGAACATGGAGTGAGTGCAGACATGGGGGCAGCAGTGAGGCTGACGGGAGGAAGGGGTGTTTTTTTGTTTTTGTTTTTTGTTTTTATCAAGGTTCACAGCACATATCCTTCTGTTTGGGGGAGGTCTGCATGAACCAACTCGTTTAATTCTCAAGACAGTCCTTGTAGCAAGTGTGATCATTCCTCTTTTAGGGGAAGGAGCTTGGAGAAGTTAAATCATTGTCCAAAGCCATGTAACCCCAAAGCCACGATACTCTTCTTTCTTCAGCTCCTCCCTTCCAGGTCCAGGGAGACCTGAGAAATCGTAAAGTCTTCCCCAACCAGCAGATTAAGGGCTGCTCTATCTTTGATCACCTCCAAACAGACAGATGTCCACAGAGGTATGAACTTCCTAAAACATGGAAGCTACATGGGAGCCAACGAGGCTTGTGGATGAACTCATTATCTTTAGGTCCTTTGATCTTTGAAGTACTGTCGAGCAAAGGCTACATAAAACTTAGGTGTTATCCAGAGGCTGCAGAGTATAAAGGAGAAGCAAGGGCCCAATGTTAGAATATGTGGGTTCATTCATTGGTGAGTGTCTACTGAGTGCAGGCTATGAGCCAGACCCAAAGGGCCAAGGACTAAGTGACACTGTCATTTCACTGTAGCTGTATGACCTTGGCTGAGACACTCAATGTCATGTCTAATATGTATGTTAAAATACACTTCTCAAATTATATATGCTGTACATTATTGGGTACAATGATTATTCTATTGGTTTGAGCAGTTAGTGGGATACAACCTTTAGAAGACAGTCATGGCACATCTCAACACCCTGAAAGCTCCTAGTCTGGAGGGAAAGGGCCACGTGTACCCATATTGGTGCTCTGCATTGTTACAACACACACATACTGCATAATTTCTTAGAAGGGCAGATCTTTCCACATCGTTCTCTGCTTAATATTTGTCAGAGGATTTGCCTTTGGCCAGTAACTCACAGCAAGAATGCCCCAGAAAGAAGATGGAAGGCAAACAGATGAGGTCAGTGCCTCCAGATTTCAGAATTTCAAATGGGTTAAAGAATTCTTGCCAAGTGAACTCCTGAAGGCCTAGCATTAGCTGGATGCCTCTCCTGACACAGTCAACCATCCGGCTATTTGGGCTCTCATGGGGTTCGTCTGTGTCTGACTTGCCTCCAGCTGTCCCCTCATTAAGAGGGAGCAGCGCTTGTTCTGAGCCTAGACCTACTGGTGTCTCAAACTCTTACAGCCTCCTCACCCTGCCAGAAATAGGAGCAAGTAAAGGAAAGAATGCCAAGTCAGGAATGGGAGCTATTCTGCAAACTACCTCTCTCCTCATTTTCATTACTTCTTCCTTGGGCCTCTATTCAGGCCTGCCCAGTGGAGATCAATAATATTAAAAAAAGAGTTCACCAAAACAAACAAAAACATTTTTTTCTATTAAGTTTAGCATCTCTCTTGGGTCTTTTAGTTTGTCATGGGCCCTACTAGTGGCATCATAAATTGGTGTCATCTTTAAAAAAAAAATCAAAAACAGGCAATCCATATCAAGAACCAGGGATCCCATTACTGGGATTATTCCTAAAAAATCAAAAAGCAAGCAAATGCCATATACATTGTTACCTATAAGAATATAACATGAGAACTAAATAAACGTCTTCCCCAATTTGGGTAAACCATCAAAGAAATCGCAAATTAGCAGAGAAATATATTCAGCCAGCCATTGAGTATGATAGTTATGAAGATCTGATCTTAAGTGAAAAGCAGGAGAAATGAACATTATTTACATACTGATCACAATTATGAACAATGTCTACCTGTGGACAGAGACTGGAGGCAAATAATGTGAAATAAAAAAATTATGTTAAGGGGCTGGGATCAGAGGTGATTATTTTTTTCTTTTAAAAAATGTAAAACTTTTTTCAATACAATGTTAAGTTCTGATCTCATAAATTCATAAAGATTGTTTTTAGATTAGGAACACTGATATAAATGATGATCTCATACTAATCTCAGTGTCATTCATTAGGAAAATTGACTCCTGCTTGAGAGATTGGGGAGAAAGGAGAGAATGATCGGTCAGTATATGGCTACCGCCCAATGTGACCTTCGGAGGTCACTAGGAAAAGGTGAAATTCACGAATGGATTTCTGGGTTGATGCTGGACAACTGGCGCTCTGCTTAGGTGGTCACGTGGCTCATCCCCTTGTTAACGACAGCTAGGGTGAACACCACCAGAGCCCAGACGCAGCCTCTTGACTAGGTGCTGAGGTCACCTGAGGCCAGAGTGTCACTGTGGCTGTCCTTGTGACACTTTCTTTTCTGCAGAGGCACAGAGAAGGAAGAGAAAGGAGGGAGCCTGCCAACTTTGGGTTTTGCCCTCCTCAGGCGCAAACCAGCGAGGACGTGAAGGAGCGGAGTCGTCATGACCTAGATTCCTGATAAACACAGGCAGGAAATGGGAAATTCGTGAGAATGTCAATCCCCACTTTCATTTCACCAAAGCTGCCTGGGAGGGGTGGGAGGAATTAATTCTCTGATCCACATGCCTGCATTAAAGGCTGCTATCGCCTGTAATGAGTTTTATTGACGTCCCTGGCTTGTTGTCATTGAGTCACTGGTGGAGGTCAGCTCTTCAAGGCTACAAAGCTGGGAGCGATGGCACCTCTCGGACTAACACTCCAGAAGCTGCCACCTGTCCAAACCGTCTGTGAGGGATAGAGGTGCCAGGAGGTGGTAGAGGAAGGGTCATGGATCTGGGGCAGTGTTCCCCTCAGGGGCTTCATCACACTCCACAGCATTCAGACATCTGATGGCTCTAGGGCTTTGCTATTCACGACGTAAGGTCCTTTATTCCGTCTGGATTTAATTCCGTGAAAAATTATGTTCAGGAGCTCCTTATTTTCTTTTTTTTTTTAATTTTTTTATTGTTATGTTAATCACCATATATTACATCATTAGTTTTTGATGCAGTGTTCCATGATTCATTGTTTGTTCATAACACCCAGTGCACCATGCAAAACGTGCCCTCCTCAATACCCATCACCAGGCTAACCCATCCCCCCACCCCCCTACCCTCTAGAACCCTCAGTTTGTTTTTCAGAGTCCATCATCTCTCAGGGTTCGTCTCCCCCTCTGACATACTCCCCTTTTCTTCCTCTCCTGTTATCTTCTTCTTTTCCTTTTTTCTTAAAATATGTTGCGTTATTTGTTTCAGAAGTACAGATCTGTGATTCAACAGTCTTGCACAATTCACAGCGCTCACCGTAGCACATACGCTCCCCAATGTCTATCACCCAGCCACCCCATCCCTCCCCCCCCCCACCACTCCCGCAAAACTCAATTTTGTTCCTGAGATTAAGAATTCCTCATATCAGTGAGGTCATATGATACCTGTCTTTCTCTGATTGACTTATTTCACTCAGCATAACACCCTCCAGTTCCATCCACGTCGTTGCAAATGGCAAGCTCTCATTCCTTTTGATGGCTGCATAATATTCCATTGTGTATATATACCACCTCTTCTTTATCCATTCATCTGTCGATGGGCATCTTGGCTCTTTCCACAGTTTGGCTATTGTGGACATTGCTGCTATAAACATTGGGGTGCATGTACCCCTTCGGGTCCCTACATTTGTATCTTTGTGGTAAATACCCAGTAGTGCAATTGCTGGATCGAACGGTAGAGGAGCTCCTTATTTGCATCCTCTATTCCATTAATTCACATCTCTCAGCATGTGGAGGAAAGCCCGGGATGGCAGAGTTCTGGGGATAGAGGAGGCAGGAGAATCTGAACATCCCACCGCTCAAGCATGCCCTGGGGCCTCTGACCCCATCCTCAACTCCTGGGCCTGCGAGCAGTGACAAGGCATGCTGGGTCACGAGAGGCTCAGAGAAACTCTAGACATGGATGGCACTTTGTTTTGGGGACTGCCATTTTCCAGCAGCCAAATGTCAGACTGAATACAAGAGTAGAGTTTTATGCAACATATTTTCAGTATTCAGCGCTGGCTGCCATTCCTTATATTGTTTTGGGGTGACGTGTCTCATTTGGCCCTTTTTCCCAGCATTCCCTTGAACTATGTTGGTTCTCCACCATCTATTCAGGTCGTCTTAAGGGCAAAGACACAGGATATAACTTGGCATGTGAGTGTGCTGAATATGGCCATAGGCATAGCAGTAGATTTCATAGCTAAAATACACTGTTGCTCATCTATAGATCTATGAGTTTGGGTTTCTATTTTAGAAGGCAAAAATTACTCATTCATGTAGTACATAATAATAGAGAATACTGCCTTCTTCAGGCAGCTATAACTTTCTGGCCCTAATCTGTCTTAACATTATCGGCCAATAGTTCTCCAACCCATTTTCTTCTCTCGGTCCTCTGTCTCTCTGGTCTTTTGTCCCTCAATCCTGTACTCTGAATTCAATGTTTCTCGATCAGAGGATGTTCTTTCATATGTTGGAAGGACCCTGTGCTTTTCACATACTCTCTCCTCTTTCTAGAAAGTCTTCCTCTCGCTTAGCAATTCCTTTTCAAAACCCAGCTCAGACACCCTTTCCCCTGGGAGCCTTTCTGAAGTCTCCTGGGCTCTCCCTCTATTTAAATATCCCAGAGTTTTTGTAGTGAAAAGAAGAAAAAAAGAAAAAAAGAACCATATGTAGTGAAAAGAAGAGCCATATGCACCCCAATGTTCACAGCAGCAATATCCGCAATAGCCAAACTGTGGAAAGAGCCGAGATGCCCTTCAACAGACGAATGGATAAAGATGTGGTCCATATATACAGTGGACTATTACTCAGCCATCAGAAAGAATGAATACCCACCATTTGCATCAACATGGTTGGAAGTGGGGGGGGGATTATGCTAAGTGAAATAAGTCAAGCAGAGAAGTCAATTATCACATGGTTTCACTTATTTGTGGAACATAAGGAAGAGCATGGAGGACATTAGGAGAAGGAAGGGGAAAATGAAGGGGGGATTTTGGAGGGGGAGATGAACCATGAGAGACTATGGACTCTGAGAAACAGAGTGAAGGTTTTGAAGGAGAGGGAGGTGGGGGGATGGGTTAGCCCGGTGATGGGTATTAAGGAGGGCACGTACTGCATGGAGCACTGGGGGTTATATGAAAACAATGAATCATGGATCACTACATCAAAAACTAATGATGTACTGTATGGTGACTAACATAACATAATCAAATTAAATTAAATTAAAAAAAATAAATGTCCCAGAGTATAGACAACATTGAATTATCATTGCATGTTGGCACATAAGTCTTATATGTACTAGACCCCCAGGGCCAGGGGCCAGGTTGTATTTATCTTTGAATTCCTAGTTCCTGGCACAGATCTGATAGAAAGAAGATACTCAATCTCATATGGGTATGAATGACGAATGAAGTAAATCTAAATAAAAGATAAAATGGGAGAAATTCTCTTCCTCTAGATAGTAAAAAAGGTCTGGAGAACAGGAATTTGTTACGGAGAAGGCTCTGGCATATTTCATGATTACTCTTCCTCTTCTTCTGCCAGACACATGAGGGGTGGTCCTTTTCAGTTCTTCACTGTGAGAATCCGCTAGGGTTACTGGAGGTAAAGCCCATGAAAGTACGCCCCCCCAGAAGACTAAAACCCCAAGTTTTTCACCCTCACACTAGCCCACACTCAGCCTACAGCAATTAATCAGAATTGTCATTTAAGTGATCCTACGATTTATAGCTCCAGTGGATTCTGCCCCAGGTGGGCAGATCTCTGGATGCACTTGACTCTCCAGATTCCATGGTGGCAGTTTGCCTTGCAACCTCAGTTCCCTGGTAGGTCCAAGAAAACTGTTGACTTTCACTTTATTCCGTTTCTTCTTACTACAAGGATAGGAGTGACAATTCCCAAGCGCCTCACCTGTTGGGACTAAAACCAGTCTCTTCACATGCATTTTACCTAATTCTCTCTATCCCTACTCAGAGTGCATGAGTCTTGGCAGTCTGTTTTGCTGCAAACTACACCCTTCCTGGCCTTCTCTGCATTATACACTCTTGTTGCTGCTAATTTCCTGCTCAGCTCCAAGTGTATATATACATACAGCTCCAGTGTATATACACTGAGCTGAGCCAGTGTCGGAACTGAGCAGAGCCAGTGCTCCCTGAGACTGTGCTCTGCATATCAGGTGGTAGAGGAGGCATACCATGAAGACTGGGAACTTGCTGGTGTAGTTAAGGATGCTCGTCTGAAATCTGATGAGCGGTACAATCCGTTTCCCCATATCATAAAGAAGAGAGAAATGCTGTGTAACAGGTGACCAACAGACTCTGAGGCATGCCCTTATATCATTACGCTGGTCAGTTAAGTGCATTATATGATGGTGCTGTGACAGGCTTGACAAAGAAGGAATTCACACAGAGTTGAGGTGAGTTATACTTATGTGACTTAGGAAGCAATGATTTTGCTATCGGCCTTCTCGGCTGTATCTGCTCCCCTTTATCTTACTAAATAGTACTTTTACAGTACAACTGATCTATGGGATATTTTTGGTACCAAAGTGGCTGGAGCACCCAGATCAATCTAGATAATTTTGTTCATGGAGGGGTACTATGTATCACAAGATGCCAAGAGGTAGAAACAATAAATTGGCTCCCTGGTGGCCCTTCCAAAGGCAAATACCTGCAAAGTGGGGGCAAAGGAAATTCTTTCATCTTTTCGGCTAGTGTCTCCTCCCACACCCTCTAGTATGGAACCTGGGCTGTTATGATGAACAGCTGGTTGGTAAACTAAGAGGGGAGGGTGAAAAATATTACGGTATTAAGAGGATTTAAGCAATATTCACCTCTAGGGTGAAGCTGGATTTGAGTTATTTCCCAGTACTTTCCATGACGCTGAAGGCTATCAGGCCCTTAAGTTTTCTAAAATGTTTTGAATCCTCTGGTCTCTGCCTTTCCCAGGCTTCACAGAGACTCCAGAGAGTCTACCGAGGAGGTAAGGACAGCAGGAGAAAATGGAAGAGATTGAGGTGGAAGTCAGGGAAGGGAGAACACGAACATAAATGGGCGGCTAGAAGAGGCCCAGAGAATGGATGGGGATGAAGGGAGAAGGCTTGAGGGTGGCTTGGGTGACAACAGTGGGGAGGCAATTCCTAGCGTTGTCAGGAGACAGGAAGGGAGAGAATGGAAGAGGTGGCGGAGGGAGGGATTTGTAAGTGATCAGTGAAAGCCTAAGTCTAAGGGATATAAAAGCAGTCAGGGAAGGAAAAAGGAGAGCTGGGTAAGTGACATGCAATAGCACATGCACGTGCACGCATGCACACGCGCATTGCTAGTAACGCGGGGCCGGGCCCCCCACAGTCGCTGACTGCACTGTGCAGATAGCACTCTTCGCAAGAATTTGGAAATCATACCTTGTTTTGTTTAAGGGCACCTTTCTCTTTCATATGAGGGCAGTCCTTCCCCGTCACCACAGCTTTGATATCTGCCACCGGCACTGCAATTCAGAAGAGAAAATGAAAGTCACTACACTGTGGGAGAGCCGAGATGTCAGGAAAGAAGCAGGGCTGAGCGCGGAGTCTGCGAGCACAGTTGTCATTCCTCAAACTACTGCAACATGAGGAAAGAAAAGAGGTAAAGAGAGAAAGAGACGTCAGGCAAAATCCCAGGACCAGATGCTGAAATGGATTCTTATATTCTGCTCAAAAGCATCCCTGGGGAGACAAATCTATGTTCACAAGCAGAATTTGGTTCACTAAAACAAATCCCTAGGAAAACCCATCATGGTTGTGTAAAAGTGATGGTACCAGAATCAGCAGTAATACTATTACTACCAGTGGTACTAATACTGGTACTAGCTCCTGCTACCAGAAAGAACACCAGGTGCTTTGCACACATTGCTATCTCTTGCTACAGTAGCTGCATCTATTAGCTTCTGAGTTTTGGATGATGAGGAGAAGCAAACTTACCAAAAAAAAAAAAAAATCGATCTGGATCTGAACACTCACTCTCCAAATTCTTGCTCTCTGCCATCTCGTTAATTCTCACAGCAACTCTGTGAGGCAGGTATTTTTTTTTTTTTTAATCCCTATTTTACAGACAACGGAAGTAAACTCAATTAAAGAAAGAGAACATTCTTTTTTTAAAAATTTTTTATTGTTATGTTAATCACCACACATTACATCATTAGCTTTTGATGTAGTGTTCCATGATTCATTGTTTCTGCATAACACCCAGTGCTCCACGCAGAATGTGCCCTCTTTAATACCCATCACCAGGCTAACCCATCCCCCCACCCCCCTCCCCTCTAGAACCCTCAGTTTGTTTTTCAGAGTCCATCATCTCTCATGGTTCGTCTCCCTCTCCAACTTACTCCCCTTCATTCTTCCCCTCCTGCTATCTTCTTCTCCTTTTTTTTCTTACCATATATTGCATTATTTGTTTCAGAAGTACTGATCTGTGATTCAACAGTCTTGCACAATTCACAGCGCTCACCATAGCACATACCCTCCCCAATGTCTATCACCCAGCCACCCCATCCCTCCCACCCCCCACCACTCCAGCAACCCTCAGTTTGTTTCCCAAGAGTAAGAATTCCTCATATCAGTGAGGTCATATGATACATGTCTTTCTCTGATTGACTTATTTCACTCAGCATAACACCCTCCAGTTCCATCCACGTCATTGCAAATGGCAAGATCTCATTCCTTTCGATGGCTGCATAATATTCCATTGTGTATATATACCACACCTTCTTTATCCATTCATCTGTCGATGGACATGTTGACTCTTTCCACAGTTTGGCTATTGTGGACATTGCTGCTATAAACATTGGGATGCACGTACCCCTTCGGATCCCTACATTTGTATCTTTGTCGTAAATAGCCAGTAGTGCAATTGCTGGATCATATGGTAGCTCTATTTTCAACTGTTTGAGGAACCTCCATACTGTTTTCCAGAGGGGTTGCACCAGCTTGCATTCCCACCAACAGTGTAGGAGGGTTCCCCTTTCTCCGCATCCCCGCCAACATCTGTCGTTTCCTGACTTGTTAATTTTAGCCATTCTGACTGGTGTGAGGTGGTATCTCATGGAGGTTTTGATGTGGATTTCCCTGATGCCGAGCGATGTTGAGCACTTTTTCATGTGCCTGTTGGCCATTTGGATGTCTTCTTTGGAAAAATGTCTGTTCATGTCTTCTGCCCATTTCTTGATTGGATTATTTGTTCTTTGGGTGTTGAGTTTGATACGTTCTTTATAGATTTTGGATACTAGCCCTTTATCTGATATGTCATTTGCAAATATTTTCTCCCATTCTGTCGGTTGTCTTTTGGTTTTGTGGACTGTTTCTTTTGCTGTGCAAAAGCTTTTTACCTTGATGAAATCCCAATAGTTCATTTTTGCCCTGGCTTCCCTTGCCTTTGGTGATGTTTCTAGGAAGAAGTTGCTGCAGCTGAGGTCGAAGAGGTTGCTGCCTGTGTTCTCCTTTAGGATGTTGATGGACTCCTGTCTCATGTTTAGGTCTTTCAACCATTTGGAGTCTATTTTTGTGTGTGGTGTAAGGAAATGGTCCAGTTTCATTCTTCTGCATGTGGCTGTCCAATTTTCCCAACACCATTTGTTGAAGAGACTGTCTTTTTGCCATTGGACATTCTTTCCTGCTTTGTCAACGATGAGTTGGCCATCGAGTTGAGGGTCCATTTCTGGGCTCTCGATTCTGTTCCATTGATCTATGTGTCTGTTTTTGTGCCAGTACCATACTATCTTGATGATGACAGCTTTGTAATAGAGCTGGAAGTCCGGAATTGTGATGCCGCCAGCTTTGCTTTTCTTTTTCAGTATTCCTCTGGCTATTCGGGGTCTCTTCTGGTTCCATACAAATTTTAGGATTATTTGTTCCATTTCTTTGAAAAAAGTGGATGGTATTTTGATGGCGATTGCATTGAATGTGTAGATTGCTCTAGGTAGCACTGACATCTTCACAATGTTTGTTCTTCCAATCCATGAGCACGGAAGGTTTTTCCATTTCTTTGTGTCTTCTTCAATTTCTTTCATGAGTATTTTATAGTTTTCTGAGTACAGATCCTTTGCCTCTTTGGTTAAATTTATTCCTAGGTATCTTATGGTTTTGGTTGCCATTGTAAATGGGATCGACTCCTTGATTTGTCTCTCTTCTGTCTTGTTGTGGGTGTATAGGAATGCCACTGATTTCTGTGCACTGATTTTATATCCTGCCACTTTACTGAATTCCTGTAGGAGTTCTAGCAGTTTTAGGGTGGAGTCTTTTGGGTTTTCCACATACAGTATCATATCATCTGCAACGAGGGAGAGTTTGACTTCCTCTTTGCCGATTTGGATGCCTTTGATTTCTTTTTGTTGTCTGATTGCTGTGGCTAGGACTTCTAATACTATGTTGAATAGCAGTGGTGATAGTGGACATCCCTGCCGCGTTCCCGACCTTAGGGGAAAAGCTCTCAGCTTTTCCCCATTGAGAATGATATTCGCTGTAGGTTTTTCATAGATGGCTTTTATGATATTGAGGTATGTACCCTCTATCCCTATACTCGGAAGAGTTTTGATCAAGAAAGGATGCTGTACTTTGTCAAATGCTTTTTCTGCATCTATTGAGAGGATCATATGATTCTTGTTCTTTCTTTTGTTAATGTATTGTATCACGTTGATTGATTTGCAGGTGTTGAACCAGCCTTGCAGCCCAGGGATAAATCCCACTTGGTCATGGTGAATAATCCTTTTAATGTACTGTTGGATCCTATTGGCTAGTATTTTGGTGAGAATTTTTGCATCCATGTTCATCAAGGATATTGGTCTGTAATTCTCCGAGAACATTCTTTTCTGATAGGGAAATGGTAGCTGGTATTTATCTTGGAGATCCTGAGAATAATGCAGTTAGATAAAATGATGTTATCTCATGTCTTACTCAGGACTGGGAGGAAGATAAAAGAGGGCACAAGTTTGTGCATTTAAAACTTCTACCAAGATCATCTGAGAGAGAGAAGGCAGTAAGATCGTTTGGAACCACACTTTCAAAACTGTGAAGTCACCTGTCCCTCTCCAATCCCTAATCTTTTAGTCCCACAAGGGACTGCGAATCCTGGGGCCCTCTTAGGATCTGCAGAAACTTCGAGTAATCAATGACTTAGACTCCCTTAATGATGAAGATGATGAGAGATTTCATAATTAAGGTTCACATACTTTTACTGAAGAATTGGTTTGTGGGGGAGAGATCTAGATGAAGATGAATTTATGAAACATAGAATATCAAAATGATACAACAGGAAGGCCCTTTAAAGCTAACATTTTCCAGGTCCCCTAAAATTGCTAAGACTTTATTCAAATCTGTTGACAGCCCTAGAGCTTTCTCTAACCCTAGAGAAAAGTGGGGTTGTCATGAACTCTTCCAGGGATCTCTGCACATACTCCCTGCTATCTCTCCCACCACGTCTGCTCCTTCATCTTGCAGTCCTGATTCTCGATCACATTGGCAGGCATTACTTGTGCTGGGCAATATCTGGTTTTCCTCTCTTTCTGGGCATATGGAAGACTACACTTCCCAGCAACCTTTAGTGAGGTGGGGCCACATGATTAGGTTTGGCCAGCAAAATGTGAGAGGCAATGGCATACATGTCTCTTCTTGAAGGAAGCAGTAAAAAGTCCACATCCATCAGCCTCTCCAGAAACTGAAGAGGCCACATGTTCCATCCAGATGCACAGTTGTGGGATGGCATGGTAGCCACTGGCTGTGTCCCTGAGGGACTGTGTAGAGCAGTCCTTCCACAGCCCATGCCAGTTATGTAACGTGAGTGAGAAATACACTCTTGTTGTAAGCCACTGAGATCTGGGAGCTGTTTGTTCCTGCAGCATAATGCAGCAATGTGGCCTACTGTGAGCAGCGTGATCTTTTATCTTGGATGCCTTCCCTGCCCCTTTGGATTGACATCTTCCTATAGATGGTCTCTATAATTCCTGAACCTACTTTTGACCACTCATGGACTTCAGCTCTCCTGAAATCCGTTTTTATAACCAATAATCAGCCCTGTTCCCCTCAGTGGTCAATCTGATTGCCCAATCACTACCCCAGGAGGGGACATTTGGGCACTTTAGGAAATTGGGTTGACTCCATGTTTGCTTTTCAATTGGACCTCCACCACTGAAGTGAATTTGTGAAAGAGTTAACCTACCAATTCAAAAGCCTTCTCAAGCTTCAGATGGAGTTCGAGTTACAAGTACCTTGCAAAAAATGTCTTTTGTTGTATAATATATAACATGGTCAATGAACTAGAAAGAGTTTCTACAATCTATAAATACTAAGTTACCCTTTGGTTTTGAAAACCCATCATATGGAACGGGACAAGAGGAACACAAAAGTCGATGGTGGGAGTAGTCTTCAGAATCTCTAATAAGAAGGCTTCAGGGGAGAAAAGGCACTTTTCCACCGTGCTCATAGCAGTACATATTCTATTTTTTAATATGTATTGTCCCCTGTCAAGGAGACAAGCTGCTGTATTACTCACAGGATTATGGCTAAGAGGAAACACAAAATTCTAAAAATACAGTGTGGCTTTTAAAGGTTGCTCTTTGCATAGTTTTTCTCTAGATGCACTGGAAGATTAGGCATCAGAAGGGCTAGAATGCATCCTTTCTATTCCCATGAGCAAAATCAGACTCCTGTCTCTTGAATCTACACTCTGAGGAGGCAGGAGAGGGCTCTTGATTGCTTCATAGTCAGGCTGGTGTTTCCATTAGGCTCTTTTTATGTGGCAGCAGTATAAAGAAGTGGTGCCCAGAGATAAGAGAAATAAAAGCATCCCTGCTGGCGCCCTACACCCCACTCTAAATCCTTGGGGCATGGCTTCATTTCTTTAAATCCTTTTCTCAGTTTGAGCTGGACTGAGACAATCTCATTCAATACTACCATTTTACAGATGGGAAGACTGAGGCCTAAAGAGAGGAAGTAAATTATGCAATGTCACATAGTTAGTGGGGGTCAGAGTTGGGACTGTTTTTTCTTCTACTCTATATGCTCTCTTGCTTGGTCATGGCTTCTCCCTATGTTTGGAAGGTGTCAGCACCCCAAATCATGCTCAACATGTGGTGATCACTTCAGACACTCCAGGAAACTCTTGAACTGCTAATATCTGTGGAAGGAACTGGAATTGTGATTTAAAACAAAAATACAATTGAAAAAGGAAGTGTGGCCACCAAAATAAGTTTAAGCTTTCACCACTGGGAGCCAAACTGAGGCAGAAACCACCCCAGGAAGTAGCTAGTAAGCCATGAGCACCTGCTCCATAGACACTCTTGTGAGTGGTGATACAGAAGAGGGACAGGCCGATCCTACCCCTGCACAGTTCTGTGAAGAATCCGATCTCTAACCTGGCAGCACAGAGCAGTGGGAGGGGCTGTGCCTTTGGAGTCACAGACTGCCTTTGAATTCTAGATCCACCACTGGATCTGTTCCACTTTGGGCTAAAGTGCTTGGAGCCTAACCTTCCTCGTCTGCAATGTGGAACTCTAGCATCAGCTACGTCAGAGAGTTGCCCCAAGAATGACGTCCTAACGCTGGAGCAGGATCATTGTTGGCTTTTCAGCTAGGCAGTACAGGGTCGTGGTTAAAAGCTGGGGCTATGGAGTTAGATGGTCGCAGAGATCTCTGCTCTACTGTTTACTAGCCATGGGTTATTTAAAAATTTCTGTACCTCAGTTTCCTTGTCTATAAAAGAAGGGCAATGATGTCTACCTCTCCAGGTTGGTGAGAGGGTAATTTATGTAGAGCTCTTAGCACAGTGCCTGGCATATAGTAAGCACTCAATAAATGTTGTTTGTAATTATTCTCGTTATCAATAATCAAAGTTAATTGTCTCTGTAGATGAAGGAACCTGAATTATTCTCGGTGCTTCGGTGACCCAAATAGCCCACTTTGCTTTGCTCTCTCAGCTGCTCCTCTCATCCTAACAGGCTTAATCGCCTTGTGAGGGGGTGAGCCTTCTCCTCCCTGGCCCCTTTGATGTGGGAGTGAGGAGCTCTTGCCTAGATTCTTTCAAAGGGTGGCACTGAGGGGCCTGGGGCACGGCTGGAAAGCTGCGGAGTCTAGTGTCTAGTGGGAACGATGAGAGCCTGTAAACGTGGTGATTGGAATTTGGGGCCGTATCTCCTGCGAAACAGAAGTAATATGAGAAGAGATTTTCTAAACCTTTAGGGGTGATGACAGCTAGGGAGAGGCCCTCGATTTCTACTCACCCTCTCTATATTAAGAAGATTCAATTACACTCTTTGATTCATCAATATCTCAATATTCAGCGCTGATTAACTCGAGGGGCGGAAGACAATTTTCCCCTTGGTCTCAGGAGAGGGCAATTGTACATGGCAAGAGCAATGGCACTTGATATTAATTAAAGGAACATTTCATTTTTCTAGTGGAATGAGGTTTATGACTTCTAAGGGCTCTAAGAGGATGGGCAGAATGCGGAATTGGAATTAAATGCAAACCAGTGACAGGGCTGAAGCAGTCAACTTGAGTTTTCTAAGCTGGGGCCTGCTCATCCCAGGCACATACTAGGTCCATTTTACTTCTTACATGAATACATGCCCTCCCTGGCTCATACGCACATCCAGATACTATCTCACCAACACACACACACACACACCCTCCTATGTGCATACACCTGTACAGGTATGCATTCCTGGTTTATCCTGCAATGGATAACCTGGTGATGGAGCAGCTCTGTTGAACTCTGAGGTACTGGCTTTCAGAAGAAGGGGCAGGCTAGAGTCTTTGGAGCCACTGTCAGAGGGACCGTTGTAACCCTTTCCCAGAACCAGTATCATTCCATGGCCACTACCAAAAGCTGTTTGGAGATTAGCAGATCTGGCCTTGCTCTTCTGCGACCACCCTGGCAAGCTGGTTCTCCCTGGCTTTGGCACTCCGGATTTATAGCTAGTTACTTTCACCTGGGCTCTTGGGGGTGCAGGCCTTGGTAGAGCTGGGGGCGGTTGAGAAGAAGATTATATCCCTTCTGTGGGTTGAGAAGAAGACTATATCCCTATAAAAATGGGGATAAATAATATGTCCAGTGAGTGGGAGAGCCAATTCACTGGCCCACATGGGTAAAAAAAAATAAATCAAGCTCTATGTGTGTGTGTGTGTTCGTGTTCTGCCCAGACCATTTTCCCTGTTTACTGATCAGGTTAGAACGAGACTATGGAAGACTTTGTATAGAACTTCTGGTTGCCTTGAGCAACAGTAACCTTTAACTCCTCATTTTACCACTGCAGAGCAGTGATTCCAAATTGCTGACCTCTGGAAAGTTCTAAGTTTATGAGGGAGGTTTCACCAGTGAGTTTTTCACCAGTTAATAGCAAACAGAGGAAAATGAACACAGCTGTGAGTTTTTAATAAAGCAAATTTAATTTAGTAGACAGGACTGTCCTATATTCCAAGATTAGGTCTTTCAGGTCTTTCTTATTGTTTTTCATGCTCAAGAGCCCTTTCTTTTTTCTTTTTATTTTTTTTAAAGATTTTATTTATTTATTTGAGAGAGAGAGAGAGAGAAACAGCATGAGAGGGGAGAGGGTCAGAGGGAGAAGCAGGCTCCCCGCTGAGCCGGGAGCCCGATGCGGGACTCGATCCCAGGACTCCGGGATCATGACCTGAGCCGAAGGCAGTCACTTAACCAACTGAGCCACCCAGGCACCCTCAAGAGCCCTTACTTAATGAAAGGAATGCGATATTAAATTTTAGTTAGATCTCATTTTTTAATACATTTTTTTTTGCCAAAATTCCAAGATTAGGTCTTTCATGTCTTTCATATTGTTTTTCATGATCAAGAGCCCTTTCTTAATGAAAGGAATGCGATATTAAATTTTAGTTAGATCTCATTTTTTAATACACTTTTTTTTTTGCCAAAATTAAAAGCTGGCAACCCACTGTCAATTCATTTTTTTTTTTTTTTTTTTTTTTTTTTTTAATATTTTTTTTTTTTTGAAAAAAATAAGAGCTGGCACCCCTCTTTCATTTTTTTTTTTTTTTTTTTTTTTTTGCTCTTCTAAAATATTTACTTACTGGTGAAGCCAACTTTGGGAAATCACCATGCAGAGCAGAGTATCAGGCAGTATCTAGCTCAGGGGTTCTCACTTTGAATGTGCATTGTAATTGCCTGAGAGTCTGTGAAGACGGAGATTGCCGGCCCCCACCCCCAGTTTCTCATTAGCAGGACTGGAAACCAGGCTGGAAAACCTGCATTTCTAGTAAGTTTTCAGGAGATGCTGCTCATG
This sequence comes from Callorhinus ursinus, assembly GCF_003265705.2. NCBI lineage: Eukaryota > Metazoa > Chordata > Mammalia > Carnivora > Otariidae > Callorhinus > Callorhinus ursinus. The sequence continues at coordinate 50,786,033 of NW_027397074.1, forward strand.
GTCCAAGGACCACGCTCAGAACCACTGGCCCAGCTTGTCCGTGGTGGAATGGGGAAGGCTTCCTGAGACCTGAAGGAGAGTCCTCGTTACAGGCAGAGGCCCGGAATCTCACCACAGTAGGGACGCAGACACCGGCCGACTCTGCACTCGTGCATTTCAGATTTCCTGCTCCTCCCACTAACGGGGCTAATAATGTGGGCCAGTGCAGTTGTGCTTCTATGATAGCAAACAAGATCACTTTCTGAACTAAATGACTCTATGAAGACCAGACTGTTCCATTTTGATGCTGGAAGAAGAGAGAATGTTCCAGGCTGTCCGCCTGATAGGTCAGCCCAGAGTCTGAATGTGTCAGGAGTTTCTCACTTGTGGCTACTTGTTGCCTTTGGTGGCCATGGGCTGCAAGGAAGGCAGTCCAGAGCTGACTTCTGTGGGCCCTGGGGTGATGAGCAGAAAGGCGCTGGGGCTTGGGGGTAAGGATTTGGTCTGGGACATGCTTATATGACTCATGCAGGGTCAATGTGACTTTTGAAGGCTCTTCAAAAGTGTTTTTATTTGCTTTCTCATTCTTTGGTTTCTCTACCTGGGATATCCTCTGAGGTTACGTTCATTTTATCTCATTTCTCATCCAAATTAATTCATCACCCTGGTGTATTTTAGTGTTTCTAAAATACCTGGTTTAATTTGTACACTTATTACTGTCTAAAAACCTGGAACTTGGTTTGGTGTCGGGCTAAAATAATTAACAAACTACTGGCTCTTGGAAACATACATGTTAAAATATCATACAGAAACAGCAAATAAATACAAATAAAAAGTATTTCAGGGAATAGTTTGCTGACAATAGAATGTAACTGATCATAGATTTTTCCAAGTGTCTCAGTTACTTCTCTGAAGTAAGTTAGTCATACTGGGGTCTGCCATTACGCTGCATTATAATGATGGGATACACTAAACTATAATGAATAAATGTGGTAGGGATTCTCGTGAAATTATTTTGGGTCACCAGAAAAAGACAATTGACAGAGTCAAGTTTCCACTGTCTTTGCTCCTTGAAACAGCACCTGGAAAGTGGTGCAAAAGTGGATGTCTACACCCCAGGTTTATATTTTTCAGGAAAGATATGTGAGCATTCCTTCTGTGCCCTCCCCTCTTCAGTCCCAAACCCTTAATCCATCAGGGTCTCGTGCATGATGGGAATGCTCGGGCTGAGACTTACAACAAGATGAGACATGCCCAGTGGATTAATTTGGGTTGGTAGTTTTCCTGCATGCTCTTTTGTGACCAGGAAGCTAAACCAACCACCCAAACTCAGTCCTCCTACACAGGAGAGCCACTTACGTTTGTCCTGCAGGGAATCGTGGGGCACTTCTCCCTGGGGACTCTCTTCCAAGTCTCCATAGTGTAGGACCTTGTGGTTGGGTGAAAGTCGACAGTACCAAAATTTGTCTGAGGGGAGAAAACACATACAAATTTATAAGGTAAGTGAATCTGATTTCCAAAAATATCGACATCTTTATTTCCTAAGAGTCTTGCCTAGAAGAACAAGCAATGTATTTGATTTTAGGTCTTAAGGAAGGAATGAATTCTAGAGCCCTGGGTAATAAGTCCCCTTTTGATTCTGATATTTAGTTAGCACTGTCCTGCTAACCATTCGGGAGGTCATTAAATCCTTCAGGAATAATGGCATCAGGTTTTCTGAGGTGGTGGTTTCCAGAGGGTTTATTTCATCAGTATCTATAATGACTATGGGAATTATTCCTTGTCCACGTAGGTCTGGCAAAAGTGGGGAGGGAGATGTAGAAAAACCAGCTTTCTTGGAACTCTTCTGCTTCCACATTCTTCTCCAAGATGTTGAGACTGTTGAGATAGTTGTGTGCCATATCTTAATTGGTGCACCAGACCCCCACCTCTGGGGCTAATACACACAAATTAATCCAAGAATGAATTGTTAGGATGCTAGTGATAGACACAACGGGTGGAATTCATGAGAAAATAATCTAAATAAGTCAGGGATTGATCCAAAGAATGAGGATATTCACAATCGTCTCCTCTCTGATTCCTAGAGTTTAGTTCTCTAAATAGACATGACTAGAAGGGAACTAAGAGGTACAGTCTTCCAGTTATAAAATGAATAAGACATGGGGATGTAATGCATTGCACAGGGAATATAATTGGTAACCCGGTAACAACTTTGTATGGTGACAGATGGTTACTACATTTATTGTGGTGATCATTTTGTAATATATAGAAGTATAGAATCACTATGTTATATACCTGAAACTAAACAAAATTAAAAAATTAAGACAAAAACAAAGAAATAGGCATGACCAGGGCCTTAGAGTCATTCTTATAAGTAACTCCCTCAACCTAACCTGCTCTGCATTCCAATGCAATAAAAATGTTTGAATAAGCCTGTGAGGTAGGAAGGAGGAGGCAAAAAACACTTTTATAGATAAAGAGCTTAAATTGTGACAGCAACCTTCATGAAACTCTCAAGCAAGGCTGTGCTTAGATGCCTCCTCCTCCAGGAAGCCCTCTCTGATTACTACTTCTGAAGGGACTCTCCCCATCTTCTTAGCTGCCCCAACATCTTCCTTGATTATGGGGGTCCCCATGTGAAGCATCTTGGTATTTCTCATTATTTGCCACAAACCCTAGGGAATCAACTTGCCCTAGCAGGTGTACTGTGAATAATTACTGATGGAAAAGGACTCAGGATACTCATGAGCCCAGACAGTATGGAGAAGCCAGGGCTCTCTAATGACAGCCCCTGTCTTCATAATGACATTATCCCAACCCCTTGGCACCGTGCCTGGCACACAGGAGTAGCACAGTTGGTGTTGGCTAAATTGATAAATGAGGACCCAAGGGGACTTGGTCCAAACGCTTAAGACGCGAAGCATGTATGACCTTGAAAGCATTCATGACCTGTAAGCCCCTCTGTACAGTCATGCAGTTGGTGAACATGGTGGCCTTGGTCAAGTCACCTCATTACTGTGTCTACAAATGTATTGTTTCGAAACTACTCTGATTAGAAAGTGCTCCATAACATTGTAAGGAAAGTGGGTTCCTATCTAAAATTGCCTTCACTGCAAAACTTATGTCTTAACTAGGACTCTTTTAATAGAAAAGAAAGTGTTAAAAATGGAAGGAAAAGCCACACAACGAACAAAGAAAACACCCACACTTGATCCACAAAAGCAAAATGCCCCTGTGATTCCCATCTTCCTCATCTATAAACAGGGTTTGAGAATTCTTGAATGTAGTCAGAATATGGCAATCCATATAATTTAAAAAGAATCTGAACTCTGCTAGAAAAATTTGAGAGGAAAGGAAAAGTTATTTGATGGCTAGGGAAACACCTGGCATTGCTCAATTTTCAAAATCATGTTAAATCTACACATATAACACAGGTCATTTTCCTGGGAGACTATTTCAAAGGGAGAACATAAAGTTACTCCCTGAATAATCTACAGTCATTTCAATTAGGCAAACATGTAATCACCAAGTTCTCCATGAGGAGAACACATTTGGGAATCGGACTCATGATTCACAATAGGAATTGTGAATTCTACAGGAGCAGGCGGTGCTCTGGTCGTGAGCATCAACAGTGCTCTTGGGGGGCCTGCGGAGACTGCACAAAGCCAGCTGGAGAGATTTACTATGAAACTTCCTTTCCCTGATACCTCAGCACTGGGATTTTTAGCTAAGTGAGTAACCGAAGGGTCACAGAAAGCCGGCAAGGAAGTCAGTGAGCTGTGCACTGAGTAAGGGCCCAACCTATTCTTTACAGGGACCCCTCACTTCTTAAGCTGGGATAAGCTCCAGGGGTAACGGTAGTAACCTAAAACCCAAGGACCAATATGATGCAATCAAAGATCATTCATTCTCAGGATATTGGGGGAGCATTACAAAATTTAAGTGGATCAAGCAGATATACTGTGAAGTAAAATGCACAACTTATATTCTTCAAAGACTTCAAAAATTTCTGCTGCATTTGCTTTCAAGGGACGTTTTCTTATCCAGTGAACATTTGCAGAGTGCCCAGTGCACATGGCACTCTACCGGGTATAGCACAAATTCATCAGGGTGAAAGGCAGACATGAGAGACAGAGCCAAGAAGTTCAAGGATGAGGAGCTCCCTCGGTTCTTGGTGGCAACTGAGAGAAACATGGTGGAAACACTTGTCTCCCAGGCTTGGGAAAGAGGCGCAGGGACTCAGCAACTCTGACTAGACTGCAGGGAAAAGTAGGAATAGGGAAGGTCTCTTGTGCAGTGTATTCTTCCACTCAGAAACTATGAGAGGACGGTGGCTATTTATCAGGGTTCCTGGAGGCAAGGCAACTACTGTCTTCGCAAAGTTGTGGTGCATGTTCACTGAAAAGAAACACCAAAGGCCTCCCGGAACCCTGCCATATCGATATCTGGGGCACAGCTGACAGAATTTCCTCCTACCTCTGGCTAACTCCTCTCCTGTCCTATATGAGTTTCTCTTTCTCAGGCTACTACTAAAATGGGAGAGAGCAAAAAGATCTGGACATCATTAATGGAAGGCATTGCTCCATTCCTTCCTCCCCATCAAACAGGAAGTCTTGGATGGATGACAAAACACTGGAGACAGGGGCTGGAAAGTCTTGGGGAGGCTGTTTTGACTCATAAGCAAATGGGTGGATGCCATGACAGTATCTTCCTCAGGATGAGGGCTGGAGTCATTAGCTCTGGGAAGGTTTAGAGGATCATAACTTGTGTGTGTTTGTCTCAAAGGGGGAGCTGCTGTAGAGGACAGCGGAGTGGCCGGTTCTGAGCAACAAAACACGCTGGCTTGTTGTGTGAGAGAGTTTCCATGTCAGTCAGCAGCAGCAGCTTGATTTGCAGTTTCTTTTACGGTAAGAAAAATGTGTATTTCTTTTCAAAACCCAGCATGATGTTACTAGTTCCTCAATCCCCCTGGGCAATGAATGAGTGGATTGTGTCACTAAAAGCAATTAGCAGGAAGCAGTGAGAACATTATTGAAGATTGTTTATTAGCATTTAAAGAATAAACAGGAGTTAATATAGAGGTCTTCCAGTCAATTATGATTGTTAGCACGTTAATAGCTATTTCTTCATTCTCCAAATTCAAAAACTGACAAGATAGAGATAATTTTGTGCTTCACTTTCTTGGTCTGTCTCTGTATGAGTGCATGTGTGTGGGCGTGCATGCATGCATGTGTATGTATGTATGTGTGTGTGTGTGTGTGTGTGTGTGTGTGTGCGTGTGTAGGATCAGAGAGAAAAGCTGGTTTCAGAGCTCACAAGCCTGGTAAGAAGTTCTCCAGGGCTGATTAAAGCTATTCCCAATGTCGCATAGATCATTACGGAGCTAATAACCACTGACAACTGTAATCCTTGCAGCACTGTTTGATAGAACTTTCTGCTATGACAGAAATACTCCATAGATACTTATCCAATAGTAAGAAAAGAAGTTTTAAATTTTATTTAAGTTCAATTAAATGAGCCATAGGTAGCTATATCCAACAGTGCGACTGACTGTTAGTCTTCAGCACCAAGGCTAGAGACACATTTGGGGCTGGCCAATGGGACTGCACGGGGAGGGGGGGTGGTGAGCAAGCTGGATACTAGCTACCATGAGTGTGAAATGCTGGGTGGGCACAGGGCACAGCAAGAACGGAGTCTTGATCGGCTCTGTCGGGGACTCAGGGGGCAAATGGCTGCTGGCCCAGGGGGCCGAGAGTCCTGTGTCTGGGAAGCCGGTGGCCTTTACTAAAGTAAAATCTTAGGGCACTTCTATTAGGATATTGGAGCTTTCCTAGATTAACCTAAAATGTGCAACCTCTTTAGTGTGCTCAGGTCTTTCTCCTGCCTAGGCTTGAAGCTTTCCAAGTCATAAAACACGAGGGACCCAGCAATGTTTTTAAGGGGAAATGTCTTCTTTGAGGTGATGAGATACGTCTGATGAGATTGCTCTGTTGGTCCAGTAAAGGAAGACAATGAATATAGATAGAGACAGTGGCCATCCTGCCTTCCAAATCTTCCTCATTTCACTGGATAATCTTTAGAACGAGAGATGGTGTTCTGATTCCGAATTCTGTCTCCCTGCAGACTGCTGCTTCCTTTCACAACAGAAGATGACTCCAGAGCCCCAAATCCTTTTAAAGATGGTTTGGCCTAACTGTTGCTTTGGAGTCATACAGACCTGGGCTCCACGCCTGGCCCTCACACATCAGCTAAGTAGCCTTGGCCAATCTGTAAGAACCTTAGGGATCCCTACTCCTCTTTTGCTAAGTAATGTTAATTATTATCTAAAATATTTCTGCACCCTGCACAGAGCTGGCTCACAGCTATTAGCATCTTCCTCTTTTTCCCGTTAACAGTAACCCCTCTTGTCCACTCCTGCCCCCTCCACCTTCTGAGAACAAGGATCATCACTTATTTTGAGCTACTGGAAAGTTCTTTGTCCCTGAAAATCAACTGGATTTTCTTCCTCTGAAAATATGTGTTGATTTATCCCTTTTTTTAAAATAAAAATGAGTTATGATAAGGTTTAATTAAATATTAAACAAAAATTTCAAATCAAGGGTAGAGGAAGAAACAGCCTGTTCCTAAAGAGCGTTCATTTGGTTACTATGCCTGAATATATCACTTGGCTCTAGGTTTTCTGAGTGAGCCGAGACACCGAGGTAAGGTAGATCACTCTTGGCCGGGACACAGAAGCATGCTAGTTCCTCAGGGCACATGCTTTGCTCACATCTGAGTTCCAAATTAAGTCTGTCATGTTAGTGCTTAGAGAAGGTTGTTGTGTTAGTGCTTAGAGAAGGGATGCTGGCCAACAAAATGAACAATGTTTTCAATGAGAAGCAAAAGTTTCATGCTATCATTTCTTGTAATGACACTCCAATGTGTAGCCCTGGGCTCTTATCAAGACTATTCAACCTGAAGGATTTTGAAAGACTCTAATATCTGAAATATAAGGAAAACAGGGAGCAGTTCTTGATCCTGCAGATTCTCATGATGCAAATAATGGCCCTACCATAGACAACTTCTGGAATTTCATCTGAATTCGGTCCCACAGAAGCCCAGGGGACACAGAAGCAAGGCGATCTATCTCATTGTGAAGGAGTCTGAACAGGAGCCTTAGATACTCTGTGATGGGAACAGAATGGAGTGAGTTTGGTATGTGACATCCATTGCCACTCTCCCACCTGTGTTTAAAAACCTATATTCTGAGGATCTACGAGCTAAAATTAATGCTAAATGTCACTAAAGCATGTTTGACAATGTGCAAAGCACTCTACTGGGTGCTATAAATGCAGGATTTTATTTAACCCTTACTTACAACTGGCATCATTAGACAGATGAAGAAATAGGAACATAGAGAGATCTAGTAGGTTGCCCAAGGCCCCCCAGCTAGCGAGTGGGGAAGCAGGGATTTGAATGCCACTTGATGTGTCCCACATGACTTACTGCCTCCAAGTTCTAATGTGGCCAGAATTCCTAGAAACCCAGATCTGTGAATATCTCCATCAGTCTAACCAAGTAGCAGAGCTGTGCATGAGGCAGGGAGAATGAGGGGTAGGTATTAACTCGGGTCTTCTGGCCAAACGTGGTGTGGTAAAGGACTCTGCTCCCCCACTTTCCAGTTCTGTGGGACAGAAAGCTCTTTCCCATTATCCCCTGTACAGTTAATACTTAAATCGGCTCATCTGTATCTGACTCACTGTTGAACAAGTTTTAACAGAGTGTGGCCGCCATTCCTTCCCCGTGTCCTTGCTCTTTTACCTGGGAGGGCATGTGGCTATTCCCTTCTGAGAGCTCCTGTGGAAGTGCATCTCTTTCGAAGGGATTAAAATGATTTTACAGGGTCGCCTGGGGGGCTCAGATCATGATCTCAGTGTCCTGGGATCAAGCCCCATGTCCTCAGTCTCTCTGCTCAGTGGGGAGCCTGCTTCTCCCTCTGCTCCTCCCCCTGCTCATGCTCTCTTTCACTCTCTCTCTCTCTCTCTCTCTCAAATAAATAAATAAAATCTTTTTAAAAAATGAGTTTATGTCATGTCCTCATTAATCCGTGTAAATCTAAGTGGAATGTTTCTATGGGGTGATAGGAAACCAATTTCATCACAGTCTGCTTTGAATCCCTACTTTTATGCATGCAGATCTAGTCACCAGATTTTAAATCCATTTACCAAACACCAAAAGGTCTTCCTTTCTGTACCCAGAAGGATGATTTTATATTAAATACAGATAGCCAGGCTCCCTGGGGAGCTTAACTAATAAATTTATAATCTAGGTGCTAATATTTTTTTGTTCATTAGGTAATTCGTTTTTAGAAAACAGGAAAATTTTCAAATAATGGGCCGATACTTCTTTAGCCAAAAGACTGTCATTATTATATCTAGAAACAGGATTACTCTAGTAGAATCTTATACATTTCAGCCTAGAAAGGGAAGAAGACTTGTAGTAAAGTAGACCAGAAGGTTAAGTGAGTTCTTTGAATTACGTTCTGGAGGATTCTAGCTAGACATCAGCGGAGGCACTGGATGGTATGAATCCATGTGCCATCTCCTCCCTCCTCCTCCCACTTCTATGTCCTTTGCCCAATGCCAAGTAAATAAAAACTTTATAAATCATCTTATGGGAGCAGTATGTCCTGACTATTGGATTTTTCCAAAGGGGATGAAGAGATCAAGCATAGAATCAACTATCTGGCTAACTGAGCTAAGAGATCATCTAGTCCAATTCTCCCACTTACTAGATAGAAATTGTAGCCCTGAGAGGTTATGTGTCTGCCTAAAGGTACTCAGTTGGTTACTTAGAGTTGTGAAGCCGAGAGTCAAGTCTACTTACTCCCAGCTCATTGCTCTTTTCCTACCTTCTACAACCTTCTAGAAGAGTAGCTGCTACCCTTTGTGGTGGCTTTCTCAGAGCTACATTCATGATCACCTTCCCTCCTCACACTGACTTCAGGGCACAGGCATTGTTATCCCCATTTCTTTTTCTTTTTCTTTTTTCTTTTTGAGAGAGAGAGAGAGTGAGCACAGGCAGGGGGAACAGGAGGCAGAGGGGGAAGCAGACTCCCATCTGAGCGGGGAGCCCGATGTGGGGCTCGATCCCAGGATCCTGGGATCATGACCTGATCCGAAGGCAGACGCTTCGACTGAGCCACCCAGGTGACCTGTTATCCCTATTTTTGATGGGGAGACTGCCCACAGTCACACAGCTGGTCAGGGGGAGAGGCGGGAGTGCACCCATTTCATCCCGCCCCAGGGCTCTTGTCCTCACCATCATGCCACACTATCTTCTGGAAAAGCATTTGATGATGCCCCATGCAAGGAATGCGGTGAGAAAGGAGGGAGCTCCCTCTTTGGCTGCTCTCCCAATGGAGCCTTTCTCAGTCCCAGCTGGAACTCAGCTCTTATCATCATTCTGCCCATAGTCCTCTCCCCTGACGCCCCTTTTGAAGCTCAGTGCCATAGCTTGCCATCCTCTGGGAACAACCTATACTTTCATTTCTCAAGGAAGTTCTGCCTTTGGAAGTTCCTTAATACGATTTTTCACTGTAATATTTGAAATTGTTTGAATTTACTCAATATTCAGCACAAAGCCATTAAAGAAAACAGCCAGGGGGACAGGTTTGGCATAAACATGAAATGATATTTGTCATTAGTGGGTGAGCTCTGTGTCTGAGCAGAGCATCCACTGGTTTTCAAAAATATCTGCCAGAGTTTCTCCCGGGCCATAACTGGTGTGTTTTTCTTGGTAGAGCTGCTACTGCTTATGCTTGCTCTGGCTGTCCCTCAATCTCGTCACTCTCCCCAGATCTTATCTTTCAGTTTCAGTTTCTGACTGTTTGTTTATAGGACAGTATGATATGAATCCTGGGACTTTGCCTCAGCAGCCTGTCAAGAGAAGAAGCAAGCAACCAAAGGACTTTACTTCCCTGACTGAGAAAAAGCAGAAAGTGCCTTCTGCCTATTGGAACTAGTCTAATGGCACCCATTCTGACATGGTATTTTGGGATTAAAACTCCCTGAGACAATTCAGAAGTTCTTCTTGCAGGGTTATGAAAACCGATTCTATCCCACCTTGGTTCACTGTTACTTAAATCTCCAGATAAAGTAATTTTCACCTAGAAGGGAATCAGTATTTCACCTCAAAGGGAATCATTTGAGAATTAGGGCCATCCATGCTAAAGTTCCAAAATCAAATCCAGCTGTGGGTACCAGCTCTCCTGACAGCAGAGGGAGTCATTAAGAGTAAGGGCCGTAAAATAAATAAATAAATAAATAAAATAAAATAAAAATAAAATAAAATAAAATAAAAATAAAATGGAAGTAAGGGCCATAGAGTTGCTGGAGTATGAATCCTTGCTCTTCCGCAACTTTGGGCAACTTACTTTTAGCTCCTCACTGTCTCAGTTTCCTTATCTGTGAAGTGGGTATGATCACAGGGTCACCAGGAGGAGGAAATGCATTAAAATAAGTAAAAGGAGAGCCTGGTACATAGTAAGCTCTCGATACGTGTTGGCTGTTCTTGAACACCCACTAGCAGACTTGTGGCGCTAAATAGCTCAGGCGGCTTTTCAGTTCCATGGGTCTTCTGATAGTTCTTTGATTTTCCCTGGGTGCGCATGGGGAGTCAGAACTTACCGGACTGCTATTCCTGTTCGGAGTCCAGTGCTGCAGGGCCTACCCTTAAGCCAGCACCCATGCCCCATGACTCCCCAGGGAGCAGGCCACCATTCACCCTCGCCGGGACACAGTGCCCCAGACACAATACCTTGCCTCCGCCGGCAGTTGAGTTTCCTAAAGCAGGTCCCTTCCACGAGGCGGTTCAGGCGTTGCTGTTTGATCAGCTCCAAGATTTCTGGTTGAATCTTCTCCTTCAGTTCCCTGTGAAGAACACACATGCATTGCACGGCATGCCTTGAGAACAGCACCTGGTTGAAAGGGCATCGTGGGCAGATGGGGCAGCGAAGTGCAAGCCGCATCTTTCCACGACCATCCCAACACCTCCCAAGGTGGTGCTTTAGAGGATTATTTATTAAGAGTTGGTGGACAGGTTGATCTGTTAAAACAACACTATAGATTCTCTGACATTTACAGAATACCCACCGAAGCACCCGCCACTTCTGTGATGTTTTGCTACACCAAAGCCTCCCAAGAAGTTTCTTTCCTTGTTTCACAAAGCCACAGATATAAACTCATGCAGAAACTCACTTGGCTTTGCCAAGACAATAAATCTTTGGTCACACTTCCCCCTCCTACAGCAGGTAAACTCCTAGACTGCATTTGTGATCTGACCAAAGAGCAATACCAGGCAGCCATGTAATTACTAATTCCACAGCAAACCACAGGACCACATTTTGCTTTCCACTCTATAACTTACAAATGGGAGCAACATATCATCCCTGATTCTAGCCCACAGAGCTGGGGATAATAATGGGATAAATTAGGGATTATTTGCATCTTGAGTCAGGCTAATACAATATAACTTAGTTTTAGATGCACTATGCCTTAAAGATATCAGGACAGAGTACAATGTTTTTTAAATCTCTTTTTTTCTAAGAAGATTTTATTTATTTGAGAGAGAGAGAGAGAGAGAGAGAGAGAGCGAGCAGGGGGAGGAGCAGAGGGAGAGGGACAAGCTGACTCCTGGCTGAGCACAAGCCCAATTCGGGGCTCCATCCCACGACCCTGAGATCATGACCTGAGCTGAAATCAAGAGTCGGACGCTTAACCCACTGAGGCATGCAGGTACCCCAAGAGCATAGTTTTTGTTTTTGTTTTTTTAATCATGTGAAATTTTATGTAGTGCTCTAGCATTTGAGTCTAGGAAAGCTAGAGCTATTCTGGTTGATGCTGGACAGGGAGAACCCTCAGTAGTGTTAAAGTATTGATTAGAACGTAAACCCAGAACTTGGAAGACTAGCGTTTTAATCTAGACTCTGCCCATGACTTGCATTTCATGTAGCTCATCGAAGTCTCAGTTTTCCCACCTGTAAAATGGGGATAAGAACATTTTGTGGGAAAACGCTGTGACTCCCAAAGGAGACAGTGTAAGTGCAAGTGCTCTACAAGCCCTGGGTAGGAACGCGAGGTTATTATTGAATTTGCTTTGATAATATTCTCTCCTTCCCTCAGGCCAACTCTCCAGATATGCCCACATTTCACTGTAGTCATGGCTCACATGTCTGTCAGCTTCCACCTCAACTCTGGACCTGCTCTGACTGCAGACAGGCTGTCTTCACAGGGTGGTCGGCTCACGGGTGGGGAAGGCACTCACACTTGGGAGGTCCCTGCTTTGAGTCAGGTAGTGGGACTATCTGATTTTAGCTCAGTTAACATCCCCTTCCTGCTCCCCCTCAAAAACCCCCAAGTTTTGGGAACACGTATTAGTGTTGTTAATAAGTGGGTATTATTATTTCTATTTTACAGGTGGGGAAACAGCTCACAGACGTTAAGCGTGGAACTCAATCTTCTGCATACAAACTGCTTCTATTTACATGTGAGATAAAGAGAATTAAAAAGTCACATCAAAGGATCTGGCCCTCTAACGAACGAGGTGTGCTAGTACTCTGCTAATACATATTTTAAACTCCAATGGCTTCAAGCCTCCTGTCATTTGATACTGTTGCAACTGAACATTTATAAAGCATAATATGGAGATTGAGTCCTAAGAACACAGCTTGGTACCTTTGTAAAGCTCTCCTGTGCAGACCTTCAGGGTCTCATCTCGGCCTTTCAGATCACTGAAACTATTTATTATCAGTGTTCAGCTTTGGTAAAATGGACTTAGTACATTGCAGGTTTGATGAACCCTGCTCTGAATGGGAGAAGAAGGTGGGTGGAAATGCCAGGGCAGCCACACGTGACAATAAATCACCACTCCTGACTTCCGAGCCAGGGCGAAGGGCAGAGAGGACGAGATGGCACTAAGGGATCGAGAGGTCACTGGAGAAAGGGTTTGGGAATTTCACCGATTCTTAGGTTGCGATGTATCTTTAAATAATAGTTTCAGTAGGCTAGAGTTGAACTATTAAAATGGAGATAAAGATGCAGGGAAGAGGCCCAAAAGGAGGAAATAATCGAAAGTACTTCCGAGTCATTTTAGTCGATGATTTACGACATCTTAGTGTAAGACCCAGACATGCGCATGGTGACACTCCATTATGGCAACGTCTCCTGGGGAGATATTTCCAGAGTGAGTGAATCCACTGCTGCAAGAGTTAGCCCTTCCTTGTTGTGAGCCCCAAAGGCCTCTAAAACATGACTGGGAATGAGAAAGAAGAGGAAAACTTTTCTTTTTTTCTAAGTGATTTCCTCTTCTTTTCATGCAAATGGACCCACTTGCTATAAAATTCACTCATAGTAGGAAAACCTATATAACACCTACATGGTGTGTCTGTGGATGAGGTTGGACCTCAGTGTAATGCATTATGGACCACAGTTGGGGATAGAGATTCTCAGCTTGGGGTCAATGAGGCCAAGGTCATGGGTTCACTGCCCTCGTTTGGATAGATATTCTTCTAATTCTGTCTATAGGCCCTGTACATAAATAAAAGAAGGAAGATTAAAGGGGGTAGGGTGAATGAGTGTGTGAAGAGCAAGTCCAGGTCCGGCATCGTTTCTGGGACACAATCCCAGGTCCACGGCCGGCAAGGCCGGCGCCACATACAGAAGACAGGCGGCCCCACTAGACCAGTGAGCTGCCTCCTGGCCCTGTGGTCTGCCCCACTGAGCTGTTACTCTGTGTCCCCCTAGAAGAGAGGGTGGCACACATTTCCTGTAAAGGCCAGACAGTAAATATTTCAGGCTCCGGGGGTCATAGCTGTCTGTGGCAACTACTCAGCTCTGCCGCAGTAGAGTGGAAGCAGTCAACGAACGGTATGTAAACACATGAGTGTGGCTGTGTTCCAATAAAACTCCCATTACAGAAACAGGTAGTGAGCTGGATTTGCCCCAAGAGCCATCTACACTTTGCCGACCCCTGATCTAAAAGGGTTCTGTGAAAACTTTGGGTGTGCTGAGGGACGTGTCTGTTTCATGGAAATTGATCTGTCTTGACAACCGGAGGGCCTCCAAATTCAGTCCTTGTATTTCTTCTGTTCTTTATATTATAGACTCATGACTTTGAATATCAACTTTATGCTGACAGCTTCCCAAATTTATATTTCCAACCCGGACCTTTCGGCTGAACTCCAAATTCGTCAAACCAACTGTGAGACATGCCAAATGTGGATGTCTCACGGACACCTCAAACTTGACAGGTCCAAAGCTGAACTCCTGACCCCCTGTCTCGACCTGCTCTACTCCTTCTCGCCTTTGGTTGGGCAGCTCAAACGAAACTGTGAACTCCTCTTTGACTCCTCTCTTTCTCTTATTCAATCAATCAGGAAATATCATTTCTTATCTTCAAAATCTATCTAATCTATAGTAGAGACTTGAATCACTTCGAATCATCTCTTGCTTGGGTTATTGAAATAACTTCCTTACTGATCTCCCTGCTTCCAGACTTGCCTCCCTGGAGTCTATTCCCACTATAGTAGCAAGAGGGATTATTTTGAAACCTGAGTCAGAGCACGTCGATCCTCTGCTCAAAACCCTCCCAATGGCTCCCCAACAAGGCCCTCCATCATCAACTCCCAGCCACTTTTCTGGACTCACCTCCTATTGCTCTCCTCCTTGCTTAGTCTTCTTCAGCCACAGTGGCCTTCTTATTTATTGAACACCCGGACCCACTACCACCTCAGGGCCTTTGCACTGGTGTTTCTCTCTGCTGGAATACCCTTCTCTTATAAATATATGCATGGCCTGCTCCCTTAGTCCCTTAAACATCTTAACTCAAATGTTACCATCCCAACTAGAGGGATCTACTCTGACCACATTACTTAAGGCTGCCAGCTCTCCATTTCCCTTATCCTGCTTTATATTTCCATTGTCATTATCCTCTTTTAACATGCTATCATCTTTACTACGTTTATTGTCTGTGTCTCCCCACTAAAATACAATCATTGCAGGGCGAGAATTGCATCTGTCCTCTTCACTGCTAAATCACCAATACACAGAACAGTACCTGGTACGTGGCAGGCATTTGATAAGCATTTGTCAAGTGCACTGAACACTGAAAACTGTGTAACTGACCAGACCATCCTGCTGGCACTTGCTGAGAGAAGGCCCTACACAAAGCTTGTGGCGAATATTTAGTGAGGGGGCAGATAGGGAGGGTAGGCGTTAGCCTGATTTCTGGCCCCGTTTTTACTTTTTCTTTCTCACTATACTTCCACTGTACCTTCTGAGATAAGGCGAGGCATACACAAATACATTCATAGTGTCAGTTTTACCACTGACATATCAACAGTGTGACAACATGTCCCATTCTGGTTATCAGCTAATGATAAGAGGGACCATTTCTCTGAGTGGATACTATGTGCCAGGCATATATGCTAAGTGCTTTTCAGGCACTACATCCTGGAATCTTCCTAACTGTGCAATGATGTGGACACTTTAATCATATTTTCTTTTTTAGACCTTAGAAAAACAGGCTTAGAATGGGTTATGTAACTTGTCTAAAGAGCCACATGTCCAAGTAGTGGCCTTGGAGTCTGAGCCCAGATTGGTTAGCTCCCTGGGTGTGGATTTTCTACCTTTTGCTGCCATGCTTCACTGGTGTTTATGCTTGCATCTCTCCTCCCCGCCCCCCGGTGTAGTGTTAAATGATCTGTTTTTGGACTGTTCAAGTTTTTTATATACATTAACTCGGATTAGTTGTGTGGAGAGACTTACCTTCCCTGTAAAGTCATGCTAAGTGGAAAGTAACAAATATCTCCTCTCTGAAATAATCGGTCAAGAGCTAAGAAATACAACAGAGCTTCTTCAACCCACTGAATATTCCCCCCAAATATTTGCTCACACAGAGTGTACATTTTTCTACTCAGGAAACATAAACGGTTTATAATAATGGGACGCGTGCCTCAAAGGCTCTCTGGGGCACTTAGGTTTGCCACCGAGCTGTGTGCGGCAGGCACAGAAGGAGCCAGGCCATGGGGAGAGCACTGTGGGGGTCAAGAGGCTGGTGAGGGTATGGCCAGTAGGGTTCTGTACCAGTGGGCAAGCCCCAGCCAAGTCACTGTCCCAGTGTGCAAACTGCGAAGCTTCAACTAGATGACCTTAAAGGTGCTTTTCAGTTCTAAATTTAGAATATCCTAACTCCCGAGCTTGGGGGAGATGTGTCTCCTGTGTGCTCTCATGACAACCCCCACCTGTGTTTCCTCCACTCAAGCACAGTCTGTGTTAACCCTCCCACCCAAATTTCACAACCTGGGACAGTAGGGGGTGGGGGGGGCAAGGGTCTCTGGTTCTCTGCCCGTCTGCAGCACAGGGCCTGGCAGGCAGGAGTCACTCGAGACATATTTGTTAAATGAATGAGTGAATGAATGCAGACCATCATACATGGGCTGTCCCTTTCTGTTGACGTGGATTTGTCCTGTGAGCCATGTCAGCAGCCTTTAGGCTTTATCCAATCTTGCAGTGAGTTCCTGTCTAGCAGGTCATTGTAACAGACAAAACATCCCTGGATGAGCAGCTAGAGGCTGGCTCCCACCTGCCCATTTCGGAGGCTGGGATAATGATCAGGCTGGCCCATGGCCTCCCCCTTAAATGCTATAGTTTCTAACAAGCCTTTATTGCAACTACGGCAAGGGCCCCAGTGAGCCGTGGTGCTTTTCAGTCCCATGGCCGAATGATGATACCAAAGCGACATACATACAGAAGATTTCCTTTATATTTGCATTGCTTCTCCTCACATAATAAATGCAAACATAAGAGCTTCTTATAATCAAGGGAAAATGTCAGAATGTCATGGGCAGAGCCTCAGGAAATAAAGGTATGAAGCCAAAACAGGAGCAAAGTGTTCACACTTCACATGCAGTTAACATTCTTGCTTAGAATAAAGTCATGGTCAAACAATAATTTGGGATCCCTCGCCCTTGACTGAAGTGGTTCCTCAAGTCTCCCTTTAGGTTTTAAGAACTGCTGTCAAAAGCATAATGAAGTCTCTGTGTGTCTGCCCATCTGCTGAAACAAACCTTAGGGAATCCAACATTTTGGTGCTGTAGGCCCTGTGATGGGACGAGGTGCCACTGTCCCTCTCCGCAAGTAAGAAACCATATCTCTGAGGAGTCAAGCATTTATCAGAAGGGCTTTCCGTTTGGTATTTCTAGCTGTACCTTCTGGCTGAGGACCAGCCCAAAGGCCCAGCAGTGCTTGCTGCAGAGCTGGCTGGTGCTCAATGCAAGTACAAGTCAGGTCTCACTATGATGCAAGCCAAAGACCCCCAGGAAGCATTCTCGCCCTGCTGCCCAGCTTCACCCTCACTCAAGTCTGCACTTCTGCTCCGCAGCCTCTGACGGTGCCTCCCAGGGCCTGAGAGCAAGCCTGCATGAGGGAGCTGCAGACCTGTGAACTTTTTTAAACCACATCTTAGTCTTGCACTTTGCAAAGGAGCTCTGCTGGGGTGGACAAAGCATGAGCTGAGGGATCTGTGGGCTGGAGTTCACGTCCCGGCTCCTCCCCTCTCTCTGGACTACTCCTGCTCCCTGAACGGGAATAAGACCTACCTACTTCATTCACATGGATGTGAGGAAATGAAACAGCAGGAGGGGCTGCTTTGCAAATTGCCAAGCACTAAAAATGTCAAATATATATATGAGAGTAGTGGACAGGAAGAGGGGCAGAAAGAAAACGAACCAGAAACAGAGAGAGATGGCGTTCGTGTCACAGTGACACCTGTGTTGTAAGTCGGCTTCATAACAAAAGTTCAGAAGAAGCTGTGTCTAGTCTTCTGAGGGAGGAATGGGAATACATTTCACACACTTTCCTTGCCCCCACCTCTTCTCTTGTTTCCTTCCCTATAAATTATAAGGGTAACAGAACTGACCTAGCTCTTAGAAAAGGACAAGGGAAGATAAATGGGCCAGTTCTAAGAAAAGACGGAGCAGAGCAAACAGTCTTCATGTTGGAGGTTCAGAACATCCTAAAGATGGAGGCACGCGAAATGACAACCGTCGCAAGGGGCACCTGCTGCAAAGTCCTATAAGCAGGGGCCCTGCTGCTCTCAGACGCGGGCCTATGGGCTGATAGTCATGGGGGCGATGCAAGGTGCTCCAGGGCGAGGCAAAGCCGGTGGATGGGGGCAGGGGCAAGAGAATCTCTCTCTTCCTCTCCGTCTCCCTTCCACTCACCACTTGAATGTTCATATTGCCTGAATTACCGGTGGGCTTTGTTCTGGCTGGGCAGAGCGTCTTCCGCTCAAAAGCACCCACCAAGAAATAGCTTCCCAGAGAAAAAATATTTGTTGTAAGTGTTAGGAAAGGCCCCCCCACTTTTCAGCTACAAATTCTCAGGGGACTCATCAGTAACCAGGCCTCTTCCTGGCTTAGGTCCTGCTGCCAAAGCACCTGTCCCTGCCTCCTCCTCTGCCGCCCCTGCACCGCCTTCCTCGGGGAGCTGCTGAGACTTCAGGAACTGAACTGAGGTCTTCCCGAGTGTCTTCTGTGGGCCTTCTGCAAACAGCTCACAGCATGGCCCACTGCACTGTGTGTGATCGGCCTTCAGACCAGAAATGATGGGTCAGAGCCTCTGAGGAGACAGAGCTCAGGGGTTACTTACAAAATCGGGCGAGACTGGAAATCCTCCTGGTTCATCCTCTCAGACTGGCGGATTTTCAGGATCTCAGTGTAGCTCAGGTTCTGCAGTTTGCACTTGAACTGGTCCAGGGAGCTAGGCTTGGTTGTAAGAGCTCTCATAACCTGCTCCTTCACCACCTGCATTACCTGTAGATGAAAGGAAGACCGTAACTTTCCTGGAGGGTTGTCCTTGCCCGTTTGGAAATGGGTGAGTGAACGGCTCCCTATTTCCCTGCTCCTTACCCCCCAGCTTCCCTTCCCCTGCACTCTCTGTCCAAACTTGAGAGTGCTTTTCCAAAGAGTAAACTACCATAATGTACATCTTCCACTTTCTCTTATGCTGCTGGAACCACAAGGAAGGAGATGGATTGACGAACTTGGAATTGGGTGGCAGGAGGCCTGGCTGGGAGGAGTGCTCCATTTGCTCAACATATTACGGGACCACTGCTGAAGCAACACTGCATACAATGCAAACTTCAAAAGTGAAAGAAGTCCAAGCAACAGCTAAGAGGCTGCATCACTGCTATTTTTTCCAGAAGAAGATCGCTGAGACACAATTAACTGTGGAAGTCTGGTTGGCACTGGTTCAAACGAACATGAAATGATACCCACACTCGCCCCTCTGACAATGCTTTCCCCATGTAGTGAAGGCCTGAGTGTTCATACACATAAGGGATCTGAAATTGTGTGTGTGCTGTTGCCTTCTTGAGCCAGGCACTAAAAAGGCGGTCTATTAAATAGAACAGACATATCCCATTGGAAGCCTCAAGAAAAAAAAGAATATGGTAATGTGCTGCCTAAGGACAGAGTCCAGCCCACAAGGAGGCAATTAAGCATTGCCTCTATTAATGTGGATTCTTCTTCATCAGAATTTATAAAGCAGGAAAAGACCAGAAAAGACATAGAGGCATCCAAGAGACATGTAGTAATCTTCCTGCTTCTTTTTTTTTTTTAATCCTTCACTGCAGAGAACAATTGTTATCACTGATGAGGTATCTACTATGGTGGAAGCTTTATATGTATGTTCCCTCTCTTAAACCACTCAAATCTAGGAGTTAGATGTGGTCATCATTCTATTTACATATGAAGAAACTGAGGCTTTGAAATGTTAAGTAACTAGTTCAAAATCATAGCACTGGTTGGTAGGTGGATGAGCTGGGATTTAACACTGCTCCACTGCCAATCACACCACCATTCTTGGGGTCACTCAGTAATGTTAAAATGAAAGAAAATCACAAATGCACCTCAATTATATCCTAATTCTGTGCCAGACAGATGTTTATTCATCATCTCATTTAATCGTCCCTCCAATACAGTAGAATAGGTGTTATTACCCCTATTTTATTTTATTTTTTATTTTTTTTAGATTTTATTTATTTATTTGACAGAGAGAGACACAGCGAGAGCAGGAACACAAGCAGAGGGAGTGGGAGAGGGAGAAGCAGGCTTCCCGCGGGGCAGAGAGCCTGATGCGGGGCTCGATCCCAGGACCCTGGGATCATGACCTGAGCC
This sequence comes from Callorhinus ursinus, assembly GCF_003265705.2. Classification (NCBI taxonomy): domain Eukaryota; kingdom Metazoa; phylum Chordata; class Mammalia; order Carnivora; family Otariidae; genus Callorhinus; species Callorhinus ursinus. Next base: position 50,806,227 of record NW_027397074.1, read on the forward strand.
GAAGGCAGACGCTTAATGACTGAGCCACCCAGGTGCCCCTATTACCCCTATTTTAAAGATAAAGAGGCTGCGACTGAAGATTGAGGACTTACCCAAGGCCACACATATCTAGTTGAATTCTATGACACCAAGTAGCCCCACATGATGGATACTGCATGCACTTGATGTTGAAAAGCCCTGGCATACTGCTTACCCTTCATCATTATGAATATGATCCCATTATACTCCTTATGGCTTCTAATCAGTTGTTCGTCAAATAAATCACACATGGTAGGTACTCAGCAATTGCTCATGGACTAGTCTTAGACCGAGATGTGTTTTCACGAAGCATTATTGTAATAGAGGGAACAACTGTATAGCATTGGAAAGACTGTGGCAAACCTGAACTTCCAAATATCTCTGAGTGCTAGGTGATGGGAAAATCTCACTGCCTTAGAAAATATCAGGCAGACACCTGAAGGCTCCTCGTACTTGTTGAGCTCTGTTTAATGGTGCTGCCCCTCTCTGATGTGCAGGTTGCTAAGCAATCCACTCAGGTTTCTTTCTCCAAGTATCTGTCTCTCTGATAGCTGTCCAGTCCATATTAGGACCCGTCCAATGACCCGTGGGGGGGGGCTAGAGGACATTGGGAGGTAGAACACCCTCCTTGATAATGAAACTAAACTGGCCTTCAGGAAAAGCTAGGTGTTGCCCAGGAGGCTACAAGTGAACCGCTACATTAGGGATGCCAGGTGCTCTCACGCTTTGGTCATCCGCTGACCCATTGCTTCCAGTGCTGCCACGCTTCAGGGGTCCCGGCTTAGCCACGTTTTTCTTTAGTCAACTGAAAATGGCTGAACTGAAGAGAAGATGATTCATAGGTGATGGGAATAAAAACAAATCTACCTATTTTCAAGTGATATCAACCCTCACTTTTCCTTATATGCTTCTGACATTCGGGAACCCAAGTTCACAGTAAGAATACCCTTCACTATTTAAAGAAGAATTAATACCTATTCTCCTGAAACTGTTCCAAAAAATAGAAATGGAAGGAAAACTTCCAAACTCATTTTATGAGGCCACCATTACCTTGATCCCCACACCAGACAGAGACCCCATCAAAAATGAGAATCACAGACCAATATCCTTGATAAACATGGATGCAAAAATTCTCACCAAAATACTAGCCAATAGGATCCAACAGTACATTAAAAGGATTATTCACCACGACCAAGTGGGATTTATCCCCGGGCTGCAAGGTTGGTTCAACATCCGCAAATCAATCAACGTAATAAAATACGTTAACAAAAGAAAGAACAAGAATCATATAATCCTCTCAATAGATGCAGAAAAAGCATTTGACAAAGTACAGCATCCTTTCTTGATCAAAACTCTTCCGAGTATAGGGATAGAGGGTACATACCTCAATATCATAAAAGCCATCTATGAAAAACCTACAGCGAATATCATTCTCAATGGGGAAAAGCTGAGAGCTTTTCTAAGGTCGGGAATGCAGCAGGGATGTCCACTCTCACCACTGCTATTCAACGTAGTATTAGAAGTCCCAGCCACAGCAATCAGACAACAAAAAGAAATCAAAGGCATCCAAATCGGCAAAGAGGAAGTCAAACTCTCCCTCGTTGCAGATGATATGATACTGTATGTGGAAAACCCAAAAGACTCCACCTTAAAACTGCTAGAACTCCTACAGGAATTCAGTAAAGTGGCAGGATATAAAATCAGTGCACAGAAATCAGTGGCATTCCTATACACCCACAACAAGACAGAAGAGAGACAAATCAAGGAGTCGATCCCATTTAAAATGGCAACCAAAACCATAAGATACCTAGGAATAAATTTAACCAAAGAGGCAAAGGATCTGTACTCAGAAAACTATAAAATACTCATGAAAGAAATTGAAGAAGACACAAAGAAATGGAAAAACCTTCCGTGCTCATGGATTGGAAGAACAAACATTGTGAAGATGTCAATGCTACCTAGAGCAATCTACACATTCAATGCAATCCCCATCAAAATACTGTCCACTTTTTTCAAAGAAATGGAACAAATAATCCTAAAATTTGTATGGAACCAGAAGAGACCCCGAATAGCCAGAGGAAAGTTGAAAAAGAAAAGCAAAGCTGGCGGCATCACAATTCCGGACTTCCAGCTCTATTACAAAGCTGTCATCATCAAGACAGTATGGTACTGGCACAAAAACAGACACATAGATCAATGGAACAGAATCGAGAGCCCAGAAATGGACCCTCAACTCTATGGCCAACTCATCGTTGACAAAGCAGGAAAGAATGTCCAATGGCAAAAAGACAGTCTCTTCAACAAATGGTGTTGGGAAAATCGAACAGCCACATGCAGAAGAATGAAACTGGACCATTTCCTTGCACCACACACAAAAATAGACTCCAGGGGCGCCTGGGTGGTTCAGTTGGTTAAGCGACTGCCTTCAGCTCGGGTCATGATCCTAGAGTCTTGGGATCGAGTCCCGCATCGGGCTCCCTGCTCAGCGGGGAGTCTGCTTCTCCCTCTGACCCTCTTCCCTCTCGTGCTCTCTATCTCTCATTCTCTCTCTCTCTCTCAAATAAATAAATAAAAAAAAAGACTCCAAATGGTTGAAAGACCTAAACGTGAGACAGGAGTCCATCAACATCCTAAAGGAGAACACAGGCAGCAACCTCTTCAACCTCAGCTGCAGCAACTTCTTCCTAGAAACATCGCCAAAGGCAAGGGAAGCAAGGGCAAAAATGAACTATTGGGATTTCATCAAGATAAAAAGCTTTTGCACAGCAAAAGAAACAGTCCACAAAACCAAAAGACAACCGACAGAATGGGAGAAAATATTTGCAAATGACATATCAGATAAAGGGCTAGTATCCAAAATCTATAAAGAACTTCTCAAACTCAACACCCAAAGAACAAATAATCCAATCAAGAAATGGGCAGAAGACATGAACAGACATTTTTCCAAAGAAGACATCCAAATGGCCAACAGACACATGAAAAAGTGCTCAACATCACTTGGCATCAGGGAAATCCACATCAAAACCTCCATGAGATACCACCTCACACCAGTCAGAATGGCTAAAATTAACAAGTCAGGAAACGACAGATGTTGGCGGGGATGAGGGGAAAGGGGAACCCTCCTACACTGTTGGTGGGAATGCAAGCTGGTGCAACCCCTCTGGAAAACAGTATGGAGGTTCCTCAAACAGTTGAAAATAGAGCTACCATACGATCCAGCAATTGTACTACTGGGTATTTACCACAAAGGTACAAATGTAGGGATCCGAAGGGGTACGTGCACCCCAATGTTTATAGCAGCAATGTCTGCAATAGCCAAACTGTGGAAAGAGCCAACATGTCCATTGATAGATGAATGGATAAAGAAGGTGTGGTATATATACACAATGGAATATTATGCAGCCATCGAAAGGAATGAGATCTTGCCATTTGCAATGACGTGGATGGAACTGGAGGGTGTTATGCTGAGTGAAATAAGTCAATCAGAGAAAGACATGTATCATATGACTGAATTCTTAATCTCAGGAAACAAACTGAGGGTTGCTGGAGTGGTGGGGGGTGGGAGGGATGGGGTGGCTGGGTGATAGACATTGGGGAGGGTATGTGCTATGGTGAGCACTGTGAATTGTGCAAGACTGTTGAATCACAGATCTGTACCTCTGAAACAAATAATGCGAGAAAAAAAGAAGAAGAAGAAGAAGATAGCAGGAGGGGAAGAATGAAGGGGAGTAAGTCGGAGGGGGAGATGAACCATGAGAGATGATGGACTCTGAAAAACAAACTGAGGGTTCTAGAGGGGAGGGGGGTGGGGGGATGGGCGAGCCTGGCGATGGGTATTAAAGAGGGCACATTCTGCGTGGAGCCCTGGCTGTTACACACAAACAATGAATCATGGAACACTACATCAAAAGCTAATGATGTAATGTATGGTGATTAACATAACAATAAAAATTTTTTAAAAATTAAAAAAAAAAGAATACCCTCCACTAGGTAACATATTTGCATACTCAGGAGGGTTTTCTGGGAGGTAGTGTCTTATCACAAAAAAGCAAATCTAATGGCAGGATTCTCAGGAAAACTACAGAAGAAAACTTGGGGGATGACACATCTCAATCATATCCTCATAGGTCTGCTTTATGCAAGGACCTGTGTGCCATGCTTGCCCTGTGCAGGGCTGGTTGCTGGTGATAGCAGCGACGTGATGACATAAAGGCAACTGTCCTGTTGTCCTCTCATTCATGGGAGTTTCGAGGATTATGGCTGAGTCCTTCAGTCTAATTCCCTTGGTTCCCTGCTCACCATAAACCAGACAGTATTGACAGAAGCAATTAATAAAAAGTTGCTTGAGGAGCATTAGCTATGAAGTCAAAACAACAAACATCACTGAGTACTTACCATGTGTCTATACTGGGTGAAGCACTAAGAATTCAAAGGTGAATAAGGTATGGCCCTTGCCTTCCATGGGCTAGCCAGACATGGGACCTGGGCAACGATCATGACAAGAGAAGAGTGGATGTGACAGAGAAGATGGACTGGTGGCCTTTGGTGGCAGGTGGGGAGGCACTTCAGAGAAGACACTGTAAGGGTTTTGCAAGGAGAATGGGTATTCAGTGCTGTGGGAAGAGATGAATAACCTGCACACAAGCCCTCATTAACCCCTTTGAGCCTGGGCCGCATCTGAATTGGGACCAGTTACATAAGCATCATTTTCTGCCCCCAGCACAATGGCATCAAGGAAAATTTCCATTTGACCTTCCACCTGATCAGCTTCTTTTTTTTTACTCAAGCAAAATGCTGAATTTGGGATGCTTGACAAATTTTGAAATTGTGACCATCTTATATCATGTGGTATAAACGGTGGTTAAATTTGGTCACAGCTGAACTATACAACACTTTGTTGTTTCATGAGAGGGGCATCACAGGAGCTACCCCTTTCCCCATTTAGAGAAACTCAGAGTTGGGTCAAGGAGATAATTATCATCTCCCAATGTTACTTGACCTTCATGTGGGAGGTAGGACATGTAAGAAAGGCTAAGACAGAGAGATTAGAATACCAAAAATGAAGAAGCAATTTTAAAATAGAGCCAGGTTAAAGCTGGGAAAGTTTCAGAGACATCTCCACTTCCCTCATTTTATAGATAAGGAAAGAGGGCCAGGGGATTCTCCCACTTTAAGGGGAGAAACACTTCAGTGTTTCTTAAGGGGCTGTCACAGAGATGACAGTCACCAGAACACATAGGATTGAACACAATGATTACACTAGTAGGTGCCCGGGCATGTGACCTGAGCTGACCAATCAGTATCCTTCCCCAGACTTCTGACTTGACTTGAAGCAGAGGTGAAGCATGTTCTTTTCCCCTAAAATTGACAACTATAACACTGTCTCTTACATGTGGAAGAGCGGAAGATATTGAGACTGATTCCATTCAAATTAGACAGAAGAAAGATTTGTGTGTGTGTGTGTGTGTGTGTGTGTGTGAGAGAGAGAGAGAGAGAGAGAGAGAGAGAGAGAGAGAGAGAGTTAATAACAGTTAAATTATATTCAACCATAATGTCAATTCAATGGTGACATTTGGTGGTTTTGTTACATGAACCTTTACTTCCCCAATTGAATGGAATACCTGTCACTTGCAACTTAAGATCTCAACGAATACATACAATGAAGTCAAAGAGGAGTATCAGCTTATAGGGTGGAGGTTGCCCAGATTGGGGAAAAGTAAGAGAAGGAAGCTGGAGAGAAACAATGAAGCTACTTCAATAAGAAAAACCTTTAAAAAATCATCTTCATTTATATGCTCATGGTTGTACCTTTGCGTGGAAATCATGATAATCCCTTATGGTGGTATGGGAAATTCTTCAGCTCCTACTTATACCTTATGCTTAAAATCCACTGTTAAGAGTTTCAGTTCCTCTAGCTTAAGACTTTCATCTTTTGCTAGATGTAAGAATCCATAAGTGGGACAATCTTTTAAATTCCCAACAATCACTTATGCTTCCGTTTAAAAGTGAATATAGACCATTTCCTAAGAGTAGGTTGATAGGATAAGAAAGAAGAAGCCAAGGGGGCACTTGGCCTTAGGGAAAGGGATGCAAGTAGTTAGGATATAGCACGGAATGAGGTTGGTGGAGGGAAAGACTGGCTTTGCCTGATTTACTTCACAGTTTTGCTCTGGCCCTGAGAATTTCTATGGTAACTCTGTGTGCCAAGGAAAATGACCCCAGGGAAAGATGTCATTGATTATTTTTTTACAAAGACAAAAGAGTTATATAAATCAAATATTTCTCTATTTCTTTGCAAAGTAGCTTCCAAAAAGGCTAGAATTAATAGTGTTAAGTGTCTATGAATGCTCTATGTGCATGATTTAAATCAAGACACTCACAACCACCATGCTTGACTCTGTCTTCTTTGGAAAATACCAAACCTTTTCTCATTGTTTGGAAAACCCACAGACGGTGTTGCAGAGGCATCAGCAAATAAATGGACTTAAAACTTCTTAATTATAGAATATGAATACGCTTTGTCATAGACATCAGACAAAACATGCTTTCAGAATCCGCATTCAGTTACTGGTATTGACTGATTATTTCGTCAAGGTCAAACTGTGCCTGTGGTGTGTTTCTGGAATTTTTCCAGCACATGTTCTCTGTAATAATGTCACATATTACAAAAGAAGTGGGAGTCCCATAACACACATGTACTTCAAATGGAGAAAACCTTTCAGCTCCTTGGAAGATTGGGTTAAAAGGGTAAGTTCCGGGGACCCCTAACAAGAATCAAGCATGCTGGTAGTCTAACTGGGCTCCTGGTTTCCCTGTTGTTCACTGAGATATGCTCCTGTGTTTTATTCCAAGATCTCCCGAGCCTCCATGTTCTCCCTAATTTGAGATCACCAATTTGACCCCCATCTAATCACCAATTTGACCCCCATCCTCACACCCATAATCTTCATCCAGCTTTATTCATCTGTTCTCAACAACTGTTTTTCAAGCACCTACAATGTGCAAGCCACCAAAAGTGAGATATTTGAAGCCTTGTGTCCTGGTCTGGGGAGGTGGATAAGCCATTACATACTTGCCTCCTCCAAGGGACGAAGTGATGTCACAGCGGAGCAAGGGTGAGACAATCATTCCCCAAATACTTAGCCCCTCTCAAATGCTGACAGGCTGACAGCACAGCACCAGGACTTTGGCTGGCGCTTGAGGAGAGACCAGATGCGGACACAATGAGAGGCAGAGAAGGAGCCATTCTTGGAAGAAACAGCATGAGCCAAGGCTTGGAGAGAGGAGAGCCCAGCCCTGGGTGGGGAGGAGTGTATGGTGGTTTCATTTCCTTGGAAAAAATCGAGCTCGGGCTTCGAGTTAGGCTGAAAGTCAGGCTGGGCAAGACAGTGGGTGGTTTTGCTGGCCAAGATGAACAATTTAAATTTGGATTTTTTTTTTTTCTGTAATTAGTGGTAAGTCACCAGGGGATTTTGGGTGTGTGTGATGGAATTCAATAATGTAAACTACGTTGGGACACATAGAAAAATTGGAGAGGGGCCTGGGGAAAGGAAGACATTACAAAGGAGTCATGATCTCTGATCAGCTGGGGTAAAGGGGGATGTCAGGGAAGTGTGCAAGGCCGAGACTAACCTGCCTGGGACTGGAAGGATGGATGGAAGGATGAAGAGGGAAAGGGAGCTCAGGCAGAGGGGCCAGCAAGAGCAAAGCCTGGAGGGAGTGAGTGCATGACTCAGGCAATAGACAAAACATGCTTTTGGAGCCCACGTCAGAAGCTTTCAGCAAATGGGTGCTACTGGTGGCAGGATGGCTTCTCAGCCTCTAGGGCCCAACACACACAATTGTAAAGCCAGGCTGTGACCTTCCTCAAGATATTCAACCCCTCTGAGCCTCAGTTTAAGCATCTGTAAACTGGAAGGACTAATCGTCTAGAATTCATCGAGGTGTTGCTCATTAGAGAAAGCCTCATACCCTTTATGGTACCCTGTGGATATTTAGCAAACATGAGTTTCCCTTCCCAAGCCTGAGTTTGCTCACTATAAAGTGGAAGTAATAGCTCAGAGTTCATAGAGTTGCTGTGAAATCCAAACAAGGTTACTTGCAAAGTACTGATACGCTGAATGGAACATACTAGACACACAACCAATGTGATGTAATGTTCCCATACCTTCTGAGAATGAAATGACTTATGTCAGAGGGTTCTCCTATAAAAATATCCTCGACAGTGTTCCCAGACCACATCTGTATCACCTGGGAACTTGCTAGAGATGCAACTTCTCAGACCCACTGAATCAGAAACCCTACAATCAGTGTTTCAACAGCCCCTCCAGGTGATTCCAGCACTCACGAAAATGTGAGAAGCACTGGTCTCAGCAAACATCCAGCACCACTTCTCAGCCTTCAGTATAGTATCTGCAGCAATTTTTGTCATATCATAATAAAGCACTTAAGTTGGTGTAACTTTCCCCATCTAGACTGTAAATGCCTAGAGGGCAGGTCCTGTTTCTTATTTGTGATGTGGTCCCTAGTACTTAAACATGGTACCTTCTACACTGTAATAATGATTCAATGCCATCGATTCTTAGGCTCCCACCTGTCATCTGTAGAATTAAACAAATACATCCTTAACAGAATTATAAGACTGTTTAACATGGTTTTCAAAGTGCACTTTTACAAAGCCTAAAAATTAAAGTCTGTGGCTTTGAAATGCTGTCTTAGGGTTTGAGAGATCATTTTGGACTTCCTTTCCCAGGCTGAGCTGGAAAAGGCTGGTCTGTGGTTGAGTGAAGGGTTTCTGGAGAAGCTGCTACTGGGCATTGCCGCTAAAGGTGTATGGGGGGGTGTCAGCATTTACAAAAATGTACAATCTACCCAATCAGTAGCAACCCATTAAATGGATTTATCTTTATAACGAAGAGAAAAGGCTGTTTCGGGGAAGACAGATGTCAACACAGTCTAGCTTAAAAATGAGTCATGTGGGAGAATTTTCATTGCTGGGCTTCAGCACTGGACCATTTTTCTTCCTAAGAATGTTCCTTACACAAGACAAAATGACTGAAGACTCATAAGGACCAAAAAAATGGGAAGGATTCTGCCCAGAGAGGGGTCTAGGTGCTCATCTACAGACAGGAAAACTTCTCAGAGGCCAGGGATCACTTTGAAAGGCTACTCTCCAAGCTTAGGATGTGGGGAGAAGTGGCCTTGCCCAAAGAGAGTACTAGAAGTTCGGGTAAAAACTGGTGACATATGTGGCAGGGACACGTATTGACCTAGATGCAGGTCTTTAAAATTAGGACACCTTCTGGAAACTAAAAATGGTTTTCCTTTGTACTTCTGCCACAGCTGGGGAGAGGACAGCCTAGGTCAGTCCATGTAAATGAGAGTTTTTGCTGAATGGTGTCAAGTATATTAAATGGACGGGAGAGAAAAAATGAAAAATGCTTTCTGGACCCAAGGAGCAGCATTTAAGTTTCCTGTATTTATTCTGGGGCAGTGTGGGCAGAGAGCAGAGGTTGGCAAATTTCTGTTAAGGGCCAGATCATGTCTGCTGCCAACTACTTAGCTATGCCTGGGCATCGTGAACATGGCCGCAGACAGGAAGTAAATGAATGAGGGTGGCTCTGTTCCAATACAACGTGATTACAAAAAAACAGGTGGTGAGCTAGATTTGGCCGGTGGGCAGTGATTTGGCAACCCCTGGTCTAGAGGAAAAACACCTGGCTTTAAAGTTGGGCAGTTCTCATTTCAAAGTCTGGCTTCCTGACCCGCTGAACCAGGTGACTCACTCAGCTTCTCTGAACCTGTTTCCTTATCTATAAAGTGGAGGTGATCATCTTCCGTCAGGATTAGGAGAAGCCCAAACATTATACCCATCAGTATGAGGTTTCCTGTGAATCCCAGTCCTAAAGACAGCTATCCAAAGGAAAAATTCCTCCTTGCAGCATGCAAACCACCTCTTGACGACACACATGTAGGGCAGTTCAAGATTATATTTAAGCTGCACTGCACAGAACTGATTCTGCTATTTTAAAGTTTTTATTTTTTTAAAAACAATGTTCTCAACTGTCCCCCCTGAATGGTTTCAGGGCCTTGAAGGTATTTTGGTCTGTCCTTGCTTTTCCTCCTGCCATATCTCCTGCTGGGGTTTGACCAGTGCAATCCCCTGGTGAGGGGCCCTGTGGGATCAGGCTTCATGGAAGTGGACAGAAACTGTTCTGAAATCAGAGATCAGCCCAGCTGGTGTGCCATCCCCAGCCCCTCTCGATTTCATCATGTGTCCTCAATTATACCAGAAGAATTTGAAACATTTTGTTCAGTAAGAAATGCAGAAAAGCGCCTCCTTGGCTTCACCCCTCACACCCCATGTTCTAGCCACACTGAGATCCTTTCAGTGCCTTGAACTTCACCCCTGTGCCTTCATTTGTGCTTTTCCTTCCACCTGTGACTAAAATCCTCCTAATACCTGCTCATTCTTCAAGTCAACAGAATCCTCCTCTGACCTGCTGCCCTCCCACCAAAGTCGGTGTTGGTCTCCCATTCTCCCATCACAGGATTATACCATAACGCCATGAACCGTGTCCTTTGTTGACTATCGCATATCCAGAGTCTGTACAATCCAGTTGTGTAGTAGTTACTGAGAAAACATCTATTTAGTGGCACCTGGGTGGCTCAGTCTGTTAAGCCTCTGCCTTCAGCTCAGGTCATGATCCCAGGGTCCTGGGATCGAGCCCCACATCGGGCTCCCTGCTCAGCAGAAACCTGCTTCTCCCTCTGCCTACCACTCCCCCTGCTTGTCCTGTGTGTGTATCTGTGTGTGTGTGTGCGTGTGTGTGTGTGTCAAATAAATAAATAAAATCTTAAAAAAAAAGAAAATATCTATTTAACTTATGACCAATGGACTCATCAAGTGATTAAAAGAAAGGAATAGCTTAAAAAATCAGTAATTCTCAACCCTCAGTCTACAGTAAAATTTAAAGCAACCCTTGGCCTGGCCTCAGCCCCCAGAGATTCTGATTCATTTGGTCTAGAATGGGTTCCGGACACGGGGCACGTGTTACAATGCCCCACAGGGATGCTAATGTGCAGCTGGGCTTGAGGTCTACTGGTCTAAACGAGAAGGCATAAGAAGATAGGAAGGAGCGATGACCGCTGCCCTTCCAAGGAAAAGAGAGAAGGGGCAGGCTCCTCTCCCTCATTAAACTGCCCAATGCAACCTACAGATGAGGAAGCAGGCCCTCAACTTGTTATTGCCTGTAGCTCCCCCAAGGCTTGGTCTTCAGATATGAGCTATAGTGTGGGCAGGATTAGTCTTCCCATCTGGTCAGCGGACCATGCTGGCTCTGCGCATGCTTTGAGAAGCCACCTTTACTCAGGAGACAGACCACTCTGCTTACCATGGAGGCAGCCAAAGCCACTGTGGTGTGGGCATCTGCCTGCCTGGCTCAAGCGCTATGTAGGAACCCCCTCTAGCAAGGACAGCCCCCGTCTTCCCAGTGAGCCCACAATTCTCTGGGCAGCAATTAACATCTGTGTTCTCTGACACAGGGCAGTAGCTTATGTGCCAATCCAAGCAGGCACTGCAGCCGGCAGTGTCCACATGGGCCTGGGGAACCTGATGGAGGACTAGTATTAGAGAGTATGAAAGATGATTTTTCAAACATCCCCTGAGAGCAAAGCAGATGACACTGGAGCCATTAGAAAGGGAGCTGGCTGCACAGCACTGTTCCCTTGCTCGGAGAACTTCCTCTGGTTTTAGCTGCTAATAAAATAGGAGTTGGACGGCAGGAGATAGAAAGATGCTCATGCAGCTTCAAGCATCTTGAGAATCTGATCATAATCCAAACCGAGAGCTTTGAGGGCCTTGGCGTTAGTCCCCCAAATAACTTGTTAGACAATGCCTGACCCCGCAGTCCTATGCAGGGGCTAACTGGGTGATTTCACCTTCCAAAGACTGAGACGCAAGACACTAACAGCTGTCCTGTTCCTCATGAGAAGCCATTGAACTTAAGACTTAAGGCATTTTTAAGGCCAGTAAAAAAAATAAACCTTTCAACTGGCAAGTCATCTCAAAATCACTTAGCATGGGGTCTCCTGAAGAACAATGGATATGGGAGCAACACACTTCTCACTTTCTTCAGCTGCCGCAGGAAGCCACTTCCAGAAGAGGAGAAACAAAGGTGAAGTTTGGGATCACGACCTTCTCTGTGCAGCCTGCCCTTGAAGGGATAGCAATGAAGAGGCAAATAGTGGTGTGACCAAACTTCCTTTCTCCACTGCAGATAGGGAGCCAAATTAATACAGTAATCAGGGCAGATTTGCTGGTCAGCTAATTGAAGACCTTGGTTGACAAGAGGGAGCTATTTTCACCAGCGTCTGATGGAGTCAGCCTCAGGCAAGCAAAGTCTGAGCAAATCACATTAGTGGGTGACATTTAATCTACAGCTTTGAATAAACAACATGTCAAGTAAGTCAGTCAAAACATGTGACTATGTGTGGAGAAAGAGACAGAAACCAATGGGGCTGGTTTACGTACAAAAGTTGAGAAACTGTTTTCCCATAGGGTTGGGAGAAATGGCTAAGATTTTTTTTTAATGAGAGTTTATTTATTTATTTATTTATTTATTTATTTATTTATTTATTTAAATTATAGCTAAGATTTTTTTTAAGTAATTATGCTACTGTTGGTTTTTTAATGCTTGTTCACCAAAGTCAGCCATACTTTGTCAAGCATGGATGTTGAAAGCAAAGTCTTTTGCAAGTCTTCCGAAAGTTACAAAGAATGACCTTCCCAATGGGAAAGTCTCCCAAACTAGAATCACTACTGAGGTATTGTTCTCTTGCAGCTGTGGCTGCCATGACTAAGAGTGGTGGTGGATTGACTCTTCTGGGAGGGCCCCAAAAGCAGAGGAGGAATTTCTCTGGAGAAATAACTGAGCCTCAAAGGATTTTCCTTTTTTAAGTTACATAATCATGAGGCCAGAATACATACTGCTAAATGATGAGCAATTCCCAGTTGTACTTGTTAATGGATAAATGGCAACCACAGATATCCCTTTAAACATTATGGGCTGTCTACCAACAAATCTGGGATCGACCCGCTGTCCCTTCTTCGTTCATTCATTGTAAGGTGTGAAGGAAAGGAGTGAATGGTAATTAATGTCTACTCATGTGTTGATCTACCCTGGTGTGTCTCAACCTCTGTGGATGGTGGGATTTTACCTAATTCATCTCTGTGTGTCCAGGATCAGTTCCATAAATATTTGTAGAGTGACTGAATAGACTAAAGGAAGACGGAGATTAGGAATATCAGTGGGCACTGATAAATTAGCCTCAAACTACTCTGAAATTAGTTGCCATTAAGAAATAAATGAAATGTCTACTGTCTCACATGGAGGTGAAACTAGAAGCTCTGCACATTGAGATTTCCCAGCATGTTTTGCATAACCTATTAAATAGTGACAAATGAAATGGGACAATCTGCCCCACTGGAAAGGAGACTTAATAAACTTTTCATAAGCAGACTGCTCAGGCAAGACCACAGGGGATCCAGGGTGGGAAAAACGAGGTATGGCTCCCATAAACTAGCTCAGCTATGAGGCAATGCTGCTGAACCCCAGGGAGATCAGAATCATTGCTCCAGTGAGTCACTCCGGAAGGACAGTGCCACCAAAATGGAAGTGTTGGTGGATGCTCCTCAGCAGACAGATGGGGCAGGGGAGTTGGCCACCCAGTGGGGCTTAAAATTTAGCAGGGCCCATTGGCCTCTATTCTGTGATATATATGGGGAAGGAGTGTTCTTTTTACCCTTCTCCAAATACTCTCCCCTTTTCACTACTCATCCAACTAACAGTGTGACATTTTGAGTAGACCATTCTCTGCTGGGAAATTTAAAACACCGTGGTATGCATTTTAATTTCCAAATAAATTCAGCTGAATCATCAACAGAATATCTTAAGAGTAAATATATTTTGATTTTTTAAATTTTACCTAATAAATTGTCAATTCCTGGTATTACAAGCTTTAGAAGTATACAGTCCTGTACTTGGTCAGCTAACATTTATTAGACACTTAATATGGGCTGATCCCTGGGTGAGGTGCTGGGAATACAAAGAGCCAGACCCAGTGCCCACCTTGCAAAACTTGCCCTTAGTGGGAGGTAGGTGCGTAAACAAATAATAACGTTGGACTTTAGTAAGTCCTGTTATAGGTATGGGCTAACAATATAATTTTGGGGCAGGGAAATCAAAGTGATTATTAAGCACATGAGTTTTTTTGCACATACAAATATATTTCTATTGTATTTCTACCCTATTGTTTCAACAATGGCACTTCTCAGAGTGTACTGAAATTATATATTCACTACTGGTCTCCCAGTAGGACCTTGAGCTTGCAGAAAGAAGACACTATACCTCATTTATCTTTTTATCTCTAGGGGGTTTTAAAATCCCTCATACCTGGAAAATTTCCCACTCAGTCCAGTAAAGCAAAGGTCAATCAGACTGTACTTCTGAGTTGCATGTTAAAAAAAATGATTTCTGGTAGGTCTTTGTGAAGGCCAGGGATGAATCCCTGTGATAGTTTTAAGCAGAAGGAAAGAGAGGGTTTATAATAGTAGTAATGATAGATTAACTCTGGTTAACACACTGCTATACCAACGTTCTGCTGTATTTTTCCCAGATGGTTGTAAATTGGGACACCTCATAAATCCCCAGGCCTTTTCTTTTCCATAGCTGGTTATTACAGTGTCCCAGGGCAGAAGAGCACTTTCTAAACTAAGGTAATTGTGAGCCATTTATTATCTTTAAAGGAGAACCTGTCAACCACCACAGCACAAATTTCAGACAATTAAAACAGCCCAGACTGCTCTGATTCTGCAAAATCCCAACAGTCACTTGGTGGTTTGGAGCCCATGAGCCCAAAGAAGGTCTGAAATGGCTCCTGTGTTTCTCCACTCAATACCCCTTCCTTTTTTTGCTCATTTTCTATACCTTCACAGCTGGAGGAATATAGCTGTTCCCACAGTTTCCAAAAATCCACTGCATCTACCACGCTTCACCTGAATGTGGTCCCTTGTCTACCGATGTGTCCTTTGGAGGAAACCCATAGAAGGTAATTGCGCGGCATATGTCAATATCTCCCATGTCAATGGTGGGCATCACTAATCTATCAGGGCATTTTTTTTTTCTTCTGCTGAACGAAGAATTTGCCTGCAGGTAATCACCACCAACCAGTGAATCTGGCATTCATGATGGCACCCATCCTCCATCTCTAAAGAAATCGATATTGAATACCAATAGTTAATCTTACCTAACACATTCAACTGCCCAGTAACTTTGGATTAGAGTTTCTTAAAAGTCCCAAGGCCCAATTTCTTTGAGGATTGGCCCAAGTCCTTCCAGGGCCTTTACCTATGTTCAATTTTACGTACTTGCCAAAGTTGTTCAATAACTACACAGTCTTTCTATCCAACTCACCATCTTGGCGATCGAAACCAATACTAACACCTCTGGAAATGGTGTACTGTCCATGGTAAGAATGTAATCATTGGTCCTAGAATAGTGCCAGACACTCAGAGCTGACACATGCTTGCTAACATGGTGAAATAGTGGGCAGACATGGGTCTCCTAGGTCAAATTATAAACCTTGTGATGTTGAACACAATCACCTTTTTCCTTCTTTTCAAATTTCCATGATTTTCATAACTCTGGAAAAATTTTCTGCCTATAATCAATGTTTGAGGAACTTTCCTAGAATTATAATTACGGTGAAATTAGCTGAGGATCTGGGGGAAGTAATATCTGTTTCTGTAACACAAATCCTCTTGCTACTTATTTATTAAAGACAAATGAAATGATTTCCAAGAGGATATAATTTGTATTAGAGTTCAGATATATTGAAGAGTCAATGTTCTGTTAAGTTTTGTTCTGTTTTTTTTTTTTTAAAGGAAGTGATAGAAGCGGGGAGAAAAGGCCCGAGTCTTGTAAAGTGGTACAAGCAAAGCAAGGTTCAAAAAACAAAAACAAAAACACATTAGACTATACCTATGGCAGTTTTCAATTTCTCACTTAAGAAATGTATACATGTTATGTTGGATCTCACCATACATCCCACCATGCATTCTTGAATTAGAAAATATATTTTTAAACTGAAAACAAATTTAATATCCACCCTCTCCCTCACCTAGTCAGGTATAGTCATAAGAGTCAAATGGGATGGGTACCCATAAAATACCTTTTCTTTATCAGAGGCAATGGAATGGTGACTCTTTGCGCTTTCTGGTGGTTTACTAAGTGGAGGTACAGTGCTTTAAGCTTGGTATCTTTTTTTTTTTTATGAAGTACAAACAAATTTTATTTGAGAAGATTGTGTTTACTAAAAAGTAAGATCTATAAAGAAAAAATTAATATTTTTAAAAATTTTATTTTATTATGTCATGTTAATCACCATACATTACATCATTAGTTTTTGATGTAGTGTTCCATGATTCATTGTTTGTGCGTAACACCCAGTGCTCCATTCAATACGTTAAGCTTGGTATCTTTAATCTCATTGTATCTTCACAACAATCTTACCACGTAGGGACCCTCCATTTCTTTCAGCTCCAGAAACCACAGAGAATTTACGCTGATAAATGACAGGGGAGAGACTTGAACCCAAGTTCAGAATTTATTTATTTATTTATTTATTTATTTATTTATTTATTTATTTATTTATTTTTAAAAGACTTTATTTATTTATTTGAGAGAAAGAATGAGATAGAGAGAGAGAGCATGAGAGGGGGGAGGATCTGAGGGAGAAGCAGACTCCCTGCTGACGATGCGGGACTCGATCCCAGGACTCCAGGATCATGACCTGAGCCCAAGGCAGTCGCCCAACCAACTGAGCCACCCAGGCGCCCAAGTTCTGAATTTAGAAAGCCTATGCTTTAGGGGAGCCTGGGTGGCTCAGTCGGTTACGTGTTTAACTATTGATTTCAGCTCAGGTCATGATCTCAGGGTCCTGAGATCAAGCCCCGCATTGGACTCCATGCTGGGTGTGGAGACTGCTTAAGGTTCTCTCTCTCCCTCTCTGCCCCTACCCCCACCTGCTCACGTGCCTTCTCGCTCTCTCTCTCTTAAAAAAATATTTAAAAAAAGAAAGCCTATGCTTTAAATTATTAAAATGGAAATACCAAGGTGAAGCTGATTTCAGAATATGAGAGTTGAATGAAAAGATGTTTGTAACTTTAACCTACAGTTAACAAATGCTACCGCACTAAGTTGGTGGAAAGATGAGCAAGTAACTGATAGCTCCTGCTAACTAGTAAGTACTCAAGTAGTAAGCAAACTCACAAAGTGTTTATAAATAAAATCCAGGTGAGAATTTTACTTTTATTATTATTGTTATAAGGGCATCTGGGAATTAGCATGAACATCTGACAAATAAAAATGGGGTCCAAGGAATTTGCTGAGACTTTGGGGGAAGGAAGATGACATCTACTTTGCAAAATGGTGTCTGCTGATGGGATAAGCAGAACTGCCGTCTGCTAAAATGAATGTCTGAGGACTTGCGGGAGCCAAACGGGACAAATGTTACTATAGGTGGCATGGAAGATCATAGTCCTGGGAAACCAAACTTGGAATCTGGTGACTTCAATTAATTGGTAACCATCCCCCACCTTTTTTTGGCAGGTTGGTAACTACAGGATTGTATGTACAGGTGCACAAGGATTGATGAGATGCTGAAAAAACTCAGACACTGAAAATGTTAACGAAGTGCTTATTGGTATTTGCCCAAACTTCTTTTTTCTGAGATCTCATCTTGTCAAAGTGACTTTTCCTTCTGTTTTATCTGCTTCGGTTATAAAAAAAAAACGAAAAGTCCTTGCCCTCAAGGACTTCATTCCAAACCAATAACTCGACTGTCTAAAAGGGGAGGTGAGGCCTCTAGAAGATCTTGGTGCTTCTGAGATGAATGCTGAAATTCAATGCTCAGTAATAAATGAATTAATGACTAAGTGAATAAAAAGACTTACAGGACTCAACGCATATAAGAAATTATATATATAATACAACTTCAGAATCTTAACATTTTCGCCTGGGTGGGACTTTAGGGGTCAGATTGCAGCATATGCCAAGATAAAATTAAGTGATTTAATGAAAATCACACACTAGATACTGGAAGAGCAGGGATTTGACCCCAAAGCTCCTGACTCCTACCTGCTTCATGCTATTTACTCTGAGCCAATGATGTCAAATGGTGATTCCCGTGTTCTCTGTGGTTCAAGGGAAGGGAGACCACTTCCAGTTGGGGGAATAGAAAACACTGTAGGATAAAAGCACGTTATGGGTGGGGTCCTGCAGGATGGGTACACTTTAGATCTGAAAAGAGGAGTGAGGGGGTTAGGGCTTCCCAAGTCAATAGAAAGGCAATTGCTCAAGATCACTTTGAATTTAGGGAAAGGTCAAAGGAAAATAGCAAGCACTGGAGTCAGAATTGGGTTTGATTCTTGGCATTCTCATTATTACCATCTATGTGTTCTGGGGCAAATTCCTGAACCTCTCTAAGCCTGAGCTCACCCAATAAACTGGAAATTACAGTATAGACTTTACAGTGTGATACAAGGGTTAAAAGAATATTTGCCAAGCAGCATCTTTCTTCTTGTGCTGCCTCCTGTGTAACCCTCAGCACATCTTCCCACCTCTCTGTTTTTTTCTCCCCATCCCCAATGGATATGGGCATCCTTGTAAATTTTGAATTGAGCACTCTGGATGGGTTAGTGAAAAAAAATGCCCTCTTAACAAGGTGTCATTTGTCTTTATGAAATAGATATTCATAAAGTCTTTAGCTGGGAGTTGCCAAGGGAAATTTAGATATGTTTTCAGTTCCCTGTCAGTAATAAGGAGAAAGAGTCTATTCTGGAAAGGACTACAAAAATGTGTTGTGCCCAGTTTTGGTATGACACTAAAAGGACAGCACCCCAATTGAAGCTGAGACATTTTCTCTACAACTTCAAGATCAACATATCTCTCCTCATTGCCCCACCCAAAGAACAGAAAGAGGCAAAAAGGAGAAAATTGGAATAAAGAATGGATGCCAAACCAACATGGCGCAAGAGGTGAATGGAATGAGAAGGAAAAACAAGAGATAGGAAGTACATAAGTCAAGATAAACACTATACTTAAAGCTTTTTTTTTTTCCCTTCAGTATAAGATTCATTTGGTACAAAAAAAGTAAAGCTATACATGCTTGCTCTTTTTGCATAAGATCTTCAAAAAGAACATCTCAAAAGATACTTTACGGATAGAAAGCCATTTTGTTTGAAGGTGACTGGGAAGCAGGTAGGCTCTGGTAAGCAAGTTTATAAATGGTGAGAACTGAGGCATAGAGAAATGATGTGGTTGGATGAAAACATCAGTGACATGCCTTACACCTTATCCTGGGGTGCATATCAAGAAACCAGACCCAAAAGCATCATCTACTACAGAACCTGTCCCTCCCCTAGTTAGGATAACCAAAAGTCACACTGGTGTTTTGAAATGACTCCCCTTTCTCAAGAGCCCACCTCCCATGTTCCCATCAGCCAACTTACAGCTATTTGTCTTTGGCTAACCGGGTTTCTAAGGTAGCTCTGCAAACTGCTCACTCCCTGCACATCATTAATCAGTGACAAACTAAACAGGCTCCAGGCCCAGCTGAGAATATAGTGGCTTAGCTCATCACCCCAAGACCTAATGAACACACGTGAGTGATGACTATTGGGTAAATACCACACAGAGAATGCAAGCAAGTTAAGTGACTATTGCTTCAGATGTTACACCTAGGAAGGTTGTGTGACAAATACTGATATCCAAATTGTTTCAGACATATAGTAATTTTCCAATGCACTGAAGCTTGCTGGTATTTATTTAAAGTGTTAAATTGAAAGGGGGATAAAATTTGGGTCATTTAGGGAGTATACTCAGCAATTTCTATGATATTGGATAAATGTAGCTGAGCTGTAATAATTCCCATCCAGTAAAGGAAACCAGACTGGTGGGTTTGTTAGCAATTCTGTTAAAAAGGACATACGAGGCCAGGAATTACAAGAAAAGGTGCCTGCCATGTTTATATCTTATTAAAAATGTTCATGCTTTGGGACACCTGGATGGCTTAGTCGGTTGAGCATCCGACTCTCAGTTTTGGCCCAGGTCATGATCTCAGGGTTGTGGGATTGAGCCCACTCTGTGCTCAGTGCAGAGTCTGCTTAAGATTCTCTCTCTCTGCCCCTCCCCCCCCACTCTCTCTCTCTTTCTTTCTAAAATGAATAAATAAATCTTTTAAAAAAATGTCCATGCTTTATAAAAAAAGATGGCATGCCCATGGACAATCATCCTGTAAAAGGCAGCACACTTAATTATCTCTAATATTAATGCTATCAGGGATTGGGTAAATCATGGGAGGAAAATAGGAGACAGTTTCTGAGCCACATCCAAAGGGATCTTTTTTAAATTACCAGGATATTAATAATAGTTAGAGCTGGTAAGGGACAAACCCTACGGATGTTCCAGGGTATATGCTTAACCATAATGGGCAGGGGGAAAGAGATATATGAAGTTAAGAGAAAACTGGAACACTAGGTAGTAACTAAGTGGGTCATATTCTTTCTCACTTTATTATTTTAATATATTTCCTGAGGTTCTTTAGCTATATAGAGTGGAAGTACATGAGCATTAGAAACAAGGAGATCTATGGTAATTTGCTTATCATCTCTGAGCCTTAATTTCCTCCTCTGTAAAATGGGGATTATACTTACTTCAAAACATAATTTAGAATATTCAATTAGAAAATGTAAATGAAAGTACCTAAAATATTTCTTGACACATACTGGGTATTCAATGAGTGTTTCCACTTCGCTTTTCTTCACATTTATGGCATGTATCACATCTAGCTTCCACTGTAGCTTATTTTGTCTGCCTTTGTTAAGCTGTGAAGGTTTCTCAAGTTCAAGATTTGTCTGAGTATCTACCTCCACGGCACCTTGCAGTTTGCTCAGGAGGCGTACAACAAATGCTCACTGGAAAGCGGCTGAAATGCCTCAGCCCATCAGACAAGGGATAGTATAGCTGCACAATATGACCTCCTAGGTCCCACACCTCTACTAACACAATGATCATAACACTGTATAATTTATAAATCCACACTTGCTTCATTCATTAGACTGGATTCCTCCATGGAGACCTCATATATAGCAAGTACTCCATAAATACTAAATGAGAGGATTCTTTAGTACACCTTTGTATTTTGGGGTGTACTCTGTTGATGTGAAGGGCTACTGCATTAGAGGATAGGAATGTCAACGAGGTTCACTGGGAGAACAAAATGTGTGAAAAGGTGTATTTCAGAGGAACGGGTACCAGAGCTTGTAGAAAAACAGTCAAAATATAGATATGAAAACTACAGAATGTTTATATTCTTGTAAAAATGAAAGTGACTTGAGTTCTGGGCACAGACAGAGTCTGATCAACTTGAGCAGAGGATACAGCGGAGGATAGAGCTGGTTGTCCTCACTATAGGATCCTCACTGTATGACAATAACAAATTATAACAAGAAAGACCACAAGTTCCTCAATAAATAGTAACAGAATCTGAACACGTGTTTTACTAGCTCTGCCTTGAAGGAGAATCTGGGGAGGAGTTTATGACACAGGCAAAAAATGGGGTCACAGTAAAAAGATATTGAGTAGTGAATAGAAAAGTTAAAATGAGCCTGTGTGCTACAGTTTCTGGGTACTGCCGTTGTTGGCTGATCCTCTATTGACTTGTGTTGATAACAAACCATGTGGCTGTAACTGGACTCCTCCAATCACACAATAGCAGCAGAGGACCCTTGACAGTCTCTCAGTATAGGACTTGGAAGCTCAGAGATTTGTATGGAGTTTGAAAGCTCCATGTCCTATTTAAAGTAAAGATTATGAGCCTGGAGTTCTTTGAACTACCTGAAATGGTGTGTCGCATCTCATGAACATGCACAAATGTGTTCTTCCACCCCCAGGGAATCTGCTGCTTTCCTCATTCTCAAAGTTGGTCATGATGAAGCCCATAAGAAACACTGATTTAAAGTGGTAGCAAGAGGAAAAGAATTATGAAAACCAGAGCAGAACCTGCATTTCTAGTTTGGGGCTACAAATGGCTTTCTTTGTCTATGGAACATTTTCTTCTACAGGTGTTCCATAAACACCTCTCACACAACATTCTAAAACTCAACTTACTGCCTTCTTTTAAAATGTCCTTTCTGGAACATTCCCTATAAGGGTTTATAGTATCCTCCTTTGGGCCAAAAATAATGAAGTCATCTGGGACATGTTTTCCTTTCTCATGCTCTGTGTCTAATCATCAAGTTATGACTCTACCTTCTCAGTGTTTTTCTGTTTTGCCTTTTCCCTTCCACTCCTCCTTCCTCTGCTTACTGAGGCTCAACGTCCCTTATCTGGACTCTTCAGAAGGCTCCTAGCTTATCTCACTCCCTCCACGTTCAACCCCTCCCAACCCTTCTGCACAGACAGTGGGATGAGCTGAACACAAATGTGACCCCGTGGATCGAGGTGCTCAGCAGCATAAAAGCCAAGCTTTTCAATAATGAAAAAGAGTGTTCTCCATTACTGGGTCTCTCAGTTCAGATGATGCCTTCTAGAAATCCTGAAGTACTGGTAATCTCCTTGTTCTTTTATGCTGAGTTCTCTTTTGGACATGCCCCCTCAAACAGGCTCACTGCTCATCCTTCACTCAGGCAGACCGGTCACCCCATCACAGCCTGATCCCACTGCATTAAAAGACTTAATTGAAGCAAACAACCTCTCTGCCCTCCACCATAATGTTATATTCTTTGGGCAAGGACACTTCCTATGAATCATGTTATCCCCAATACCTAAAATATTGCCTAGTCTGCTGAGAATTTGTGGGGTATTCATTTTCTTCTGGTTGGGTTACCCTGAAAGCATCATGGCTGCTCTGGAGTCTTGGCCAACAGCAGCTAGCAGCAGGGAGCTATCCTGAAAGGAAAAGGTAAGGAGCAAAATAGTTCACAAAGGTCCTGACTTTTTACATGGATAATATAAAACCCTGCTTAATTCCATGAGTCCTGCTGCACTGAAACTCTGACCTCAGAGTCAGCCAGCTGCGTGACATTTCAACCTTATTCAATTTTTTATATGAATCAGTTCTCCCCAAATCAACAGTATTTCTTCATCAACGAGGCACTGTTGGTGGCAAGAGAAGCCAATGATTTGCACGTGCTAGGTCTGGGTGACTCTGCTGAATTTCGGTATGCATACAGTTGTTTTTCAAAAAGAATGCTTTATTATAAAGTTTAAGGCTTTTTCAACTGAATTTGCTGATGTGCAATAGGGATGATAAAACCTGTTCTGTAGAGTCATTAGGGTAAAACATGTAACATATATGAAAACCCTTCATAAACCCTAAGTTGCTATACAAAGCAATGTATATTCTTACACCCCATTGTTTTAGAATGATCAGAAACATTCGAATAAACTGCCTCCTTGTGTAAAATGCAAGATTCTAGAAGTTCAAGTTGTGAAATCCAGAGAGCTTTAATTTAACAGAGGACAGTTTCTTAAACTATTGACCTAATAACAAAAGGCTAAGATTAAATATACCTGTTTGAAGTGAAACTACTCAACGGTATTATTTGATATGTTTGTTCTTCTCTTTAAGAAATGGGAGAGGAAAGGATGATCTCCTAGGTGGAGGGATTCTCATCAGAAGCATGGCAACAAAGGTAACCAAAGCTACCACCGCATTCCGCCCCCATGTGTGTCCCCGATGTGCAGGCACCTTCTGAGAAGAGAGAAGAATCTTTCAAACATGCAAACCTCCTCAGCTTGCAGCACAGAAAGAATTCATGAATGAAGAGAGAAAGCCAAATCGAATCAACAACTTGGAGAGCCAGAAGGCCGGACTGCTGTTTTCCCAATATTCCCATCCGAGGCAAAACCCAAAATAGCACTAGCTGGTGTTGAAACCTAGGAAGTCAAAGCAAGGGAAGATGCTAACAGCTGAGTCATGGCAAGTGACCTCCCGAATAAGGAGGCTGAATGCAGCTATAGATGACAGATGATGTGGCTTGATCCAAAGCAGGAGGCAGGGACCTGAGGGAGCGAAGGAGGGAGAGGACCGCGCCGTGAATATGATGCCTGGCGTGACACAGAACTACTTAAGAACTTCCTTCCGAAAATAGGAACTGCTTCCATAAAGTTCAGGGAGGCTAATGTTTAAAAAGATGCAATGCGGGCGCCTGGGTGGCTCAGTTGGTTGGGCGTCTGCCTTCGGCTGGGGTCATGATCCTGGAGTCCCGGGATCGAGTCCCGCGTCGGGCTCCCTGCTCAGCGGGGAGTCTGCTTCTCCCTCTGACCCTCCCCCCTCTCGTGTTCTCTCTCTCTCTATCTCATTCTCTCTCTCAAATAAATAAATAAAATCTTTAAAAAAATAAAATAAAAATAAAAAGATACAATGCTTCTGTTGGAGGCATTCTTGCGCAGTGGACAGAGCCCCGGTTCGGGAGCTGGAGAACTCTGGGCTTTGAACTTTTCCACTTAACCAAACATGGCTCAGTTTCATCACCTTTGAAATGGATACAATAACACCTCCCTCCCAGGTGGCAGGAAGGATTAAATGGAATGAGGCTCCCAGCCCTGGGACTAGACCAGAACAGGAGGTCAATCAATGGTCTTACCCCCAACAGTTAAGAGCCTTTCGTGCAGGTAATTCTTTTGATGTTACTTTCTTCTCTAATCATTTCCAGTGATAACATCTCTGCACAAACAGAGACTAGACATCATCTAGCTCTACCTTCTAGCCAAGCTGGTGATGATCTCTACCATCTTTTGACATATGGCCCTCAGCCTGCCTGTGAGAACGGGTACTGCAATACAGAGCTTCAATTGTGGGAAAATTTTGCAGCAGCTGTTAAAATATGTCTACCTTACAAGGTTTTATAAATTCAAATCATGTTAAAGTGGTTTTCAAAATGTAAAGCACTATATAAATGTAACACAAGCCGAGAGATGAAAATGTAGCAGTTTATATTAAGTAGTCTAGTTCTCCAAGGCAGTGCTTCTGTACCAGCCACCCCCCCGCCCCGCGCCCCTTTTAGCAGTAGAATCCTTTCTCAAGTAGGCCTTACATATTATCCAACACACACAAC
This sequence comes from Callorhinus ursinus, assembly GCF_003265705.2. NCBI lineage: Eukaryota > Metazoa > Chordata > Mammalia > Carnivora > Otariidae > Callorhinus > Callorhinus ursinus. Next base: position 50,831,425 of record NW_027397074.1, read on the forward strand.
AAAGAAAGGCAAAGCCTGTCTCAGTTCGGTTGGAGGAGGGGGTCTGTGCTCAGCCTCCCTCTAGTCCCTGACACCCTCCTACCATTCTTCTCACACAGCCTGTGAAGACCCTTGAGCTGCCCCTCAGGGCTCCTTGGAGAAAGACAGCTTGAAATCCCCTGCTCTGCAGAGGCAGAACTCTGCTATCAGCCCCTGTACTTTCCTAGGAAAGGCACAGACAGCACGGAGAAAGGACAGGCTCACGGTATTTATTTGAGTGAAATGGCTCAATATGAGTACAAGTAGTAATTAGCTTAATGAAGGCCAAAGCTGTAATTACGACCAGCCTGGTTGTAATGCAATTTGAGACACTTTGCAAGAATTTCAGAGCAGAAAGGAAAATTCAGTGAAATCTGACAGAGGGGCTGTAGGTTGCAATTTGTGAAAGATTGCTTGTTTTTAGTGCAAACAATACTTGATCGCTTTAAAAGTGTTGTGAATACCATGATTTAATTTATTAACAGCTAATTTATTAATTGTTTTCAATCATGCTGCCGATAGTGTGACCCCGAGCAACAATACTGGGATCCTATTTCCTTGTCTACATAAATGGGGATCATAATCCTTACTCTAAGTGGGAAAGTATCTCATAAAAAAAATCCTAAAATCACATCCCATAAGATGAAAAGTTGTTACACTTGCCCCTTTTAAGTAAGAAGGATTTTTGTTCAAATATAGACATTTTTGGTAAGTTATCAAATAACTAACTGGGAGTTAATTATTGCAGCAGCTAAAGCTGACAGAGGATTAATGTCTAGAATATAAAAAGAAATGGAAAAGTGGATAAAGAACACAAAAAGGCAATCCTCAGAAGGGAAAGTCCAAATACGTAAAAACTACGTAAAATGATGCTCAAACTCACTAGTAATCCAAGGTATAAAAATGAAAACAACAATGGCTCTTAGCGATCAGAGTGACCAACCTTTAAAAGATGGTTCATACCAATTGTTGGTGGGGATGCAGGAGATGAGAACTCTTATGTACTGTTTCCATTTAGGCAACAAATCTGAAATTAAATATGTGTATATTCTATGACTCTGAAATCTAACTCCTGGGCACACATCCCAGAAATCATTCTCACACAGGTCCCCAAGGATCACAAATGAGGATGTTAGTTGCAGAATTTTTCGCGACAGTGGGGATCTGGAGGTAGCACGGGTGTGTATCAACTGGGAAGGATATAAATCGAATGGAATGAAGGCAGACAATGAAGTGCTATGCAAATGTCGGAAGTCTACACAGCAATGGGGATATATCTGAAAACATAATGCTGAGTGGAAAAAATAACAAAAATTCATACTTTTTTATAGTCTATATTATAGATGTATCATTTATATAATGATCAACATACACATACAAAAATAAAAAAGATATATTTTATAGGGACACATGCACATTTTAGTTCTAGCATATTTAGGTAGTTCTCTACTGGGGAAGGGGAGTGGGTTTGGGGAGCAGGGGTAAAGAGGAACAATGACAAAATAAGGGGAAAGTCTTGCAGGGACTTATGAAAATAACAAGCTATGAGCTGAAGAGTCTGCATGACTCAACTCTATATCTGAGGACCAACTGATTCTTGATATTTTGTTATGTTCTGTGAAGATTAAATGGAATCCGTAAGCCAAATTTCCTGACTCAACACCTATTTGCTTCCTTCCCCTATGACTCTCAGAAGGTATAGAAAGAATGGAGTTCTCTTTCCTTTGTTTCTCTAATAATTTAATAGATGAAAATAAATACGGGTCTCAAGAAAATGAGGCATAAGATTAGCACTCAAACATGGGTGTAGAAGTCGCACATCAGAATCAGCCAGAGGATTTAAAAAAAAAAAAAAAACACCACAGATGAGCAGGCTCCACCCGTTTACTCTCCAGAACAAAGTGGAGTTGAGTGGGATGGGAGGCAATGGGACCAGGGCTGAGGTCTGCAGAGCAGAATCTGAAAAGCACTGGCATTGTGCCTGAGGGGCTGCCCATTGTGATCTCAGCCACTCCTGTCTTCTGCATCATTGCTTTTAAAACCTTCAACGGCTTTTGCTAAATAAAGCAGAACCAAACTGCTCAAAAAGAAATGTATTTCAAAATATATGACTAGTGTATACAGTATGGTACTCCATCTGCTCTTCCAAAATACTTGAGTTTTAGAAAATAATGTGTAGATAGGTCTATAAATTGCTACCTCCCACAAAACAAAGTAGACTTGCTTTAGGGGGTATGGGAAAATATTTTTTCCTTTGGTTTATCCATAGCAAGAAAGCTAATCTATAAGAGCAAGCAAACGTGCCTTCACTCATTCATTCATTTAGTCATTCAGCCAACACCTGGGCTAAAATAGAGTACTGAGGATGTACTGAGGACGGTTCAGCTAACTCTCTGTTGGATGTCACTAGGTGCTTCATTTGGTTAATATGGAGTAGGACAAGCATTCATTTCTATTTTATTTCCCACAGCATTTATCACCATGGATTCTCCGACTTTGCCAGCACTGCTCAAAAGCAGGCTGGAACCATGGAGCCTTAAGGCTATTACCAATAAATTCCTGAACCAATCTCCCTTACCAATGGCTGAGGCTACCAGTAGCTTGAGAGAAGCGGCATTTAGTAAAGCAGGAAAAATGTGGGCTTTGGAGTCCACTAACCCTGGTTTTGAAACCTGACTCTGTCACCCTGCCTCTTCATCTGTGAAATGGGATAATGACATCAACCTTGCTGGGTTGCTGTGAATATCAGAGAATGAATGGACAGTGTCTGGAATAGTGCGGGCCTGGAAAATATGGAAGTGAAGCTCCAGGGGGATTGCTACAACCCCAGTATCCAGTCTTCCTGTGGAAGCTCTGGCCCCCCAGTGCTCACAGAGCTCCAGTTCATATGTCTGCACTCTGTGATACATGCTGGGCTCACGCGGAAGAGATTCCGCAATCCAAAGCTCTCATGAGAATGGAACCCTCCCTGAACCCTCTCTATTGCCAATGTGGTTGTAAGTGGAACGACCCATCTAACTCTTTTCAGCCACCTTTCCTTGGAGTCCTGGTTCCTAATATCACTAAATCTCCAGACAGTGTCTGAAATTGATGTCTTAGATTCTGTGGAGCATTCGGAACCAAAATGTGTCACTACTGGAAACCCTCCATGGTGTCAAAATCCTCCTGTGTCCATTTGATATCAACAGCGACATGCTCAAGATGCTTGGTTCTTCCCTTTGGGCATACTAGCCCTGACTAATATCTAATAGCTTTCTCTCCCAAGGGCCAGCCTAAGACCTCATCTTCCAGCCTGGCCTGCAAGACCCAGATCCCACCCCTTCTGTCCTGGGTAATATGTCCCTTGGCCAAGCCATTCAAGAGCCAACATATAGGGTTCTGAACCTACTCAAAAAATATTTGTTGAATACGAGTCAGTGCGTCCATGAAAATAAAGTGATGGGATGAATGAAATGTGTCACTCTTCGTTTCTGAATGAGTTTTGGATTGATTGGGTGTTTGGACTGTTGCCCAGTGCAGGCAACCATCATCTGGCAGTGCCTCTGGAGAGAGACACTGACCTCGTATAGCTCTGAAGGGCTCATGTTTTCCCATTCAGCTGATGTGCGGAGATTCAAACAACTGCCACAATGTCCAAAGCGATATGGTTCTTTAAAATCTAATCATAATGTGGTGTTTGGTTTCTATCCTGAAATATAATCTCTCACCCAGCACATTAACTTACATATCCACATAATGAAATTCAGGCATATATATATATATGCACATCTTTTAATGAATATCAATAGACTACTATGGTTTTATGCATAAAAGGTTTTTTAAAAAATCTGGCATAAAACATATCCATACTAAATCTCTCTCCAAAATGGTAACTTAAGAACAAAATTTTCCGTGTTCTTTTCTGCCATTTTACCTTTTGCTGTTAGATTGGCCATCTTGCCCCTTTTGAAATGTCACGTCTTTGACTCCCCAACTCGTCACTTTAGTCTCTGTACACCCAAAGCTCTTTCTATAGGCCTTTATGCGCACATTTCAATGTCTATGCCCATGAGAAGCAGTACAGCTGCACTGGTGGTTGAGAGCTGGCCCACTGGATCAGGCCTTCTGCCTTTAGAACTCAGCTCTGCCACTTACTAGCTACAGGGCCCCTGTCAGGTTACTTAACCTTTCTCAGCCTCAGTTACTTCAACTATAAAATGGAAATAATAGTACCCTACCCTGTATTATTAATAATAATAATATAATAATAATATAAATGTTAAGTATTAAATTAAATATAATTTTAAAATTTAAAAATATATAATTATATAACTATTATTAACTATTATTATTATTCTTACTACTAGTACTCTCTTCCTATCTAGTCTGTGACCTCCTCAACAGGTAGATGAGGGTCTCTTTTTTATTCAATAACCAGCAACTGAGTTCTCCAGAACCCCTTATTTTCAATACAGAAAATTTTCCAAAATGTTCTTCAATGAAAAAGGGTCCAGATAGGAGTCTATCTTAGTCTGTTTGAGCTGCTGTAACAAAATACCATGGACTGGGTAGCATACAAACACCAACAGAAATTTATTTCTCCCAGTTTGGGAGGCTGAAAGTCCAGGATCAGGGTGTTAGCATGGTTGGGTGAAGGCCCTCCTCCTGGGTCAAAGCTGGCATCATCTTTTCACTGTGTCCTCAGGTGATAGATAGACAGGGTTAGAGATCTCTGTGGGTTCTCTTTTATAAGAACACTAATCCCATTCATGAGGGCAAAGCACCCCAAGTTCCCATCTCTTAATACCATCAACTATGGGGGTTAGGGCTTCAACAAATTATTTGGGGAGGGGGTAGAAGCATTCAGACCATAGCCGATTCATTACAAAACCCCCCATATTTATGGCAGTCATTTATCTTTCAGGGTTGCATATCTCCTGAGAAAGTCCTCTGAATAAGGACCACATCTGTCTCTAGGGCATTTTTTGGGCTTCAGCCTACTTGACACTGTGCGGATCTCCTTCCTTTTCTTGTAGAACTTTCCCCATTCTCCATTAAGCACTTGCAATTCTGTCTATTTGTTCCTTGATAATTTTTTTCTGTTCCCTTATGGGAATGAGACAAATTTCAGGGAAACAAAGTATTATATCTATTTACAGTAAAACAGGTAAGAGTTCCAATAATAATATATAGGTGGTCAGATGTCCAATTGTACAACTGGAGCAAATTAACTTTTATAAAAGAGAGGAGGCTAAGCTGAGTGATGCTATTCTTGAAAGCAAATCTACATATTCATTGGCTGCTTTATTATGAATACATTTTCTCTCAACCTGGAAATTCACAGAAGCTCATGAACTTCTATTTATTATTTTACTTTATATCCTTAAATTTTTTTTTTTACTGTTCTCCCCTTTAAAGTCAGATACCACAGACTGAAGAAAAAACAACAGATAATTGAGATTCTTTTATCAGCCTCCTCCACTAAGCACTTTAAGAGACATTTTATTTATTCCTGGCTTTTGGGAAAATTTCAGCCCACAGATTATTTGTCATTTTTCTCATTTTGGTTAATTTGTCATTATAGTTTTATTCTTAGATGCTGGGATTTTTAAAATTGAAGTAAAATTGACACATAATATTCTATCAGTTTCAGGTGTACATCGTAGTGATTCTATATTTTTATACATTATGAAGTGATCCCCACAATGTCTCTCTTTTTTTTTAATTGAGGTAAATGGTATATTTCGGATCTTTTCTCTCTGAAATTAAGAAATCTTCACAAACATGATTTGGCAGAGAAAGGAAAGTGAAGGGAAACAAGGAAGACAAAGAAAGATATGAAAACCTCCATCTTGCAAATGAATATGACTTAATGGAATTAACTCTCTTCTGTTGGGAGGTGTCAAGGGAAAATGGTGGCTGAGTTCCAGACAATAGTACAAGCTTCCGTTGTGGATGCTGCCCTTGGCTGCCAGCAGGAATCAAAGTCTAAGTAGCTCCATTTCCCATTCATCTTTCATGATAGTTTTAAAAAATGGCGAGCGTCAGCTTAAAACCTCATCCTAATGACCGATTTCCTATTACAACGTGCTCGCAGAGCCTCTCATACCTGCTGTCTTTCTTAAGGGTGGCAATGAGTAAGGGTAACCACAATTAAAGTAGTTCAGGAGGATGGATGATAGGAACTGAGACTCAGAGGGGAACGCCATCGGCCTCCAAGGACCTTTAGAACTCATAGCCCAATCCCTCCTCTGGGCGGTCTGTCTGCACCTTCCTACAAGCGTTCTCTCTCTCTCTTCAGTGGGCTTTCCCTATTCCCAGCACATGATGATGGGAGCATGTTTTCTGGGAAGTGGAGATATTAAAGGGAATAGTTACCTCAGTGGGCCGTGGGCTTCTTGGTGGTAGAATGAATGAATGAGAGAAAAGAGAGATTAGTCAAACACAGAGGACAGAATGTATTAACCTAACAAGTGAAATTCCTTCTGAAATTGGGCTCCCATCTCGTAGAAAAACCCTGTATGTCAATATTATATCTTGAGGTAGGAAAGTAAAGGTAGAAAGTTAACTCGATTTCAGTTTAGGGAAAACAGTTCCAAGGATGCCATGACAACTGAAAACCATATAAGGAGGGGAATCATGATTCAACACCCTGGTGGTGGCTGGATATACAACAGCGGAGGGCCTGGTCTATGGGCATAGCATTGGCTGGGATTTCCAAAGAGGAAGAGGTTGGGTGGGGATCTTGGAATTTTCAAGGCACCTGCTGGAATTTAGAACTGAAGTTCTAAAATGAATGCATTTCCAAAAAAAAAAAAAAAAAAAAACAACAACAGAGAGAGAAACTCTTCCTAAGAATAGCAAATCTTAAATGACTTCTATGGGACTGGGATCATGAATTAATTCATTCAGTTACATTCAGGGAGTGTGTACTCTCTACCAAGTTTTGGAAATTAGGAAAAGTCATAAATAATTCTAATGTATCATGAGAAGAACCATAAATATACCATAGTTTATTAGGCAGAGAGGTAGCACCAAAGATAAGATGTTGGCAGTGAGTCAAGAAAGATGAGTAGCAATTTTCCAGGCAGAGAAGGGAGAGGGACATTCCAGGCATGGTATGGAATAGGCTGACACATGGGAAAACCGAAAACAGCTGTGCTTAGCTGGAACACAGACAGCGAGGGAGCTGGCCAGAAGGGAGACTGGCAATGAGGCTTATGTGGGCAAATCATAGAAACCTCATGTTCCAGGCCAAGGAGGTTGGACTCCTCCTGCAGGAACCACCAAAAGGCTCTACACAGGGAGGGACATGGGCACCAAAGTTGTGTATCAAAACAATCGCCCTTCTAAATACTACCTATTCCAGCCAGACTCCACTTCAAATCCTAAATTTGGATCTTATTAAACATTAGGTCTTAGACTGTTGCCTAACAGCCCTGGCCTTGACCTCATGGTTTAGCACATCTTTCCTAGGACAAATGTCTCTCTTTATTCCTTGGCAGTGTGTTGAATCTGGGAGCGGGAGGCTTGCAAGTGCACAGGCTGGAGGCTGTTACACACCACCACCCTCTCCTATGTAGGTGCTTTGAAACCGGGGTCCTTGTGCTGGCAGAGCCTGTCTCCCTGCTCGCATTCTGAGGCCCACGATAACGGAAGGTGTAAAAGAAACCTTAACACTGTACAAAAAGCAGAACCACAGAGATCTCAGGACGAATATGTCCTCTTGGCACTGCCTTAAAAAAACACACGTAAACAAAACCAAATGGAAACACTGAGTGGAAATGTGTTTTCTCCTGCTGCAGCGGCACATTTGGCCAACTTCTACGTAAAGGACATAGAGTTGGTAAATACAATGCAAACATTTCATGACAAGAACAGGGTGCATGAAACGTACTACGCATTGCAGGAGATAGGAGTGGAATGCACTTCATCTGACGGAGGCAATCAGAGAATGGAGGGGGAAGGGTGCCTCCCCGGGGGTGGGGATGGCAGGGGACAACCAGAAGGAAGAAAAATGGAAGGCAGGTGCATGGGAAAGACCACTTCCTGGGCAGCAGTCTCAACTCTGGACAATTTTGCCCGCCTTTCCCCCACCCACCCCGCCGCCTCAACTCCCCAGGGAACGTTAGGCAATGTTTGGTCATCGCAACTGGAGATGGGGGGTGCTACTGGCCTTCAGGGATGCCGCTAAACATCTTAGGACGCACAGGACAGCCCCCACAACAGAGAATTACCCAGCCCCAGTGTCAGCAGTGCTGAGGTCTGAGAAAACCCTGAAACCTTACAAAGTTTTTGCCTGTGCCCACCCTTGGCAGCACTACTCTACTTTCCATGGCTGCATCTGAAGACAACTGCCAGTAGATTTTTTGAAAAAAACACCGTAATGTCTAAAAATAAAACCATTTTTATACTTCAAGGAACAAACAGAGCGATCATTTTTTTTTCGTGACTCTCTCAGTGCTTGAACATTTCCAAAGGCTGGGAAGAGCAACCCTGCAATCTATACATAGCTCCCAGCCCCTCAGATCCTCCCTGTGCCGCGCCTTGCCCGGCCTCTCCGGGCTGGCTACTGCAGCAAAAGAGAAGACCCTTAATTTATGAAAGGATGCTATTCCTGGCCGGTAATAGCCAGAAACTTCCAGGAAAGGCGGTCTTCCTAATGCCCAGAATCCCTTCCATCCTATCACTCAATCTCTAGCATTTGGTCCCTAGACTGCCCCTACTCATTTCAGTTTTCCTGGGCCCTCATTCCAGTCCTGAAACCCCAGCAAAATGTCTGTGCAGCTTTACCCCAACCCCTCTGACTCTGATTGCAAAGATAAGCTGGAAAATGAATGTCCTAACAAGCAGTTTTTTTTTTAAAGGCGAAAGGTCCGTGTGCCATTAAGAATCCAGAGTCCAGACTGGCTATTACCTCAGACAAATCACCTCCTCATAATTTTCTTCCAACAAATGTCTATGAGGGCTACCAGGCTACAGCAGAAATTTGTTTAATGACAGTCTCTGGAAAATTAAACACTCTGAACAATGGTGATAGATGCATCTCCCCTCCAGCCCACCCCGCCACGGTCTCTTTTCTGACCGCAGACCCTGCAGCCACACAAAGGACCGAGTACAGATGAATGCCCCGGGCCAGAGGAATCAATCTGGATTTTACGCGTGCTCTGTTCCTTCCCATTTCCCTCCGAGGCCCCTTCATCTTCATTCTTCCGTCCCCAGACCCCAGAGCGGTACTGGCTTGGCTACAACATTGGGGTAATATTTTTACCTTCCTGCCCTCCTTTTCCTGACCGTGTTATGTAAGGAAGATCCCAGCTGCCCAAGACAAGGAGATGGAGGGAGGGAAGGACGCCGAATTCGTGACCAAGACTCCGTCCTCATTTCTTCCCTGCTGTGTGGTCTCAGCAGAATTCACTGGCCTCAGGACGACAGCAGGCTGTCCCACAGGAGGGCAGGCCTAAGACCCAGGCCTGCCTCCTCATTTCATAGATGAAGAACCGGGTTTGGGCCTGGCGTGACTTGCTCAAGCTCATGCATTAGTTAGTGACTTGGGTAGGGCCTGGGTCTCCCTGGAACTCCAGACTCTCTGAGGGGGATAGCCATGCATTTTTAAGCTCAAGTGGGCAATTTTTCCTTTTGTTTTGTGTGTGGTAGGGTTAGAGGCTCTTTGCATGGTCCCCCAGAGTCCCACGGGCGAAGGGACCCACTCAAACTGAGGCTGGGATTTCAGGTCTTCGCCTTTTTTAGCTTCGGCCTTTGCTGGGGATTACACTTACACCTGACATGATTAAAGCTTTTCCCCTCCCGCTTCTCCCCTTCCTGTGAGCAAGGAGAAGATGGAGAGGAAACACAGCTCTCAATGCCCGCACTTACTCCCCAGGAGGCCGCATTCATGCATGCTCCCAATTCACAGAGGGGCAAGCCGGAGCCGTGTGATCTGCTCTGCGTGCTTTCATTTCATCCATGAATTTCTAAAGCCCAGAGTTTGTCCTTCTAGTTCCCAAACTACTGTTATGTTCAAATTCCTATTAGACTCATACAACTGATACTTTTCTCTATATCTAATGCAATGGAATCCCCTAATGTATTGTGTTTCTTGCTTTTTAAATTAATTGTGTCCTAATTCCCCACGTGCTGGAGAAAAACAGATCCCTGCATATCTTAATGTAATCTACTGATTTTCCTGGATTCACTCCTCTATTTTTTGTTGGAATATCTAGAAACACATGAAAGGTACACTGTATTTTCCATCAAACCAAAAAGGAGCAGGACTTGGAAAATGACAAACAAATGGTTGGAACATTCCGTGCATCTATGCTCAGCCTGTCTTTCTTCACTCTCCTTAATGCTATGGAAATTGCTGCTTCCATTTCACTTGGAGTGGATATTTGCCTCCAATTAAAGAATCTGAGGGACTCCTGCTAGATGAGGCTGCTAAATAGCACATCCAGGCTCTTGACCCTCTTGGTAACCAAAATCCACGGGCCAGCCAACGGGAGAGACGCAGGACTGTGGGCAATGCCTTTGGTGGACGTGGCAGCCTTGGAATGGGCTCCAAGGCTCACAACTAGGGTGGCTGTTACATATTTTTGGTAAATCAATTTTCATTTTTCATCTGTAAGTGAGAGGAACCCACAACTAGGAAGATTTACTCAAACATTTAAAATCACCAGTTGTATCCCCTGACAGAGAGCTGAAATTTGGGAGTCTTAGAGTGATTTCTGAGCTCAGAGAGGGAAGCAGTGTGGTGTATGGGGGCATGCATGGAAGCCGGTGTCAGGCAGAGCTAGCTCCGAATCCTAAGCTGACCTTTTTAGTTGTGCGACTTTCGGCAAGCTGAGTCCACCCTTTCTTAGATGTATCATCAAGGTACAATTTTGCACATTTCTTTTTGGGTGTGGCTTGAGTAAAGAATAGATGCCTTTTCTTGCTCCCAGCACCAGAACACCCAAATGCAGCCCCAGATACAGGGCAATCAGTATCTTGTTAATGAATGAAGTCTGTACTTATGAGCGCCCCATCATTCCTCAGCATAGCAAGGTGATCAGCTTCTCTCCTTTATCTGCTGTCTGCTACATGTCACTACTGACCAGGATGACACAAAGCCTGAGGCTGGCATGGCAGCCCACGCATATAAGGTAGCCCAGAATTGAGAACTCCCCACTGTGGTACCACATCCAGTCTTACTTTTGGGAGACAGTACCAAACTGTCTTGTTTTTTGTAAAACACATGGCCCTTCTTCCCATACCATTAGTATGACTCTACTCATCAAACTTGAAGGAACTAGATCACAGTAGAGTATGAATGACTGACAGAGGCCCATGGGCAATTTACATATTTAAAGAAATTGGTTAGTTTTAAAGACTGTCATTTCAACAACTGTAATAGGCTCAAGGGAGAGGTTTTGGGGTTCAAGTCACAGGAAGTAGGTGACTGGTCTCTCAACTCTTCTGGGAAGCCGGACTTGAATTCAACCTAAATTTGGCAGGCCAATCAACCTCTGACTGTTACGAAACCCGAGCTTCATCTCTTTGTGCTCCATCACGTTCTTTGGCTGTTGGTAAATCTCTGAAAAGCTCAAAAGGCAAATCAGGAAAAAGAAGATTCTGAAGTTTCATTTTTTTTGCCACTTGTTAACCAAGAAGATAAGCTCCTTTGGGTTCAGGTGAGGCTTCAAGATGGAAGTCCAGGATTCATAAATGTGTCTTCCCTGGGCCCCAGAAAACAGAAATCTGGTTGTCTCTTGTCACCTGCACTTTCTATCCAAGAATAGGATGATTTTAAGGCATTCTGAATCTCCTCCTAGCTGCTACCCTGCAGAATACCCAGGGCTATGACAGTAACGCCTACTCTTCCCCATCCAATCAATAGGACTTTAAGCAAATCATTTAGTGTAACCAGTCAAAAAGAACCAGCTGTACGTCAGGTGCAGAAGGCAATTAAAACAGCATCAGTGGCACACTACATCAAGAACTAATGATGTAATGTATGGTGATTAACATAACAATAAAAAATTAAAAAAAAACAGCATCAGTGGCACACAAATAGCACTTTATATTTGAAAAGTTGAGTCTCTGATAAGAACGGTGTATTTTGCCATCTTTTTTTTACCCCCATCCAGGAAGCACTGACAAGAAAAGTAGCAGGAGCCGAAACACCCTGCAACAGAAAGATAATGTCGACATCTATTTCAGGCCCTGCTTGGATCCCACTTCCTAGTTAATAACACTTGCCTCTAAAGAGTTGGCCAGCCATCCTCCCAACCCCATTCCTAGTCTTGACTGTAAATATTAACTATGGTCTATAAAGCAGTCAGTCAGCCCCCCCCCACGTCCCCACATGGGGCTGTTTGGAGAGGCCCCAGGAATGAGACAACCCCTGCAGAGCAAGGAGGCTTTTTCTACTAGATTGAATGTGAAAGAGCTTTTCTGAATGGCAAGAATGTACCCAAGTGTACATTCTGTACATCTGATACAAACAGAGCTGCAGAGTGAGTGCATGCACTTTTGCACATGCAAGGTCACGGACGATGGGCTAGAAGGACAACAGTGACCCAGAGCAAGGCAGCATAGCCACATTCCTGGAAGGTTTTGTCTGGCCAGCCACGGAGCTAAGTGCTGTACCTGTCTTAGTTGTAGAGATGTTATTGTCTCCACATTACCAAGAAAGGGCAATTCAGAGACAGTCAGAACTTTACTCAAGGTCACACAACTAGTAAGTATGAGACTGGGAACCGAACAGAAGCTCCAGGGGACAGCAAAGCACATACTCCTTACTGCTGCCTTTGAGGAATTACCTCAGTCTGGGCAGCTACGGGCTGGGATTTGGACTCCTGCCAGGCTCACTTCCTGATGTCCAGAGGCAGGCCATACTGCTGAGCCTTGCCTTCCCTCCTGTGTGGAAGAATCAGTAGGTACTGTCATATGCTCTTAATTTCCTAGGTTCCCTTCTTCTGTTGGGCCTCCTGCCTCCCATATCTGGTTTTCTGAAGGAAGGTGAATACATATCAAAGTACTAGTTAGAAAATTTCTCACTCTAGGTTGGAATTAAAATTGTCATATAACTATTTCTTAATAGGCAAATATACCCTGACCCTCAGGATCACCCTCCAAACCTTTATTAAGCACCCTTAAAGTCCTCCAGCTTGATATTCAACATGGCCCAGCTCTGAATGGTTGGCACTCAGTAAATACTTGTTGAATAAATGAACAATGAATGGATCAATCAGCTGATAGATTTAAAAGTGGGTAGGTCTTAAAATCACTGTAGCAGAACAATATAAAAGTAGCTGGCAGGGTGTACTAAAATATTAAATATTAAAGTCTACAATAGCCAAATCCATTGTATTGGTTTCCAAATGCACTTGAAAAACATTGCTTCCAGGTTGAGTCCCCTGCATGTGGGCCAAAGCTTGTCTGGTCAATGAATTACTCCCAAAGTGTAAGTAAGGAGGTTCATCAGCTTTGCATACCCCTTTGGGAGCAACTGAGAAAATGAATAGTCTGCTGCTCCATGAGATCCAAGGGGCCTAACGAAATAATGCAACTCCACAAGGACCTAAATTATGTTTGAGGATTATTTTGCTCATTAAATAGCATCCCTGCTGTGAGGAGAACTGGTCAACCCAATGCAAAGAGAGGTAAGAAACACATCCAGTCAGTGAGCGGCCATGAACCTTCTCACTGTATTACTACTGAACTGACCATCCTGTTGCATAAGATCCCCCAGCCCTCAGGCCAGCTGCCATTGACCAGGGAGTAGCCATGGCCCCGGATGTGTCTAAAAATGCTAAGTGGGCTATTTGGGGCCTGAGGAAGTCTTGTTAATATCAATAGCAGGCCAATGTTAGGAAGTTCAAAAGCTGTATTTTGCTTCCAAACTAGAGATTCAACGAATTTTATTCCACAGGCATATACTGTAATATTTTAAAAGGTGCTTTTTTAAGATAAAAAGAGTTTAAAGCCTACCTGTGTGCAATTCTCCCAAGTTAAAGCTAAAATTTCCTAACCTTGGAAGGTTCGTTTCTCTTATGCTGTCATTAAAATTACTTATGCCTTTAATTTGCTGAGTCGTATTTAGTGGGAAATCTCCCAAGCCACATACTGTGTTCCATTACTCACACCTGTGTTCTGGGGCATTGCTCCTTATAAGAGTAAGCCATAACTGAAATACCCCCTAAAATAGGATAAAATCATCTTCTACAGGGCATGCTCAGGTACATAATTTAAGTAAACTTGGCTCCGTTTTCTGCTCTCACTGAGAGAGTCTATCATTCCAACCATGTCATATGTGCAATTTCAGCTGTTTCCCAATCAGGCAAGTGTAAAAAAAAAAAAGCCAGAGAGTATTCTCTAGAGTGGTAAAGGTTTCCTTCCTCTACTGTATAATGAGGGCATGCAGACGAATTCAGTGACTTTTCAGACAAAATTCTTACTTGAGAGGTGAGATTATGGGTACTTTTAGTTTCTTTCTCTCCATCTCCATCTTTATCATGTTATTAGTCCATTGAAAAAGGTCAGAATGGAAATGAGTTTCTGGCTTTCCTATTGCCTTGATCCATTAGCAGCAGTTTTATAGTTGATACATTGAGTCTTAAATAATGCAAAATTTGAATAAGATGGAAATTTTGGCCATGATCACACTACTGAGTGCCAACTTATAGTAAGAAAGGTGGGTGCAAATTTGGAGAGAGAAGTGTTTCCTTTAGAACATGTAAGGTGGCTTTCTGGGATTCATACAAGAGCGTCAATCTCCTAGCACCAGGACTGGCTGCCTGAGTTGTCATGAGTGCTCTTGGGAAAGGGGCCTGTCATGTATGAATCTATGGCCTTAAGTAAAACTCATTTATCTTCTAAGGGCCTCAGTTTCATAATCTCCACAATCACAACACTACTATAGACTCTACAGAGTTGTAGGATTATACTGCAAACACACGGACAGCACCCAACACATAGTAGGTCCTCAATACATGTAACTGAAACACAAATCGAACACACAAGCTATGTGACCTTGGGCACACACAGAATTACCTCCATGAAAAGGAGAATGGCATTACGTACCTCACAGAATTCTTTTAAGGACCATCTGTAGGTATCAAATAGTAATTGAGCAAATTTTATGTGCCAGGGACTTTTGTGTATATATGTGTCTCTCTTTAAAGATGTGAGCGACCATCAGAAAGCTCTGTCTAATACAAGGTATTGTTTCAGGTAACCAGATATTATACAGAAGAAATTGCATGGGCTCAGGTGGCAAACATGCACTGAAATATAAGATGACCTGCTCTTTAGAAGGTAAATCTCATTCATTGATTCATTAAACATTTATTGTGCGTGTGTTAGGAGGCAGGCGAGGCACTATTAGACACAGTTTAATAAAACATGGCCCCTGTCAATGCATGAGAGAGAATTTCCACACAGTTCTTGGTTCAGTATCTTTAGCTAGAAGTATTAGTTTCCTTCTTTTCCTCCCTCCAGGAGATCTCTGATTAACTGGGAGACAAGTGAAAATCAATTCAAGGATTGGGTGGTAAATGCTAACAGAGAGCAATATGCCTGACGCCCTCCTGTCACTCCCAGATTCATGGAGAGAGGTGAAAAAAGCGTGCTGGGTCTACTTTCTAATGGAATCTTGAAATGCAGGAGAAAAAATGCTATTAATTCAGACCCCATGAATTGAAATACTTCGTAATTTGGAGAAGGGTGGCCTGTGCTTACTCTTGTAGGGGCACGGGGTGGGAGGCTAGAGTGCTAAGGAAATACTAAGTGAGACACAGCTGGAAGGTCCTACGGGTATACATTTTTGTTGACCGGGGAGAAAGAACGGGTGAGAAGATCCAGAGAGCAGAGATAGAGCACAAAGAAAAGAGCTGATTTTGTTCTTTTCTCTAGGTCTCAAACACCCAACAAGCTCTTGGATGTTTCCAAGATAAAAGGTTCCCTATAACTCATCAGCCTGCTGAGTAACTCGACAACATTCTCCTGTGTGCTCCATTCACCTCGGAGTGCCCCACATCATGCTTGGCGCCAGCACAGAAAAGGCTCTGTAAATAATTGTTGACTTGGCAGATGAATGGGAAATGCCTGTGTGATGCCTCAGGGTTCCTCCTGCAGGCGACAGAGACAGTGGTGCTCCAGCCAGGGCTCAGGAATTTTGCTTGGATTGGCCTTGAAAGGACAAGAAGAATCAGTCTTGCTCTTTATAGCAACCCAGAGAGGCTCACCGAGGTAACCCCTGCCTCAAAGCAGCTCAGAGCATATGGGGCTGGAAAGGACCTTTTATGCCTCTCACAGGCTGAAGGCTGGGAGCGACTGTAGTCCATGCTTGCTTAGAAGGGACTAGTCACAGTGTCACAGACTCTGTGTAGCTAAAACTACAGGAAGGGGTGCAACTATGGCATTTTCAAGGACACCAATCTGTCTGGTCCAAGGACACCCCAGATAGGAATGCCTAGTCACTTTTTTCTAGGAAGACGAGGCAGCTTCTAGTTGAAGAACTGGGAGGACTCTAACTCTATGCTTTTCTCTTGGAACATGGGTTCTCACCAACCCTCCAAGGTGAGAAATTAGTGGTGAAATCCTAATCGTATGAGCAACAGTGACCCAAGCTTGTCTATCCACACACGCTTTAAAAAGCTTTCTGTGAAATATTTCCTGGGCTTGGGTGAGCTACAGTGAGAGGCATGTGACCAACACAAGTCCTTGGGAGGAGAGAGATCCAGAACCAGGGCAAGAGGATAAGGGCAAAGCTCTTCTGCATGCAAGGGCTGGATCTCTGTGGGAAGAAGGGCGATTCCGTGACGCTCTTCCAGGCACATGAACTTGGGGAGGTTTGGGGTCTCCAGCTGCTAGGCAGGGAGGGCAGGGAGCTGCAGGGCAGAATGCAGGAGCAGCTGAGGGTCCCAGCTAGGCAAGCAGTGATCTTGTGCTTTCAGGTCTGGGATTTCTACACTGTGTTCAAAAGACGTGAGGGATTCCATCTCAGAAGACCAAAGGCCAAGAGTTCAAGTTGTCCCCTCCCACTGGAGTAAGAATGGCTCTGCTTTTATCTCTATTATTTACTGAGCTTCCCCTTGGCTTTTTTTTGAAAGAAGGGTTTGGCTGTGGAAATGTCTGAAATATGCTGATCTAGTTCTCCTGGCTGGATCCCAGGGGCTTTGGGTGGGTAGGGGGCTGGAGAGAGCCCTGTGGGACTGAAGCCAAGGGGGCTGGGTTGAGGGCGGGTCTTACTCCTAGGGGAAATAGGTAGTACCAGGAAGCAGGAGTAAGGTCTTAAAGAGATTAGGCCAGCCCAGCAAGGGACAAACACTGCGGAGAACTGGGCTAGTCACATTTC
The DNA here is from genome assembly GCF_003265705.2 of Callorhinus ursinus. Classification (NCBI taxonomy): domain Eukaryota; kingdom Metazoa; phylum Chordata; class Mammalia; order Carnivora; family Otariidae; genus Callorhinus; species Callorhinus ursinus. The sequence continues at coordinate 50,848,760 of NW_027397074.1, forward strand.
TGGCATTTTGCAAATCAGGCTTATTATGTGCAAATTTAATTCAGTCTGTCTCCCAACCTACACAGTAGGACCGAGGCTGCTGAAGTACTTTTCCAATTAGCTCAGGAGCCAGAGTGGTCTGAGAGGACATCTGCCTTTGCATTAGAAATTGCAGGTAGGGAAGGGCACAGGCTTAACAGCATTCACAGGATGTCCATCACTGTGCACACCTGGGAAACCAAACCTGGAGGGGGAAGAGAACCTTTGGGCATGGCTAGGGAAGGCTGTGAGCTGTTTCCTTTTGGGCAGCACACAAATTAATAACATTGGGATTGTTTCTGCTTTGGATACAACTAATTGAAATGATTGAAATGGAAATGAACATGTGCTTTTGATGATTAGGAGATGAAAAAGAAACAATTACCATGAAGGTTAATAATGCGCAAAATAATTTTTTTTCTCCTCAACAATACAGATGCTCACGAGAGGAAATGTCCGTGAAAAACTTCTCAATTTTGCAATCCTCCACTGGAGACCCTAGAAAAAACTTCAAATACTTAAGGGCCAGATAAATTCTAAAGAAAACTCAAAGAAGTAGTTCAAGTAAGGGGATAGAGCCAAAAACCCAGGTTGTCCCCAAGGTCTGAGTGTGAGGAAACTCTTTCCCCATTTCTTGTCATTGGAGTGAGATGCCGGGCCTGCAAGAACGTTTCTGTTCTTCCATCTTGGAGTCTCCTGTTCCTGCTCAACCATAGGCAATACCACCACTGCAAGTTTCTCCTGAGAACTCATTGAGGTATTGCTCTGTCTCTTCTAAAAAAGTACCGAACTAGCCTAACTGCAAAGTTGCAGGGAGTCCATTTTCTCTCCTGATATCCTTACTCAGTGAGCCAGCCTACCTGATATCTTGATCATAGTGCATTAAAGCACAACGTGTGGCTAACAGTTCAGTGGCCCTACTGAGGCCGTCTACGAGGTGGGAATCCATCCCCCCAGCACAAGCACTCCCAGAATTCTCTCTTGACACTCAACACCTCAACAACATTTTTCACTCACAGAAACACTCCACATTTGAGGCTCTTGGCGCTCTTATTAGAAAGTACCCAGTCAAGGTTGTGGAACAAAGTTTCTAAGAAGTGGAGCCTAAGGAACTACTCCAAAAAGCATAGGAAGTGCTTTATCACCCCAGTAAGAGAATGGGTGATAGCATGCTAGATGAGAAAGTCAGAGGCATTTGGTGCTGAATGTCTGCCTAACCCTCACCAGCTGTGTGATTTTGGAAAGAAGGGATTAGCTCCCCTAAATCTGAGAGATTTCATCTGTACACAGGGCCTGCTGAGGTGGGCGGTTGTTGGTGGCTTACCTAATGGTTGCCTTCCTTCTTCTTCCTACTTTTTATTCATGTGTCTGTCTATCCTCTGGGCAGTCCTTGAGCCTGAGTAAATCCTAATCCTGCTTCCAGACGCAGATCTGATTGGTCTGAGTATAACCCGTCCTTTTTTGGTAATAGTATGTGGTTCAGAACTGGGTGTGTGCTCAAATTCAAGCCAAGGAGATAAGCAGAGGGTTGACTGGGTGCTTCTACGGATGTTCTTGCTTCCTCTGAGGTCATGTCCTAATGTGACCCCTCTCTCCTTCACTGTCTATTGTGGTGTGCCATGTCCATCACTAAAGCTGCCACACAGAGGAGGGCAGAGTCCCAGGAATCGCAGAAAAATGAAGCCCCTGGATTAAGCCAGCCCTAGAGTCCATATTATTTCTACCTTCTAGTTATATGAGCCAATTTTCTTGTTAAAGGTGATTAAAAATTGTAAGTTTTCCATTACTTGCAAATTAAAGTATATAAAATAATAGAGATAGCGAGTAGACTTTGGGTGGAGATAAATAAAAAAATAAGAGATGTGTGAGCTATCAACTAGATAGTTCTAGTTGAGCATAGAACTAAGTACAGACTAAGCACTCAAAACATGATAGCTCCTTTCACTGGAGTATCATTTCTGGCAACACTGCCTCATCTCAATTAAGGGATTCTCCCAGAGGATCTATTTCAGTTTTATTCAAGCACAGGGACATCTCTGGCATTACAAATGTTGAGAGGCTTTGTTTTACTCACTGGCAGTTTCTAGAAATCGAGGGTGCTGGGGGCAGTAAGAGCTATATCCAGAGGACCCTTAATGCCAGTTATGACTTGAATTGTGTCCCCCTCCAAAAATATGCCAAAGTCCTAAAGTCAGTACCTCAGCATGTGACCCTACTTCGAAATGGGGTTATTGCCAATGTAATGAGTTAAGATGAGGTCATACTGCAGTAGGGTGGGCCCCTAACCCAAAATAACCAGTTTTCTAATGAGGAGATGGCAGTGCAAAGACACAGACACACAAGGAGAAAGAAGGTCATGTGATGACAAAGGCAGAGATTGGTGTTACACAGCTGCAAGCGAGGAACAGCAAGAACTATCAACAAACCGCCAAGAGGAAAGGAAGGTTTCAGAAGGAGCATGGCCCTATCGACACCTTGTTTGGACTTCTAGGCTTCAGAATTGTGAGATAATAAATTTCTGCTGTCTTAAGCCACCTGATTTGTGGTACTTTGTTATGGCAGCTCAAGGAAATAAAGACAGTGCCTATTCAGAAATACTAAGAAATCAGATGGAAACCAGACATTGTAAATCACCTTTTTAAAAGACTTACAAATGTTATCAGGTGTCCTCTACCTATGATCGTTTAGGCCAGGCCAAATATGTTTAACGTATTCTTTCTAAAAGCATCCTAATATCCCTTTATAAAGGTATGACCATTCTCCCAATCTTTGTTTTTAAACAAAATTAAATGAAGTAGCCAGATGTATAAAATAGATAAAAGTACAGCTCCTACAGTTTAAGGAACTGGGGAGATGCAGACTGGCTGCCAACTCTCTCTTATGGCCCCAGATTACCCCCTGAGGAACCACGTTCCACAGCACTTGGGATGAGAAACACTGTTCTAGGGAATGTAAATTATGGGTGCTTACCACCATATTCGGAAGTACAGTAGGAGTTCTCTTGAATGATGGCCACACAGCTGACTCACCAAATTAAGAAATGTTCTCCATCCTTTCTGTAAAATGTAGCGACTGATTCCCAAACTGACTCTATGAGCTGTGCCCCTGGTGTTTCTACTTCTGCCACTTGAGAGGTGAGATTTTGGAGTCTGTTTTCAAACCTGTTTTTGCCAGTTTGTCTTGTTAGTGTAATTACATAATTTGGTTGCAGATTATATACACAGATGAAATGTAAGTGTGAAAAGAAAATGCTCTAAGTTGCATGCTTTGGAACACTGGAGAAAAAAAGTTGCTAAAACAAAATAAAAACTGCTGGCAAACCAGGTGTGGGGGGGTCAACCACAAAAAACTGGAAGATTCTGTACTTAGATGGTTTCCTAAGTGCCTTCAAGATCTCATTCCATTTTAGTAAACTAGAACTGAAAATTGCAGATGGTGACTTTTAGGTATGGTTTATTGGCCATTAAAAACTCCAATGAGCAAATCTAAGGAATGCTTTGGTCTTACATGGAAAAAATTGGGGCGTGAACATGTTAAAATAAAATATTGAAGGTACACAAATACCATGTTATGATTAACCATAATCATTTTCATGGTTTTTTTAAATTAACTAATTAGCTGCCAGATCCACCTGCATGGGGTGAGAGGGCCTTTACTGCAGTTGCTTCATTTTGGATGTTATGTTTTTGGATAGGCAAATGCTGCTTTTCTACCTTAGTCATCAATGGCCACCCAGAATGTAAGCTCCATGAGGGAGGGAATGCTTGTTCAGTAATGTTCATTCTTTTAAAAAAAAATCTATTGGTTCAAAAAATAATAGATATTGTCAATTTTTAAAAAAAGAACGTGTTTACCTGTATAATTTTTTTTAAAGATTTATTTAACCACTTTAGACAGGGAGAGAGAAAGACTGCATGAGTGGGAGGGGCAGAGGGAGAGGGGGAGATAATCCCAAGCAGACTCCACGCTGAGCACGGAGCCAGATATGATGCTCAGTCCCACGACCCTGAGATCATGACCTGAGCCGAAATCAAGAGTTGGAGGCCCAACCGACTGTGCAACCCAGGTGCTTCTACCTGTATAATTTTTTAAAGCTACTTTAAAAAATGGAAATTGACCTATAAATCACCTCTTTGCAGGTATAATTGTACATTGGTCATGAGTCTCAGAAAGGACTTTGTTGACTTCCTGGCTATATCATATCTAGGTCAAAGATTCAGTCCCTTACCAGAGACAGAGAACTGATACCTGGTCTATAACCTGACCCAGTCAGGTGTGTGGGGATTAGGGGAAGCACCCTTAGAATGACTCTACCTACTATCTCTGAATGTTTCACCTTCTGCAAGTACAAGTCTACAGAGCATAAATCCCACTCCAACTTAGATTTCTGTTTTGATTTCATTAACTTAAAAAGAATTGTGTTTTCTGAACATTCTCAGATATGAAGTAGTAAATAAAACATATCAGTGATACTGGAATAGTTCTAGACTGTTCCATATGCATACAATGGTCCCTATCCCCATTCAGACTCCAGATAAACCATTTCCCCGGGGAGCTGCATCCACTCTGAGTAAGCCAGGCCAAGAAAGAGAGAACAGGAAGTGTGACAGCCCAAGCTGCTTTTAGCTGAGGAGACTGGGAACCAGAGGGGCCAAGTGGCTTGCCCATGGCATGCATGGAGTGGCATCTGATCTAGAGTGAGAACTCAAATCTCCTGTCTTTTCCCCCATACTGTATGGCTCTAGCAAAAGCAAACAGGAAGAAGAATCAAAATGAGTGTGAATGAGTTCACAGTGCCACCCTATCCTTACATTGGTCAGGTGTCCAGTAAATAGTGGTTAGTTTGACATCCTGACTCCACAGGTGGCGACAGGCTGGGAGTCCTTGGATATGGAAATTGTCAAGACTTTGTAAATGAGAAGAATCTGGAGTGGCATATGCTGTTGGCATCTTCCTAACCCCATTAGCAGCTGGGCAAGTGGAGAGCAAATAGACAACCATTTCCCAGTTCTAAGGCCATTCTCTCTGGAGGGATTTTCTAAAGGAGAACACTGCCTAAATTGGCAATTAACCCACACTTAACAAGGACTTACAGTCACAGCAGGGCAAATCTGGTGAAAGCAATCTCAGACAGAACAGGCCAAGGGGAACCTTCCACACTCAAAACTGTAGGAGAAAAAGCAATTGGCTGGTGGCCTACAAGTCTTTAATTTCTGGATGTGATTATCTCTATACTGGAGTTTAAGGATAATGGGGAACCACAAAGGCTGCTTTTTTGGATTGTGGGTATTTGTCTATTCTTTAGCCCCAGAGAGGATGATGCTTAATGATCTGCAGCACAGGTCTGGGCAAGGGACACCCATAGTTTGGATACTGGTTCTGATACTGGGCAAGTTATTTATAATTTCTTAAAGCCTCAGTTTTTTATTTATAGACTTAGGGAAAAAAGTATGTACCTCAGAGTTTTGTTGTGATTATTAAATGAAATAATCAATGCAAAGTGCTTAGCACATAGTAGATGTTGAATAAATATTAGCTAACAACAATCATAAAAGTAAATAAATAATCTTAGGGAAATACAAGAAACTCTCTCATCTAGTCAATTATCTGAGTGTCTAGCATGTGCAAACTCTCTGCTAGACATTGTGAAGCTCTAAGAAGCACTCCACAAGAGGCGTTTCTTCATCAGCAGGGGAGGTAATCCATGTACGTGTTTAGTTCTTGTGTGAGGTGGAAAATTATAAATGCACAGGAGAGGCACAGGTAAAGTATGGTAAAAGGTTGAGAAGAAGAAAGGACAACTTCTAGCCAGGGAATTTAGGGGAGCTTCATGAAGGAGGTGGCATTGGCCCTCAGCTATGTGGTTTTTGTTTTTGTTTTTAAAGGTTTTATTTATTTATTTGAGAGAGAGAGAGAGAGAACGAGCACAAAAGTGGGGGGAGGGGCAGAGGCAGAGAGAGAAGCAGACCACCCCAATGAGCAGGGAGCCCAACGCAAGACTCAATCCCAGGACCCTAGGATCATAACCTGAGCCGAAGGCAGATGCTTAACTAAATGAGCCACCCAGGCACCCCTCAGCTATGTGTTTTATGAAATATCCCTAACCAATGTAAACTAAATTCCAAGTTATTTTCTAATTATACAGTACATTCTTGGGATAAATTCCATTACTCTTATTTATATTGGCTCTAGAAAAAATAAATTGATTTCTGAAATATCAGCTAAAGAGAGACCATCTAGGAAAAAAGCCTATTGCTCCAATCACTTTCACATCCTATGTGGTATATTCAGAAGTCATGTATTTGTACTTTATACAGTGTTTGGTATTTGGCAAAATACCATGACACCATGCCTTTCTACTACCACAGGTGTAAAGAGTTGAGAGTGGTTCCTTTAGAATTCCTTGGCTCTGCGTTTTTCATTCAAAGCATGTTCCGAGTAACACTAGTTCCACGACATGCTGGGTAGGGTAGGGGAAAGAAAGGAAGTATGAGAAAAAGGAAAGAATTCTGTGATGTAAAGTTTTGAGAAACTTCATTTCTTCTCTCTCTCTCCTGGAAGTTCACTATACATGTTAGTATATGTAAGTTAAATCTGTCTAACTTATTAAACCTAGGATATCACAAACCTATTTAGGCATGTAAGACTTTGTATCCTCTACTAATTTCCAGTTCAACTTGGTAATTGAGGAATTGGTATGGCATGTCCAAAGGGCCATTACAGTATCATGCCAAATCTAAACCCACTCAGGCAATCTGGAAACCTAGGAAAAAAGTTCTGTGGCTTCCAGTCTTGTGATTACTCCTGGGTAGATGATCAAACATGGACTTCCAAAGGATTTAACTCATCTTCTCCATTTCAGAGGCACTGCACTCAGTCTATAAAACACCCTGACCTAGACTTTTACAACATCCTGTGAGGTGGGCCTTACTCCTCTCCTTTTCACAGATGAGCAAATTGAAGCTCAGGGAGATTAACCAATGTCTCTAGGATTGCACTACTGGGAGGTGGCAGGACTTCAACTCTGTTTCCTAAACCTCCCTGTTCATTCCACCCCATTTGCCTTGGCCTCACAATTGTGCTAGGAAGCTAGCATCACCTTAGTCTCGTGCTGGGCAATTCCAGGGAACAAATGTTTTTTGGGGCAGAGGTAAACAGTAATCTGTAATTCACATAAAGCCGATGGATTATACAGTCATCATCTCATCAGTAGATATTTAGAGAGAGAGATTTTTAAGGTAAGATAGCTCCAAGCACTCCCTGTCAGGCCAGATCTCCACACACTGGTTCACACCCTGGGGGACACTGAACAAAGACTAGCAGAGGTCACTGAGCTGCACCCAACCCCGACTCACTAAGTAGCCCCCTCCTCGGCTGCATCTAGAATATCTTCCATCTTCTACCAAGAAGTGCAGCTGCATGTTACTTCTAAGACCCCTCAGCTATATCTGGAAGAAACAAAATGATTTTGCCAAAGCATCAGTCAACAACCCTTGAAATAGAAACATGAAGTGATTATAAGTGACAGTCCTCAAATTGTGCTCAGGCTCAAAAGTGGTTCTTTCTTCCTCTCAGGAGACAGGTTGGCGTTGCCACCATCTAAGGAAGCTTAGGTTGTGTGATGGGGATTTCTGGAGAGATATGGAGAGGGCATTTTCTTTGCTGCAGACAATGGATTGTCTTAGTTACATGAAAGCCACAGACTTATGCCATGAAGGAGTAAATCTGGATAAATGGCATGATTTATTCCTCTTAAAGGAAGTGCTTACTTTGATGGTGGGTTCACTGTGTTTTAGCCTGAAGGAATTACAACATGAAAGCATACATAGCATTGCATGCTAATTAGGAGGTTTACTGCCCTGGCCAGGATATTTTTTAGGCTCTGTGAAAATATGACGAACACTTGCTGAGAAAAGGTACACACAGTACAGGAAGCCTAAGAGTTACACTGACTGATACTAACTGATACGATGCTCCCAGGAAGGAGGGGAGAAGATACCCTAGGAGGCAGAAGGAAAAAGGCGGTTGCTACAACCCGCCACTGAGAAATCCCAGAGTGCTCTTGCAGTGATAAATCATCATGACCAACCACCTTCAGACCACAGTTGCAGTAAGTTGGCATCCTGGGACAGTGCACTGTGGACTGCAGCTACCTGTGGAGCCCAGATTCCCATCTCAGAGGGGCTCCCTATGAATGCTATTCCCTAATTTTCTTTGAGCTCCAGTTTCTTCATCTGTACAGTGGGGACACAACTGACCACCTGGTTCGAGGACAATGAATTGGCCAATGGGAATGAAACACACTCATCAAGTCCCCCCATCATGCCCATTCTTGGTCATTTATTTTTTCTTTAATTCTTAAAATTTCAAAGTAACATTGGTGTTTGTATTCATGCAGTCTTCCCTTTCCCACATCCTCTGTTATGCTCTGTTCCAGCTAAGGTACTACACTAGGCCTAACATAAGGCTAATTGCCTTTGTCTGTAATCTTCCGGTTGGTATCCTGGATCATCATTCATGAACAGATATTGTCCAACTTCTTGTGCTATCAAATTTCATTAGTTGACATTGCCAATTTAATTGGAATTTTGGGGGAGCAAAGACAGTCCTGTTCCTATTTCTATCCCCAGCACCTGGCACAGGACCCACTGTTAACTATAGTGGGTTATGCTAAGTGAAATAAATCAGTCAGAGAAAGACAAATACCATCTGATCTCACTCATATGTGGAATTTAAGAAACAAAACTGACAAACACAGGGGAAGGGAAGGAAAAAACAAGATAAAAGCAGAGAGGGAGGCAAATCATCAGAGACTCTTAACTATAGGGGACAAATTGAGGGTTGTCAGAGGGGAGGTGGGTGGGGCATAGGGTAACTGGGTGATGGGCATTAAGGAGGGCATTTGTGATGTAATGGGCACTGGGTGTTATATGTAACTGGTGAATCGCTAAATTCTACCCCTGAAACTAATAATATACTATATGTTAACTAAATTCAATATTAATAAAATCAAAGAATAGTGGAAAAAGAGAAAGTTTCAATAAACGAATGGAGTATATATCAACATCCCGAATAAGTGAAGTATATCATATGCCTCCATAAAGTTCACTCACCCCTTACTAGATAAACATGTGTATTACTTTGGTTTTTGGAACACTTGGCACTTTATTTTTCAATTAAAGAACATATTTTCATAAGGACAAAAAAGGAACAAAAGCCCTGCATAACAACACTCACCCCTCTCTCTCTCCTGGGACCCAAGAGGCTGCGTTCCTGGCTTTATGGGGAAGTTGACCCAGTCCCCTCTTAGAGCGGCCACGTGTACTACGTGAGGGCTGTGCAATCCTTTAGGAAGATGACAATAATGTGGCTGGTTTCACAATGAATAAAATGATCAGGAAATTGTTCAGAAAAGCAGGAGAGTGATAGTAAGATGCGGAAGAGAGCACCCGCGGCAGGGCGTCCCTTCTCCGTGCCTCCTGATACTGTCACAAGCACACAGTGAACACTTAGATGCACTGCTATTCTAAGCACTCTACATCTACTAATTATTTATTCCGCGCAGCTACACTCCCCGTTTTTAAAATAAAAACACCTCGGCACAGAAAAGTGAAGGGATCTGCTACAGGTCACTCAGCTGGTAAGTGGCAGAGCAGGGACATGAAGCTGGCGATGCGGCCCCGGAGTTCCTGCTTGCAAAGGTGACATTCCAACTGCCTCTTGGGCACCACAATTCTAAGAATTCGACTGTTACCATTTATCTTTTTAAAAACGGAGAAGCTGAGATTCAACGAGACTCAATAACTTGGCCAGAGCCCACCAGTCTACATGAAGGAGTGCATAATTCAAAATTTAGTCTGTCTGATTACAAAGCTACTGGGGCCCCTTGGATTATATGTTCCAGCCTTCTACAGATTTAGTGGAAGGTGACTCATTACTTTCTCTGCTGAGTGCCTTGCTCAACTATACTACTGAATATCAAGCAGTAATTTTAGCCATGAAAAATTTTTCTGGTCTCTTCCCCAATATGGAAATTAGAGTCCCCTGATAACCAGAGCCCACTCTGTCTACTCCAGTCTACAAACATTGATCTGTTGCCCGCTGGCTCACTGGGCACTTTATGGAGTGCTTGGGAAGCAGAAGGCATGGACACAGCCCGGCTCAAAGGGTTCACAGCCATTACTGAAAACACAGATGTTCTGCATGGAGACAAAACAGGAGAAAAAGTCTGAAGCCCCAAACCCTAAAAAACGAGTACTCCTTCAGAACGTGGAATTATAACTAGAAGGTAACTGCACTAGAGAAGCAAAGGACACTGTGCTAATGGGTGATCAGTTGCCCAGCAGCAGGAATAAAAAATCTGGCATTCACTCTGTGAACACAGAGCATGGCAAACACATCCTATACTTTATAATGACTATGACCCATGTCCGCTTTGCTCTCCTCTCTGGGGATAAGTCTAAAGAAAACACCACAGACAACTCTGCTTTAGGTATGAAACCTCATTACCTTCTTATTCACATTTCTCCACAGCATTTTTCCTCCTAATTTTCTTTCACAAATCGTCTAATTGCATGATGTCTATTATTATCATTTGTTTTCCCCAAGCCTTTGTAGAAGGAGAAAAATATTAATTTTTTGATAACTATTGCTATCTTAGACACCTTCTAGAATCATTTGACCCACCTTCTCTGATTTCTACCTTGTCTACTTCCAGAAGAGTTTCAAGGGGTTTACAATAAAATGCACTAAATCAGTGAGCCCAAAGAAATAAGCAGCAGCAGAAAATAAACACTAGGGAGGAAGGGAGATATAGGCATACCCCAGACTAGGGTCCGGCCACAGTGACAGAGCATTCAACTTAGCACTAAGCTTTCTGGGCATCCCTAGAATGCCATCACTTCGGTCAGAATTATTCCAGCTATGGGCCCTTAGCCCAAAATCTGAGAAATGAGAATGCCTCTGTATTTTTCCAGTGGTGTCTTTACAACATTTCTGTTGGCTCCCTGGATGGGGTGAGATGGTCACTGGGCAAATCTCCCCAGCAAGATGACTGGTGTGAATGGCTCCCCATCGCGCACTTTCCCCTTCAGGTTGGCGTCCATGGCGTGCCCGCAGACAACAACCCAACGTCTGCCCAGAGCCCTCGACAGCGCTATTTTTAGCAATGCAGCACCCCTGGCACACAGAGTGACTCTGTGCCTCACTTCACCCGATCTTTTTAGGAGGACCAGCTCTAATGACAAAGGGCCAACGAATCCCCGTTATCAGACCCACTCCCACTTCAAAGTGCCAAACCCAAAGAAGTGGCATTTTTTTAAGAAACCCCTTCGCCATCCTGGCGCGCAAGGCGCTGAAGGCAGGTTACTGACATGACTGATCTCTGCCTGTCCCTGCCTCTGCCTGCCGAAGGACGATGGGACGGGGCCAGGCTGCAGGCGCAGCAGAGGCGGCCCGAGCTCGCGACTAGAGCCGCAAACCTGACAGCTGTGCTTTTTTGCACCGAGCGCCCTGGGAAAATCAACGCTTGGGCAGGCCGGCTGCCATCTGTGGAGTTTCTACAGCAGACAGGTTATTTTTAGAAACTTGTTTGTGCAAAGCCAATATTTACCTGTCGGGGCTGTCAAAATTTACAATTCATCCGTGCCATTAGCCTGCTGTTTCCCCGTCAATAATGGAAATTTCCATCACCAGGAAGAGAGGCTTGGGGTAGCTATGAGGGTCCCACTCCTTCCGGGTAGGTGGCAGAATGAGCGGTATGAATGGTTAGAGGGAAAGTGCATCTGTCGTCCGAGTGGCCACGGGACTCTCCCGCTATGCTGTGAGGATAAAGGGTTGTCAGGACCAAAAAAAGTGCAATTCTCCCACCACTTCTTTGTGCTTGAAGCTTCCAAGCCACCCTTGGTCAAAACCAGAATGGCATTTTCTGCAACAACCTCTACGTGGCATGGGTTGTGTTCTATGTGTGTGTGAGTGTGTATATGTTGCTCCCTGCCTTCCCAGGGAAGACTGATATCTAGAGTAAGGATGGGGGTGGGGTGGTTTTCCATAAAAACCCACACCTTCCTTCTTTCTGAAACCATCGGGACCCTCTTAATTCTCCCTGCAAGTAGCCATCCTCTTCAGTGTCTTTTCTGGGTTCACCTTCTTCTGCAGGCTCTTTAGATGCAGGTGCACAGTCCTGTGCCCTCTTTCTCCTCTTACTCTTTACTTTCTCCCTTGGTGACCTCATGGGTTCAAACGCCTTGCAATTTTAGATCAGGCTTGTGATACCAATTTTGTATCTCTAGCCCCTCTCACTCACCTTTGCTCACTGACGCTTTAGCTTTGAGCAAAACAGTGTTTCCATTGGGATGTAACCAATGTACTTCCCAGCTAGCTCAGAAATTGAACTCATCTCTCCCCCCAAATCCGGATTTGCTCTTATTCCCTCCCATATTTTCTATCCGGTCTGGAGGTTCCAATTTCTGCCAAGAAATCATCCTCAATTTCTCCTTCTCCAACTCACTCTCAATTAGATCCAGTGAATCACCTAAATCTGTTGATTCCAAATCCTAAACATCTATTGACCCAGTTCCCATTTTTGGCTACTACCTTGATTCAGGCCCTTTATCATCTCCTGCTTGGATTAGGCAGCCGCCTCCTAAACTGGTCTCTCCTCTAGTAATCTTGGACTTTTCAATTCAAGAGTTATCCTTCCAAAGCACAAATCTGATCATGTCTCTCCCTGTCTTAAAATATTTCTGTAATCTTCAGTAACCATGGGACAAAGCCCGAACTCCACAGCGGTTTGTAGAAGGCCCTTTCCAGGCTGACCTGGCTCACTTCTGGAGCTGCATTTCTTGCCCCTGACCCACTCACACTCTGACCAGTGACCTGGAAGGCCATGAGGAGGCCACCCCCTCTGCCTGGAATGTCCCACAAGTGCTCCCTTGCCCCCGGGATTTTTCTAGATGACTGTCCTCCTTCAGGATGTAGCCCAGGTATATCAGTTAAATAATATGACAAAAATTCATGAAGGTAGGGTTCAAATGACAGAAGATGAACAAACACTGGTTTGTGATAAACACAGTCAAGTGGGAGATTATACGTTCTTTGACTTAATTCCCCCAGCTTCTAGGACAGTTCCTCACATGCAGTGTATGCTCAATTAATGCAGATTGAATAAGTAAGTAGTAAAAATGGTGAAAAGCCTAACTAGAATGAATAGGATCTTGATTTAACATGAAAATTTATCTTAGAGCAGCTTAGGAATACTTTAGAGGAGACTCTCCTTAAAATTCGTGAGACAGAGAAGGAGGCGGGGGATTTGCTTCTGTGCATTGATGGGGACGGTGGGGGGAAACTAAGGCCACATGTGGGATCCAAATTCACATAACAGTGGGCGGAAGAAGCTGGACTCCTTCAGCTAAACTCTGAAGCAAGGAGAAGATTTAGCATCTGGTTAGCATGTCAACCAGGTACAGGCACTTTGCATATAATTATCATTTTACCTTGACAAAGGTTCTACAATGTAGATGAGAAATACGGAATTTCCATCATCGCCTCCCAGACTCTTCATAAATGGGCTGGGCTTATTACCTCTGACTTTTCTGTTTGGCACAGCCCCCAGCACTCCCACATCACCTTACCTGGTGCCTTTCACACAGACGGAGGGCAGCAAATCTTTGTTGACAGTCAGGGAGACTCAGAAAAGAGCTGAAATTATAGTTGGGGTTTCACTGAATTTCCTCATCTTGTTTCTCTCATGGCAGACCAGCCAACGCACCTTCCCAATGCGGATGGCCATATCCCCTTCAGGCGACAGCTTTCTTGTTCTGTTCTCCTCACAGGGCCTAGCCCAGCATTTCTCAACCTCAGCACTATTGACATTTTGGTCCAGATAATTCTATGTTGTGGAGGCTGCCCTGTGTATTGTGGGATGTTTAGTAGCATCCTCTGCCACCACCAGCTAGATGCCAGTAGCACCCCCACCTACCCACCCAATTGTGACAAAACTGTCTCTAGACATTGCTAAATGCCCTCTGGGGTAAATTCCCCCCCCTAATTTGAGAACCACGGGTCTTCAAAGTCAATTGCACATATTTCTAAGGCAAATTCCCAAAGACCCTCCTGGTTAAGCTGATTCTGCGGATCAACCTCCCACCTTCTTAGGTCATGGCTCTTTGGGCCAGAGTTAATAAGCTCTCCATTCTCCCCATGCTCCTTTGTGTCTTCTTTACATCTGCCCCATCCCCACCCCCTGTATCTCACCATCTTTTTCAAGGTTTAAAGCTAGAAGGTACAGCCACCTGCATACTCTGAACAGACAGGTTGAATGAGGGACAAGGTACTATGCATGGCGCATAAACAATAAGGTGCATGGACAATTGGAGGTTTGATTCTTGACTGGCTGGACTGACTGACATGCTCATTATTCACAGGTGTCAGAGAGGAGGTGACGTTTCCTTTAGTCTCATGAGCAAGGCTCAGGGATTGAGCAGCTCACAAGCAGCTTTTAATGTAACCAGTCCATCTTCTCAGCAGGAGACGCAGAGTTTAAAAATCTGTTTTCCTTCCTATTCCCTCCTGCGGTTCCCTCTTCATGGTAGGTGACTGAGCAAAGGGTCACTCACTACTGAGCCACAGATTTCTCTAATTTATGCCTTTGCCCCTGGCCACTCCTATATTCTGCTTCTTTTGGTTCAACCCCCACTGGATTCTCGGGCTGTCTCTGCTTCATGGCTCCAGGCAATTTATCTCTCTTCTTTCTACTTCTTTCCTCCTTCCTAAGGTGAAGAGAGCAAGTATGCACCTCTCAACAAGACTGGGGAGTGACTCGATCCTTTTCCAACAGGACACTGCTTTACATGCAGACACAGTCATTTAGGTATTCCTCAAACCCTCATGCACATAAGACACTGTGCTAAAGGGATAGAGACCTTATGGGGATTGGTCCAATGGCTCCTGTCTTGGGGGTCTGGTTGCACTGAGGAGGTAGCCTGTGAGCCAAGCTGAGGATAGGCTCCCCGATGCTGTTGACAGTGGGATGCCTGCCCAAACACATTAGGGAGAGTCTGAGATAAAGGCCAAGAATGCATGCCTGCCCTATTGTCTCTTCAGAGCAGTAAGTGACACCTCTATCTACCCAGATACTCAAGACAGAAATAGGAGAACTGTGACCCCTCCCCATTCCAGAGCCACTCTCCACCTGTACTTAGACCATCAGCGAGTCTTCTTGAACTTCTCTCTGAAACATACCTTGGAAGTACTTTCTTACCTCTATCTCCATGGCTACCACCTTAGCCCAGGGCACCATCATCTACTGCCGCTTGCACCAGTACATCAGCCTCCTAACTGGTCTCCCCAGTCCTACTCTGAAGCTACTCCAATCTGGTCTGGGTTCAACAACGGAGATCATCTTACAAGTAATTCAGATCAGTGCATGATATTGCTTAAAATGCGTCAGTGTTTTCTCCCTTTAACTAGACTAAAGTCCAACTTCACCCCCACCCCCCCCCCCCGGTCTATAAGAACCTGCATGAGTTGACTTTGCTCACATTTCTAGCATCATCTCCTGCCATTTTCCCCCTCACTTGGCTCTGGCCAAAGCAGTCTTGGTTTCACTTCCCTGAATAAGCAAACCTCTTTCTTGTCTTGGATCTTCTGCACCCTCTGCCAGGAATTTACTCTCCTCCACACTTTCTTTTTTTTTTTTTTAATTATTTTATTTATTTATTCGAGAGAGAGAGAATGAGAGATAGAGAGCACGAGAGGGAAGAGGGTCAGAGGGAGAAGCAGACTCCCTGCCGAGCAGGGAGCCCGATGTGGGACTCGATCCAGGGACTCCAGGATCATGACCTGAGCTGAAGGCAGTCGCTTAACCAACTGAGCCACCCAGGCGCCCTCCTCCACACTTTCATATGGCTACCTCCTTCCCATCGTGTAGATGCAACCTAAATTGGTCATTCTCCAACATGAGTGGGCATCAAAATCATCTGGAGGGCTTGCTAAACAGAGACTGCCAGGCACATCCCCAGTCTCTGATTCAGGGGTATGGGGTACAGTCTGAGAATGTGCATTTCTGGCAGGTTTGCAGGTGACATGGAAGGTGCCGGTCCAGGGAGCACAGCTTTCTCCAAGCACACTATTCAAACTAAGGCTTGCCAGCCCTCGGAGATTCTGTCTCTGCCCTTTCTTTGTTTACTTCATGGCGCTTCTTACACTTGAGACCATTTTGTCTTGTTTACTCCTTTGTTTTGCTTTTGCTTATCCCCCCTGCTAAAATGTAAACTCCGTAGGGCAGAACTAGGTCTCTTTGGTTCAGCATTGTGTCTACAGAGATTGGTGCAGGGCCCAGCACATAAAGGTGCTCAATAAGTATTTTTTGAAAGAATGACTAAATAAAGGGGGAGTGTTAAAAGCCAGAGCAAGGGACTCTGAACTCAAAGACCCCTACATAGACGTTAGAAAGTGGACTGAAGAAGGAATTAGGAACCAGGGAGGACGGTACCAGCGGTATATTCCCAGGTGAGGGGCAGTGACTGGTGAACAGGTGTGTCACTGGCAAACCCACGGCATACAGATGCTCTGTCTCATGCCCAGGACCATTTTCACCCCTGGGGGCTGCCATCTGGCTCAGTGTAGAACATGGATCCCGAGAAGAAGCTCCCAGAGGATCCACGCAGATTTGAAAAGAAATCAGTCAAAGAGGCCATCAGAGGCCATTTAATTAAATGTTCTGCTTGGTAACCTCTTAGTGATCCTTCCCTGTCCCCAGGGGTCAAACACAGCCCCTGGCCATGGGAGGTAAGAGAAAGAGACGGAGCCAGCCACCAAAGCGTCGGTGGAATTTTAATGAATGTCACAGACAGTGAGCAGAACGGGTAGACAAGAGCAGCGAAAGATGACACTAATGAATCTTATCCAGCTGCGCAGGTTTATATGATTAAGGCCCAGCACACGGCAAACGTTTGATTAATAAGACAGCACTTCCGTATCATCACTCTCACCTTAGAGGCCCTAGGTTACAGGGGCTCTTGTGAAGGAGCCGAGACACTTTCAAGCAAGGTTCAAAGAAAAAGCAATCACTCTAGACTCAGTTATGAAAATGAATGGAAGGAAAGTGGGAATTGTAATGGTGTTCTTAAAAAAAGAGAGAGAGAAAAGACAACACATTCTTTTCTATCACAGAGAGCCTCGAGAGAGGTCCACTTACAGAAGAGAAATTCTTCTGGTGTGTGAATAGATAGGGAAGAAAATAATACAGACAGCGTAAGAGGACTAAAGTTGCTTCTGTTCTTGAGGGAGACAAACCTCCTTGTTACCCCCAAAGCATTGCTTCAGGGACCCACAGGAAGATAAGACTCTCATGACATTTCCGTATAATAAGGTCAGGGTGCCAAATAATGGAAGATACTGCTCTCTTGATATAAAGATAGGCACCATACAAAAGCCTCAAATTAGCTGCACAATTATTTTTTTAGGTCTGAAGTTATAGTCTGAAGGCCCCAACTGTTACAGTTGGTAGATATATTTGTTTATTACACAAGTGTGTTAAAGTCAATGTAATTAGGTTAGAAAGAATAGATAAGCACTATTTTTAAAAATGATCTTTAATCCGACCAAAAAAAAAAGCCACTGTAAAAATTTTGATGCATATCTTTCTAGAAATTTTTATAAGAATTGTATATGGTATGTTAAAAACTCTTACATATAACAACTAGACACCTTTTCCATATAAATAACTATGCTAATGCACCACCATCTTTAGGGAAAGCACAGTTTTCTATTTATTTAACTTTGCTCCTATTGCTGAACATGTAGATTATCTCCAATTTTAGCCTGTATAACACGGACCCACTGAGAGTCTGGCACCACACGGGTGTATATGTCTCATGTTGCTAAACAAATGACTAGGTTGCCCTATTTCTTGCTCCAGGACTGGTACAGAGTGTGTGTGTGTGTGTGTGTGTGTGTGTGTGTGTGTGTTCGCACGCACACGTGTGCAGGCGTTTTCTTATTTCGAAGGGAATTTTGGAAAGAGGAGAATTAAATGTTTCAATCCAAAATTATCAACTTTATGGACAACAGATGCATGAAAAGATGCTCAACGTCACTAATCATCAGGGAAATGCCAAATCAAAACCACAATGAGATAACCTTTTCCACCGGTCAGTATGGGTAGTATTAAAAAAACAAGAACTAACAAGTGTTGGCAAGGAGGGGAGAAAAAGGAACCCGTGTGCACTGTTGGTGGAAATGCAAATTGGTGCAGCCACTGTGGAAAACAGTATGGAGGTTCCCCCCATAATTAAAAATAGAAATATCACATGATCCAATATTTTCACTGCTAGGTATTTACCCCAAAAATGAAAACACTAATTTGGAAAGACATATGCACCCCTATGTTTATCGTAGCATTATTTACAACAGTAAAAATATGGAGGGAACCTAAGATTCCATCGATAGAGGGATGGATAAAGAAGATGTCGTGCACATACATGCATGCACGCACGCACACACACAGGAATATTATGCAGCCGTAAAAAAGGACACAATCTTACCATTTGTGACAACATGGAGGAACCTAGGGGGTATTATGCTAAGTGAGATAAGTTAGACAAAGAAAGACAAATACCATATGATTTGACTTATATGTGGAATTTAAAAAAACAAAACAAGTAAATAAACAAACAAAAAGCACAATCAGACCTATATATACGGAGAACAAACTGCTGGTTGCCAGAGGGGAAAGGGGGGCGGGGGATCGGCAAAATAGGTGAAGGGGAGTGGGACGTACAGGCTTCCCATTATGGAATGAATAGTCACAGAAATAAAAGGCACAACATAGGGAATGTAGTCGATGGTACTGTAATAGGATTGCATGGTGACAAGGGTTAGCCACACTTGTGAGCACAGCATAACGTATAGAGTTCTCCATCAGTATGCTGTACATTTGAAACTACTGTAACATTGCATGTCAGCTATACTCAGATAACAACACCCAAAATTCCCATCTTTATTCAGAAGCAAATAGACTTGTAATGAAAATTGTAAAGCTGTTTTCCACTCTTGACTCCATGCATAACACTTGGAACCTTGCTCTGACTCCCAGGCACCCATGCCGCACTGTAGTTGCTCAGAAGAGCGTAAGCACACAAGCTGCTGTGAGGCACGAGCCCATCATGGTCTGGATGGAGGAGTGCAAGCAGGAGGTTCACATCGAGCATTAAGCACATCCCGTTTCATTTCCTTAGCAGTGCTGCGAGCTAGCTTAGGTCATCCTCATTTATGGTTGAGAAATGGAAACAGGGAACGTAAAGGAATTGCTGGAGGTCACAGAAATGTTGAGTGTCAGAATTAGGGTTTGGGCCAAACACCTAGAGCACCATCCTGATGACAGATGCCCTTGGAGCGGGGCTGGTGGAGAAGCAAGGGAAGGAGAGGCACCTCCAGAAGGCAGACTGATCCTCGGCTCGGGACACTGCTGCCACAAGAAGGATCAGTGTGTTGGGAAAAGAGCCCCAGGAGCCCGAGGGCCACAGGCTGTGCTCCTCAATCCTCCCCAAACACAATCACAGTGCTTCAAAAAAGTCAACACTTCCTTGATTTGGCTCAAGGTAGCCAGGCAAACCTCAGCCGTGACACCTGTCAGAGAGGATCCACAGCAGCTCAACAAGGAGTATGTGTACTGTGTCTCAGAAGGCAAGGACAGAAGGCTTTATTAATAGGCTGGGCATCTTCTGGCCTGATTGCGCTGGATGCATATATCTTTTAAGATCTTCTGGATGGTTTCTCTACAAATGGTCTCCTTGGATCACCTTCTTTGGAATTCCATGGGGTGTTTGTTTAAAAAGCAGATTCCTAAGCCATATCCCCATTTAGTCCTACTGAATCAGAAACTCGGGGGGAAGTTCCTAAGATTTGATATTTTTATAAATAGACCAGGTGAGAAATGTTTTGGGGACATTCCCAAAGTTGGAGAACTGTTCCCTAAGTTTATCCTATAATTTATGACCCGGGGGCCTTAGTAAAGCAAAGTTCATTACTGAAAGATTAGTATGACGAGCAACTCTCATGTCTATTGTGCTGGAGGGCTTCCATGTTATCCCACACATGCTGTCGTATGTCCCAGAACAACTCATCAGCTGCCCTTCCGCAGAGGAAGGAATGAACTCCAGGAGATCAGGTGAGTTTAGGGTCACATACCTCCTAACTGCTCACACTAGGAAATAAACACCCTCTCCTGGCTCAAACCCTTTTTCTTCCACTATACCGTCTTCTCTCTCATAATTCTCATCCCTAAGCGCCTCGGCTCCCATTCACCAAAAGATGGAGAAGCCATTTTTAAGAACAAATTCCCAAGTAAAACAGCACACTGAGCATGTGTAAAGCCTTCCTTTATGAAAACACCCACCAGATGAATTATTTAGACCCATCATAGAAAAATGATCCAATACCATATACTTCAGTTCAATAATTCGATTTCTGAAAGTCTCAGAGTAACAAATAAAAATGAGTGTTTTCCATAATGTCTTGGAAACATGTATACATCTGTTTATTCTCCCCAAATCTGTCAAAGGTAGGGTGCCAGGAATCTCAATCAGAGGCCCCTTGCTGCCTCCACAGGGTCCCAAAGGCTAGCCTCTTCATGCCTCCATCCTTTGCTTGGGCTGTTGGCTCCTGTTTGAATTCTCTCTCAGATGACCTACCCTACTCCACTCCTATCCAAAATGTCTGGCAAATTCTTCATCATCTTCCAAAGCCTAATTTAAATGTCTTCTGTTCTTGGTAGGTTCCCAGCTCCCCACCCTCCATCTCCTACCTCTTTCCTGCCCCCCCAGAGGACCCCACACCCTCCACTTAAGTCTCATGGAACTCAACAGTTACTGGTTTATGTGTCTGTCTCCACTGCTAGACCGTTCCATGCTTGAGATGAGATCCCTTTTTCATTTGTATATCTCCCTCTTAGTCAGTACTTGACACATAAATAGGTGCCTGATTCAAATTTATCTATCCCAATATCTGTTCCCTTTCTAAAAACCTTCTCTTGTCTAGAGTGTCCTTAAGGCTACAAACATTTTGATTCAGGAACAGGTCAAAGCAAAAATCCATAATTCACTTCAAATTCTTGAATGTGCCTTCTCTTTTTTGAAAGAAAATATTTAAGTCAGAAACTTTTTAAAACAAGGTCGTGTTCTCTTCTATATCCAAGAAGTAATTTTAGACCCAAATGCCATCAGATCAATCAATGTATTATATGTTTGTAAAGGACAATTCTGAAATCAGCTAGATTGCATGTTGGAAAAAAAGGTCACTTTATCCAATGAGTTTCATTTTACAGCTCAGAAATGCACCCGGCATATAAGAAAACTAATTAGACTTTAAGACTACCGAGTAAGGCCATCTTGCAAGCCTGTAGTGACAAAGCTTTATAGCAGTTTTTGGAAAGACTATCACCAAAAATATGTTTTGCCTACATAAAAATCATCAGTTGGGCAATTTTTCAATGACTGCTTTGAAAACCAAGAAAGCTGAACTCATAATAGGTAAATAATAAGCGGTCTATAGATTTTATTATAATGCAGGAAAAAATGGCAAGAAATCATTAGTTGAAGCAAGTCCCCATTGCCCTTACACATTAATTACATCTTGAGTAACGTGAATTTCCTAAGACCAAAATGTCTAGTGGTGAGCAAAGAAAAGTGTCATTTCCAAGTTATGTTCCAGGGTAATGTTGTCGATTTCCCACCAACTGTGATCTCCCCAAGAAATAGCCAAAGCTATTTAGGTGCTGTCAGCCCTGTTTCTGTGGAGAGGAATAGCACCAGCTCTTCTACAATATAAATTTGAAGTGCTCTTCATGAAAACAGTATTTGTTGAAACATTCAACCAACCTAGTAGCTCTAAAATATATTCAGACAAAGACCTCAATCACTAAGTGACAATTTTCCAATCTAGAGGAGGTAATGGACAGTTGAAGGAGTATGGTTTCTGGAAGCCTTGAGGCTGTCCTTGACAGGATTGAGGCAAAATCCCTAGAGTTCTGTAGCCCCTGACAGACTATTCCCGTTGGCATCCAAGGAGTCCTCCAGCCAGAACACCCCAGCCTTCTGGTGCAATTTCCACTCTCCCTCCTCCAGTTCTTCCACCTCACCGTAAGAACCACCAAAGAGGCCAGTCGCAACAAGTAACTACTTTTAGTACTGAGTATCCCACTCTCTCTAAGACTCCACCAGAATCAGCTGGTCACGCCTCTCGTTCCTGTATACCTCAGTCATGAATACACCCCCAGGAAGCCTGCTCATTGTCCATCACTCAGACTCTCACAGATCTATATTCCCAGAGGCTCTGCTTATTCCTTAAAATGCTTGAAGCTCTGGCCACCCTTGCCCCCATCTCCGAACCTCTCTATTGTGTCCTCTGGAACCCATGGTCTGTCATCAGTAAATTCTCCTATATCTTCTCCAAGCATTTGCTTCTTTCTTGCCCTGAGGGAAGTCTGGCTGACTTTCCAGGAGACTGTTTCTCTTGCAGTCTTTTCAGGTTTTGCGTCCCACACTTGGTACTACTGATTTTGGAGACTGAATAGGCTCTCCTTCCTGCTCCTTCTGCTGCTTCCAAGACCATGATGTTTCATTTGCCTAAGCCCCTCCCAGTCAGTTCTTTGAGTTGCCTGCCATCAGACTGTAGGACCCACTCTCTCTCCTTATGTTATTTGTTCTCCTCCTGGTCGTGCCCACAATGTACTGAAGATTTTCTTCCCTTTCTTTCCCCTTGCCACAATTCTGTCCTCATTCCCAGTAGTTTCAATGTTCTCCCAGCCTCTAGCCTCTCAGTTCCATGGCCCCCTCAGTCCAATGAGCTCAACCATTATACTCCCCTGAGCGACCCTTTGCTATGATTGTATCACTCCCTTACATTCATTCGCAAATCTCTAGAACCTCCTCCCTGCATTATGTTTGCCCAGCAAAACACTGAGCTTCCTTAAATCCTATTCTTTGCCTCCACCCACCTGAACATGCTGGAGAAAAGCATACAGTGGTGCTCATCTCAAACCTATGACCTTAACTAACAAACGAGCTCTTGTCCTGTTTGACACTCTTACTGTATAGCCCCAGTTAATCTGCTCTTCACAGCTTCTCCTCCATTAGCAAACCTCTGGGCCCTCACCCCTACACCTCCTCGGGTTTTCATTAGGTAACTTGGATTCTCATTTCACTAAGAAACTGAAACCAATCACAAGAGAACTTCTTTAATCAGGCAGTGAATGAGCGCTGAAACTGCTCTAATTGTGGGCACCAGTGACCTCCATTAGGCCCAATGTGATAGATATTTTATAGTCTTCATTTTATAATAGCTTTGAAACAGATGATTACTGCTTCTTTCTAAGAAAGTCTTTCTTTGGGTATTCACAGTATCACCTTTTGTGGTTGTTTGCATACTTCCTACCCCCCAGCATTTCTTTCTTAGTCTCTTTTGCTAAGTTTTTCTCCTCTTCCTTACCTCTAGCTGTTGGAGTGCTTGGGTTTGGTCTTTAGACCTCTTTTCTATCTCTACTTACTCCCTCGATGATCTGATCTAGTACTTTCTATGTATGGACAATTCCTAAATTCTACCTCTTCTTTGGACTCAGATGCATATATTGCAGTGCTCTCTCCACATCTGCACTTTCAAGTCTGTCAGGCATCTCACATCCAACAGATCCAAACTCAACTCTTTCTTCTTCCTTTGCCTCAGTCCCTTCCTCCCACGTGCTCCTCATCTCTGTAAATGGTGCCATCAAACCCCAGAATCGTCCTTGACTTCACTTGTTCTCTCCCATCCCACACCCAATCTACAATATCCAGTCAGCATATCCTATTGGCTCTGCCTTTAAAACAAATTTAGGGCCGGGCTGTCCCGCCATCTGCCCCGTGGACCCACAACGTGACCGACCATGCACTGACGAATCTGCCCAGCTCTGGCAAGTGCCACAAAGAAAGTGGTTCACCAGCTCCAGCTAGAAGCTGGGTTCAACCGCATGATGGTTTCCAAAGCAGCTGAAACAATTCTGTTTGCAGAATGCTCAACACGACCCCCTGCTGACTAGAGTATCCCCAAGGACGAATTCCCTTAAACCCCAGAAAGTCTGTTGCTTTTCGTAGTAAAACGAATCTTTGGATGGTTTTCTAAATCACTTTTCATGAGTCAGTGCATATTCAAAGGAGAACTCAATTTGAAACCTGTACAAAAGCTTATCCCTATAACATGTGCCATACTATATAAACTCCTGCTTTGTCAGTCCTTAACAACACCCTCTCTGAATTTTCATTAATTTGTATTTCCCCAGGGTAGTTATTTTATATACAATGACAGCAGCATTCAATAAAATACTTAGTGGGGGAAAAAAAAAAAACTAGATTCAGAACATGACTGCTCTTTACCATGTCCAACTCTTCCACCTTGTCTAAGCCATCAGTCACCCCTAATCCGACCTGTTGCAAGCAACATCTTCTCATCTGCTTCATTTCACTCTTACTCCCCAGCAGGCACGGTGATCCTTTAAAGCTTGTCATATCATGTTGCTCTGGTGCTCACAGCCCTCCAACGGTTCTCTGTCTCACTCAAAACAAAAGTCAAGGTGCTAACTGTGGCCTACCAGGCCTGACACCTGGCTGCCTCTTGGACGCCATCTGCTACCACTCTCCTCCTTGTTTGCGACCCTCCAGGCACGCTGCCCTATTTTTAAACATACCAGACTTGTTCCCACCTCAAGCCCTTTGAGCTTACTCCTCTCTCTTCCTGGAATGCTCTTCCCCAGCTATCACAGCTCCAATGTCACCTCCTTACAGAAACCATCCAGGAGCACTCTGACCAAAAAAGCAGCCCCCATCCCTCTCTAACCCTTTACACTTGTTTAATTATTTTTCCATGACATTGCTATTACATGCCATAACATTATCTAAATAATTACTTGATTTCTATTAATTATTATTATATAGTTAATGAAGAAATAACCATGTAACAGACTGAAAATGATGCTTTTAAAAGGCAATTTGGAGATTTTTTTTGAAGTAGGCAAGACATTGACAGAGAACAGTGCTCTTCAAAACATGGTTATAGAGTGGTGCAATTCAACTGTTTTAGACCAGTCCAGAACAAGATAAGGAGCTTGTATGAGAATGTGAATCAACACCCTGCTTCCTTCATTGAGAGAGTCTTACCGGCAAAAGGATATGAACTGAACTAAACTGTGTGCTTAATGACATAATTGATTTGCATTTTAGCACAAGGTCCTCATCCTGTTGCAGATCAGTTACAAAGAGCTCACTGACCAGCAATTTTGAATAACACTGATATAGATCATCTAGCTTAGTGTCTCCTGCAATTTTTTGCCTAGGGTTTTGAAAATGATTTTTTAATCTCTTGACATATCTGGAGACCAGGAGATGTGCTGTGAGGCAACTGCCCCTACCACATACATATACAAATAATATATACATTGATGACCATGTTGGAATATATGTATTGATAATGTGCCACAAGGGTGATAAGGTAGGAGAGAAATGAAAGAAGACAAGTACATTTTCTACTGAGAATCATGCTGCAATGGACACGGCATGACAACAGTTTGGTAAGTCAGATGGATTTGAAGAAAAGGTATTCTCTACTATTATAAGCTTCCTTCAGGTCGAGAATCAAATTTCTCTCTCCTCTTATATCTCTTCAGAGATATAAGCGACACAAAATCTTCATTCTATGGCATGCAATCATAATTCAGCAGATATCTACTCCATGCCTACCATGAACCAGGGGCTGGGGACACAGTGTGACAAGACAGACAATGACTCTGGCTTGGTAAAAATTACGTTTTAGTGGAGGAGACAGAAAGAAAAGTAGCCAAAATTGTTTTAAATCCCAACCCCATATCTTTCAGGAGTAATATTAATGATATTAATGACTATATAATAATGGGTGTTCAACATTACCTGCTATGAAAATTAGGGATTTTAGTTCACCAGACTCCTTAAGGATTAGTAAGAGAGGAGATCAAATAAACTGCTATTACTATAGTACTGTCTTCAGTTTCACAAATGAAGTTTTTCTTTAACAACTTCACCATTAATCCCAAGGAAACATAGGACTTCTCAAAAATCGCTTTTTCTTTTCTTTTTTAACAATTTGATGATATGTGAATACCCTTTCCTATAAGACTTACAAAGAATCGAATGGCTTTTAAATATTTTTCTAAGGAACCTAAAATTTGAATGTCTTAATTGGAAAAAAAGTTTAACAGAGTGCTTTAATAAGATGTTTAACAAAATACCCTCTTGCCCTTCTGTGCCACAGAAAATACTTGATGCTCTGAACTTAATGCAGCCAAGCACGTACTTGTCTCTGGAGCCAGTCTTTAATTTCAACTACCTGCTTTGCATTAACCTATAGTAGAAAATCCTGACTCAGCAGCAAAAGCTTTCATAGCTTAAAAATCGTCACGTAATTAAATTAGGTTTCCTAAATGGAAATGACTTTATAATCTATACTTACAAACCTGTTGCTCTTCGGTGGAATGCTTTTGAAATTCCTCCTAAAATAATCACAGTGTGCTGGATCATTTTAAGCTGTGGCTGAGAAAACTTTCTAGCGGCAGCTGGCCTCTGCTCTAGAATAGGTTCCAAGCAGACCAGAGCCTCCTAAGTGCCCACCTTGGGACTCGTGAAGGGCTAGGCTGCTTGCAGTGAAATCACAGGGGAAGTTTAAAACAAACAGATTCTTAGGATTTGGCCCAGGTGACTTGATCCAGAAATAGAGGCCTGTATGCTAAGCCATAGGGTTTGAATTTTATCTAGAAGGCAATATGGAGTCATTCCAAAGTTTGAGGCAGAGCGTTGGCATCATCAGACTGACATTGAAATGAAGTATGAAAGACGGATTAAAGGGTGAGCCAAACCCAAGAAGAGTATGTAGGAAATGCTATGGGGATCCAGGGTCAGCGGTCATGGCCTAAGCTGGAGGAGGGTAGCTTACAGATTCAGGACACTTTTTCAGAGGCAGAACTTAAGGAATTTGGTGACTAATTGGATGCTGTCCATGCTCTGGCTTAGGTTACTGATTTAGAGCAATTAGTGAGGTTGAAGTGGGAAGAAAGAAGAAACAAATGAGAATCTAAAATTCAGGGACCTGTTCGGTGCTTTGAAGCCTCCTTTCCTTCTGTGAAAAGGACAGCTTAACATCTGCAGTTAGAGCCAGTGAGCAAAAAAGTCTAAAGCAAAAGCTTTGGGTATTTGTATAACTCAGAACTAGGACAGTTACCAAAAATCACTGTTCTCTCCACTTCTAGAAAAGTATTCCAGAAAATTGGAAATGTGTGGGGAAAATGTATTTTAAAGAATGTTCATTCCAGTATTGATTCTAGTGGTGAAAAACTGGAGACAACTTATGTCTCAACTCTAGAAAATCGGTTAAGTAAATTATGATACAATTATACACCAGAATGCCAAGTGGCAATTAGTAATGATATCACTGACTACATGTTTTAAAGCTTAAGGAGGTTAAGGAAAGGGGGTCACAGAATCCTTTAGATGGTGTGACTCTCTCCCCATCCACATTCACAGAGAAATGTTGGAGAGGACACGGACCAGAATATCAACAAAGGATTTCTCTGGATAGATGGATTATAGGCATTTTGTTTTCTTTTATGATGCTCACAGTTTCTCAACTCCATTTTCAGAACAAAGCCAATTTGTCACCTACACATCCAAAGTACAGATGCCTCTAAATTAGCAAAGCAGAACACCTGCCTCCCAGGCCCCTGACAAAGGGGTCCTCTCTGAACTGAATGAGGACCAGCTCCTGGGTGTGCAATGAGAGAGCAGAGGAAAACAGCCTAAGGTACCAGCCCAGCTGCCCGGCCCCTGGGCACTGCGCGGGAGATCCTTGAATTATGGGAAAGCCATAAACCTGACTGGTCACTTTAACTCTTTCCTCTAACCCTGAAAAGCTTCCAGAGTCACCCTTTACTGTGATACCTGTTATGCCCATTTCTAGGGACCCTGAAAACTAGTATTTATATTTCTTGCCTTGTGGTATAGTTATTTGCATACATTTGTTATAGACCGTATTAAACTGCAAGCTCCTGGAAGGCAGAATTTATGTTTGATTAAGGTTTATATTCCCTAGAGTGCCAACAGTTTGCATGTGTTAGGTATTTAATATTTATAAAGAGAATTATTGATGTTTCTTGTATAAGGCCCAACGGAATACATTATGTTGAGAATTTATTTTAGAAGCTTCTTCCCTTAAGAACGGATAGCCTTCCTTTTTAACTAATCAGAATTACAGAAGCCATCATTTTCTTCCTTCCTTTTTTTTTTTTTTTTTAACCCCGGCTCTGATGGAGCACAGAACTACATTTTTCATTCTCAATCCCACTATCTATTACTTCATTCACCCTCCACCTGGTTTTGAGCTTTTATTTGAATGAACCAGTGTTTAGGCATCATGTATGTGAATTACCTCAAAGCCCGCTTGGAAGTCGGTGGCATAAAAATATAAAGAGTTCGGGGGCAACTGGGTGGCTCAGTTGACTGAGCAACCGAATCTTGATTTTGGCTCAGGTCATGATCTCAGGGTCGTGAGATCGAGCCCTGGGTCAGGCTCTGCGCTCAGCACAGAGTTTGCTTAAGATTCTTTTTCTTCCTCTCCCTCTGCCCCTCCCCCCATGCTCGCTCTCTCTCCCTCTTCTCTCCCTAAAAATAAATAAATAAATCTCTAAACAATATAAAGAGCTTAATCCCAAGTAGTTTAATAATAAATAATCAAACCATGATTGAAAATGAATTTAAAATAAAAAGTAAAATAGGGAATTTCCATCATGGCCTACTAGATACTTCATAAAGGAGCTTGCTTACCTCTGACCTTTGGCACAGCTGCCAACACTCCCCTATCCTGGCAGTGACATCCAGTGTGACTGCAATACCCCTGCCTCAGGGATTTCAGGAGCTTTCTTCACCTGAAATACCCCCAAGCTCTGGCTATGGCCACTCTTTCTCAACACCCCGTTTTCTGGGACAGACTGTACCCTTCTCCCTGTTAGCCTCCTCACCGGAACCCCTCTCTTCTTGTGCCTCCCTCTTTACTTTCTTCATAACACCCAACATGTCCTGGCTGCCCAGGTGTCACCCTCCCTGCCTCCAGGAGAACAGAGCAGGCTGTTGGTCTTCCCTATTCACTGCTCCATCCCCGGTGCCTAGAAGAGGGCCTGGCTTACCACAGGAGGGGGGGGCACCGAATAAATATTTGTTCCATCAAAGAATGAATGAATAATTAAAGGCATTCCCCCCCCCCCAAGTTATGGAGAAGAAATCTTGTTCTTTCTCCCAGAAGACTATTTTCAAGCTCTGCTGCAGGGAAACATGGGGGCGGGGCAGGAAGAAGAGCTGGGGTGCAGGGAGAGGGAGGGCGGGGGCTGGGGAATGGAACCTCTGAGATGCACAACCTGGTTTCCAGCACAGAGCTGTATGTTCATGTGCTTTATACGTAAGGGTCCACTCTGTTGAAAATAAGATTCTGCAGCTAAAATAAAAATGTGAAAAGCAATGATGAACACAAATGATATGCCTGCAAAAGAATCCTGCTTCTAGTTAGCACTGAAAATTGCCATCGAGTTGCTATAAGAAACCTAATCCTAGTCACTGTATGTACAGTGTACAGATGAGAGTGGAAAGGCTCAAATGCTGCTGAAGCCCATTCAAAACAGCATTTCCTCTGCATTACCTAGTAGATCATTAGCACCTCTCTGAAGCATCACATTTGCCTGTATGATATGACCTTAATGGGAACCGGGCTTATCTCCCCACATAAGGAGTCCTAGGCTATTAAATAGATACTGCTGGAGAAAAAGCTTACATTTTCATGTCTCCATCCCCTCCTATATTGCCTGTGTTAGTTTTTTTTTTTCCCTTATAGAATGCCTTCAAAGCAAAGCTCTGAAGGAAAAATGAATACAGCTCATTTATTTTTAAACTCTGCCAAATCATCTCAGTCAGGCAATAGAAAGAAAAAGAGGAAAGTGCTTGGTGTAATAGAGTCATATTTTTTTCTGTAGCTCCTCCATTAATTCTCAGGACCTCTGGCTGCCTTCCTTTCAGAATGCAACCCCATTCAAATCTTACATTATCTTGCCTACTGTCAGACATTCATTATTGCAGAAGTCATGTCATAATGGCATTCTGCCAACATGATTTTTAATGTCACTTTTATACAACCTAACTGTGTATTTTGGAAACCGTTTGTGAAATGGGAATCAGACCTACATCTATGGGTCAGCTCAAAGGTTATTTATATTTGGAATCCTTTGTGTAGCACTGACTATTAAGACCACAGGTTTTTCAAGTAGGACTCCTGAAAAGTCGATGCATGGATACTACTCCCCAAACAATGCTGTTTCATATGACCAAAAAACTCCTTCTCAAAGCAGAAGGAGCATGGAAATCACAGGGCTTTGGTTCCACAAGAAGGCTCTTTCCTCTCTCGATTGATAGTCATGAGAAACTTATTCTCTAAAACTTTATATGTCCATGATAAATGATTTTGATAGCGTGTTGATATTAATATGAACAGTCTCCTCTTCCCTGCATGTATGATTAACATGAATGAACTGAATTAATGTGTCATTCAACAGTTTTGAACAAAGAAGTAGTAAAAAGAGATCACCAAAGACTACAGAGAAATAATGAAAAGAAACTTTGGCCATGAAACAAATTATTCTACAACAGGGACCAGAATAGAATCACCAGTTAGAATTAGGGCCAGTTTTATTCAAGAGACCCATTAACCATCTGGAAAACATGATAAGCAGCATGTTGATTAAATCAGCGAGCTGTCCCAAATGGGCTGGCTCTCTAGAACCTGGAAAGAAAATCTAAGGTATGGAGAATGTTGAGAAATATGAATGGAGAATCATAAAGCAACAATGACCAGGTATAACTCACTTGTTTCTAATTTATACTCCCATTTATTTGTAGATAGCATAAGGAATAAAAAGGAGCAACTAGAGTTTTCACAAGT
Source organism: Callorhinus ursinus (assembly GCF_003265705.2). Classification (NCBI taxonomy): domain Eukaryota; kingdom Metazoa; phylum Chordata; class Mammalia; order Carnivora; family Otariidae; genus Callorhinus; species Callorhinus ursinus. The sequence goes on from NW_027397074.1 coordinate 50,879,810, forward strand.
GTTCACTAGAGGAAATTAATACAAACACCTCTGGCCTCTCTTCTTTTTTGGAAGTTAATACAAGGTTAGATTACAAGAATTACTTCTCACATTGCCTCTCTTTTCTACAACATTCAGGGATGTATAATCTAGGTCGATAGATTCCACACTTGAATATTTTAATCACCTGGGCTGCTTGTTAAAAAAAGGAATATATATTTCTGAGCCACACACTCGAGATGTCCAGCAATATATGTCTCATTAACAAGTGCCTCAATTAACTTAAGTTGGCATTCGTTTTTCAGCCCCGGGCTCTTGGGTAAGAAATTTTAGGAGTTTGTTAAATTGCCACTAGGGGGAGTGTTGACCAAACTTTATGTTTCTGGTAAAGGGAGGGTGCTGAGGGCACCCTCAGAATCACTGGTTAACACCCAAGACCTCAGGTTTGGGGAAGAACATGTCCTCTCTAGTACCTTCTCCCTCCACCTCTCATCCGTGCCCCCTTCAAGGGAATGGAAAGTATACAAACTACTGAGTGAACATTAGAGGGTTTTGTGGCCTTCTCAGTCTTGATAGGCTTACACACAGGTCATGCTTCCATATGTAGTTTTCCGGTTCAAGGTTTTTCTATCATTTTATATGAAAATTTCTCCTTCTACTTTAGTAATTTTCTGGTCTAGTTACAAAAGACTGCAATCTCATTGAGGAATGTTTGGAAGATACCCAAAAATACACAGAAGATAAAGATCACTTGTAATCCCTACACTCAAAAAAAAAATGAGTGTTAACACTGTGGTGCAGTCCAGAATCATTTCAGTCCACAACGACAGGTTGTTTTTTTTCGATGAAATCATCCTATTTTTGTATTTTCCCACACAAAGTAAAATCATCGGCACACTCCCATGATATCAGTTTTCTTAAACTCTGTCTCCTATCAAAGGATATTCTTCCACATTTCTGATTTCCTTATGATAAGCTACTTGATTTGGAGTAAGAGGGTCAAGGATCATATGAATTTTTCAGTTCTTGATACACACTGCCATTTTCAGGAAGATCACACAAATATATGTCTCAACCAACAAAGTAACAGAATTTGCTCTGCTAGCAATCTGTATATTTTGCCCCCAATATATGCATACCTAGGGCCTGTAATTATTTTGTTGGTGTGTGTGAATGCTAACTGAGCTTTACCCAGTCTATTGGCATATTGCCACCCACAGAACTCATTAACAATGTTTTAGTCACCTCCATGCCTGTTTCAATATCATTTTCAATTATAAATTTGTTAATTCGTGTTTCCTCTCTTTTCTTTGACAAAATTGTCACTGGCTATTAGTTATTTAATAGAAGTAGTTCTTGGATTTACTTTAAGATTCTGTTATTTCTCTGTTTTCTAGTTTATTATCTTCATTATATATTTCCTCTTGCCTTCTTTGCTCTTTTATTTTCTAACTTGAGCTAAATCCTTGGTTCATTTATTTTTATTCTTTGTATAAAAATAATAATTTTAAAAGAATGACTTTTAAAGTTGTCCTCCCATTTGAGGACAACTTTGGTTGTATCGCGTAAGTTTGGTCACACTATGTTTTCATGGTTATCATTTTCTAAACAGCCTCTAACAGGAGCTTTGACTTCCATTTTGATTAAGTCGTTACTGAGAAGCCTGTTACTTTAGGAATGTATTAAGGACTTTTGGCCATGTAAGGGACACATTTTTAAAAAGTTCCATGGATCCTTAGAAAAGAAGCCATACTTCCAGTGGAAGATACCAACTCAATATGTACCTATTGGTTGACACTTATTAATTATATTATTAAAATGTTTTATACATTATATTTGAAATATAACAATAATGCAATGATGTTTTCTCAAAGCTGCATTTTTGTCTGTATCTTCTTGTATTTCTAGTTTTCTCTTTTCATTTTGATGATATTGTTATGTTGTGAACAAAGATTCATGACTATTTGTAGGTCAGTTTGGCTGTTTTCTCTATGAAATGATTCTTTTTCCCATGTAAAGCTTTTTGGCTTAATTTCTTCTCTGATGTCCATATTGCCATTCTTATTTTTTTCCCCATTTGTGTGCTGAATTTTTCCTTTTAAATCTTTTTTCTATCCCTTGCTTGGGGGGTTGTTTTGTGAGAACATGATCTATATCGTTTTTCAATCCAATTTAAGATCTTTATCTCTCCACAGGTGTAACCTAGTATGTTCATGGCTACAATGGATAGTTATTGTCATGTTCCATTATCTCTCTAGTCCTGTGCCTTCACCTGGGGCCCATTGGAACCACCTAAGGAAGTTGATGGTGGCAGGGTGGGTGGTGGTGTTTTTTAAGCACTTAACTAAGCCTACTTGCAATTCTAGTTTATAAAGTTGGTGTTATTGGCTGGGTTTTTCAATTTTAAAAGAATCAACAGGTAAGAATCACCAAAGGATGAGAATCGCTGCTCCAAATATTTCCAAAACAAATCTAAACTGTATTTCTCCAATAATTAAAGTCAAGAATACACATACTTTCCTATATTGATAATACTATATGGCATTTTAATTTTTATTATTATTTTACCAAGATTTATATTTTTTAAAGAATCCATTTTGATGATTCAATTAAAAATAAAATAAATATAAATATAAAATTTACAGTAAAAATATGTATGGAAAAATATCATATTAAAATATTAAAAATAAAAGTCTTCTTCTGGGTTCCCCAGCTTCATTCTCCAGAGTTATTCATTTTCCTATATATATGCACAACACACAAAAATCTATTCACACACCCAAAACACACACACACACACACACACACACACACACACACACACACACACACCATGGATCATATGCTGTATATTATCTTGGTCATTTCTTGGTCATTTTTCCTTGTCAAATACATATACAGTTCATTCTGTATAATAAACTCATATTATCATAATTCGTTTAGACAGATGCCACTTGGTATCAGACACGATATCTTGGTTTGGGAAAGCCCACGCAAGTGAAACATATGGTGCTCATCACCATGGGATATTTTTTCCAAATGAACTAGTTACAGAATAGTGGCCTAGGACTTAACTTCATTTGAAGCTTACAATTCTGTTATTAACAGATTACCATTGTTCAATATGATTTACTATCTTGTAAGCTTTTCACTGTTTTCGAAGATCCCCGAGAGCAAAGTCCAGATTATCATCTCTTTGGATTCCTCCAATTTATCAAAACACAGTGCTAGGGACTTATTACTCGCTTGACAAATGCTTTTTGTCAATTAATATTAATGGCACTGCAAAGCAACCACACTGCTACTCTTCTAAGAGCTAAACCATTTTTTGTTTTCTGTTTTCTTGAATGCATGAATAAAAACCAAACCCAAATGAGCAGGTATGTGGTTGTGCAATGTCAGAGCTGTCATTCAATCTGGAATCCCTGTTTCTCCAGAACTCTGCCCTGTGGGGTCAGAAAGAGGCAATGGTCACTCAGAAGATCATGGATGCACAGTGTAAGGTTGCCCAATGCAAGGAGATATCAGAGGAGAGACCAGAGCTGGACACCAGGATGGGCACACCATTCCAGCTGCATTACCAAGGGGCTGGCTGGCCCTAGAGAGAGACTCCCCCTGCAACTCCCTGCAACTCATGGGTGAGCCTATTACAATGTGTAGAATGTGTAGAATAATTTCAACTAAAGGGAGCTTGAAAAAGTCTACCTGGAGAGGTCTTCTTTAGCAAAGAATGCAAGGTCTAAAAATATTGAGTTTAACCAAACATTGTCTAAGAGGATGTGATAATTATCTACAAGTACTTAATAGGCCTTAGCACCAAGGTGAGGCATGAACTGTTTAAGGTGCTTTATGGAGGTGTGAGAAAGTCTTGGCAGGTAGTGATAATTAAATTAAACTGAGTAAAATTACATTTCAGCTGGGGATCTAGGAAAGTCTCCCTTGTCTGTTAAACAAGGGTCCCAAAGAATATGCTTCAGTCATTTAAAGTCAAACTGGGCCAGTTATTAGAGAACATCAGAGAAAGAATCATCTTAAATGGGGGGTGGTGGAGACTTAAGTAGGGAGGAGCTAGCTGGTTTAATTAGTCACACTGTCCCTTTTGCTTAGAAGGGTTGTACACACCTCACTACCAACTCTAGCTGGGAAGGAAAGATCATCGAGACTCCAGTGGCTCAGAAAAGCAATATTACTGAGAGATCTAAGCTTGGTATTATTTACCCACCAAATTTACTCTTTGAAATGTGTTTGGTCAGCTGTGTTTGGCTTCTGTGACTAGCTGTATTTGTCCAAAGGCTAATTAGCTCGAAGGGTAAAAAGATCAGTGAGTTAATCTATAATCTCAAGTGACTGATGAAATCTAACTGCCAAATGGTGCTGGAGCAGATACTTTTTTAAGGATTAATAAGGCATGCTACCTCTTCTCAAATATTAGGCTTTGGAAGAATAAGACAGGATAAAACAAGAGAAAAGACAATCCTGGATTTTAAAAAAAGCCCTTCTAACATTTATATGGCAATTTCACAAACAAAACTTAGAGAATTTCAGGGGACATGTGTGTAGTACTCGCTAGGTGATTCATAGGTCTTGGGTGGTCTTAGGTAGAGGTTGTTCTTTATGGCCCCTCGATATACAACGAACATTTGACTGTCGAACACTTCCTATGTGCCAAGCACTGGGTTTTACATGTTATGAACTCAGTTGGTCCTCGCAATAACCTAACAAGGCAGGTGCTGTTATTCCTCAGTTTAACAAGTGAGGCCATTCAGGCCCCAAAGTCACATAGCTAGTAAAATTTAAACCCACGGGCTCTGGCTCCAAAGGTTTTGATCTTAACTTCCCTGCTAAACTGCTCTAGGGGGAAAGGAAGGAGAGTAGGGGTCAGGGTCAAAGTCTCCCTGGTTCCAGTCCACTGTCTTTAGATGCATTCTGATAACTTGTGCTCTGATGGACCATGTCATGTAGTAATTTCAAAACACAGCTAAACATAAAAATCACTGGGCTTTGGAAAGTCCACTAAAAGAACCTGTGCTTTTCAGTGCACTGTATTTGTTTGGGAGGGCTACTGTCAGAAAGTACCAAGTACCACACACCGGGTGGCTTAAACAACAGAAACTTATTGCCTTCTAGCGTTGGAAGTCAGAAGTCTGAACCCAAGGTGTCAGGAGGGTTGGTTCCTCCTGAGGGCTGTGAGGGAGGGATTTGTCCCAGGCTTCTCTCCTTGGCTTGTAGGTCACCATCTTCTCCCTGTGTCTTTTCATGGTCTTATCTCAATGCATGTCAATCTCTGTGTCCAAATTTCTCCTTTTTATAGGGACACAAGCAGATTAGGGCCTATTCTAAGGAGTTCATTTTAACGTGATTACCTTCGTAAAGACCCTATCTCCAAACAAGGTCATACTCTGAAGTACTGACGATTAAGACCAGTGTCTCATTTCTGGAGGAAGACAGAATTCAACCCAAAACAAGCATCAGGGTTACTAGGCAGGTGTAAACATCCATCTGTGTGGTGTAATCCACCATCAGTGCAGCTGGAGGACAGCACAGGCTCCCATCAGTTCTGCGGGGACATCCTAAAAAGCCCAGCCTTCTACCTCCTGGAAGGGCACTGTTATACTTTGTTACCCCTAGCTGGCCAAGAGAAGGGGCAACGTAGGGGCTTGTGAAGGATTTTTCTGATCTGTAAGACTGAGCACAAACATTTAAAAGACCGCTCTTTGACACTGTCCTGCTAGAGTCCAATGTTTCCCTCAGCTACCCATCAAGGTCGTGGGAGAACAGCTCGAGTGAGGGTTGAGGTACCCACCTGGGGCTCAATTTGCTCCATGAAAAAGAGACAAGCTCCCATCCATCATAGGATGGACTTAAACTATGGAAAGTCACATCCCTGATCCTGTCTTCAAGGGCAGTGGTCTCCTCCCTATTTTGAAAAAAATCTATGTATACCCTCTATGTACCCCAAAAAATCTATGTATACCCTCTATGTACCCATTTTAAGTTGATGGTTGAAATTTTTCATCACAGTTGTAATAGTTGCAAAGAACCTAATTTTCAGTGTATAACAATATTGACAGAAAAAATAAAACTGTTACATCACTCTTTTAAATGTATCCTTGGGTATACATACAATAGGGATTTTATACGCATAATTACTCATTTAAAAATATATGAATAAGCTCTTTTTTAATAGTTGGAAATTTTATATCATTTTTCTCCTTTAATAACAGGTCTGCAAACTCTCTATGTAAAAGGCCAAATACTATTTTAGGCTTTCCAAGCAGTCTTTGTCCTAACTACTCAACGATGCCACTGTATCACGAAAGCAGTCTTAAACAGCACACAGATGAATAGGCATGGCTGTGTTCCAGCAAATTTTATATACAAGAATAGGCAGTGGGCTGGATTTGGTCCATGGGTCACTGTTTGCCACCCTGTCTTAGAACCCAAATTCCCATTCTATTTCCCATTGTTCCCATTCTGCCTCAATTCTACTCATACAGAATTTTAGCATGATAGAATTTTATGCTTAAAAGTCAACTGTGAATCATACTACTACACTTCTCTGAAACAAAAACATATATATACTAAAATCTAATTTAAAATACATTTTCTGTGAACAGGAGGCTATAAAAATATTCTTCCTCATTGAGTTTAACAGTACCATTATTAATACAAAGTAATTAGAACAAATATATTACAAATGTTGATAATTATTAAACCCGAGAGAAAGATTTTATTGGGACTCCATCTCTTATAAAGATGAGAACCCATTTATGGATCTTTATTTGAAGGACCTGTCACATTGCCTTTGTGTGGCTCTCAGAGAATGTTTCCACACTTTGGGCCACACATGTTTGTGAGACCTGATGGAGGTGAGAGGAGACCCTTCCTTTAGCAGGCTGCTGGGGAGGGTCACAGGTGCCCCTCTCAAGGTGGGCTTTAAGGTGCAGGTGGAAACTGAGAATGGGGAATGGATCACCTTAAAACTATCCATGCCTGCCTTTCTCTTGAAAAGTCTTCACATTCTTCAGGGGAATGAGCACCCCAGACTGAAGACTACTTTTCTAATGCATTCGTTATAAATCAATGTACAGGGAGTGAGGCTGAAATGAAAGCATTAGAGGTTGGTAAAAGGAACAGAGGCTTGTGAATCAGACAGACCTGGATTTGAATCTCTCTCTGCCACTTACGGGAAGGATGATGAGCTAACTCACTACATCTGTTTCCTTATCTGTAAATAGGGATATAATGCCTTTTAACATTGCTCTTAACGCTGCAATGAAATGTATTAGCGTAAAAGACGGAGACCGAGAATCCACACTAAAGACTCCCTTGAATCCCACCCTCTGTCCTCTGAGTATAGGGGGATGCGCTCTTTCATAAAAACCTGTATCCTAAGGGGTGTGGTATATAGATGCAATGAATATTATTAAGTCATAAAAAAAGGGAGGAAATTCTACCATTTGTGATAACATGGATGGACCTTGAAGGCATTATGCTAAGTGAGGTAAGTCAGAGAAAGCCAAATAGTATATGATCTCACTTATATGTGGAATCTAAACAAACAAACCACCACCAACAAAATACCAAACTCATAAAAAAAGAGATCAGATGAATGGTCACCAGAGGTGGAGGGTGAGGGGAAGGGGAACTGGAGGAGTGTGGTAAAAAGGTACAAACGTCTGGTTATAAGTCAGTACTAGGGACATGATTACAACACAATGACCACAGTTAGTACTGCTGTGTGGTGGGGAGGAAAGTTAAGAAAGTAGATCCTAAGCATTCTCATCCAAGGAGAATTTTTTTTCCTTTTCTTTTTATTGTATCTATAGGAGACGATGGATGTTAGCTGAACCTATTGTGGTCATCACTGCACATGTGTAAATCAAACCATCATGCTATACTTCTTAAGCTTACAGTGATGTATGTCAATTAGTTCTCAGTAAATCCAGGAAAAAACTCTTGACAGACCACTGCATGTAGTAATTTTAAAGTAACAGCTACATTAAAAATAATAATTTTTAAAAAAGACTTGGAAAATTCCATTAAAAGGACCTATGCGTATGTAAAGTGCCTAGCACCTAGAGGGCACAATTCTTAGAACCACCAGGCAAGTGTTTCTGACATAGCTCCGGCCTTGAAGCCAGTGACTGGGAGTGAGCCTCTACAACTACATCAGGGACGGGAGAGAGAGACAGTGCCACACACCGTTGGTGTGACTGCTGTAGAGTTACTACAGTGCTCAGAGGGCTAAGAGATTTTCCCACCCCCTGCTACTCAGACCTCTCCCCGGGTGACATGGAATTGCAATAGCTCCCTATCACCATCACGGCAAATTCTTGCTCCCTTGACAATTCTAACAGTTCAGAAACCTTTGGTAAAGTGAACATTTTTCGGTTCGTCTATGTTTTATCTTCTAGGCTGCTCTGCAAAAGGTAGGATAGTGGACAGCTCTTGAATTTGCTGTTATGGTTCAGTTTTTCTTCATTGTTCATTTTCACCTCTGTGCCAGCAAGGCCATATAAAGTAGCAGAGTGAGGGGAACAAAGGCAAAAATCAAAGGCAGTTATTGGTCAGTTTGTTTTTACCAATTACTTTCAAGTTGTTTTGAAAGAACTCTTACAAGAGCCCAACTTTTAAAAAGTGGATCTTTATTCCTTATGGTTAGATGCACCAGCACAGCTGAAAAGCTGCATATAATTTTGACCCCTTCAATACTTACCTACTAATAGCCTACCATTGATCAGAAGTCTTACTGATAACACAGTCAGTTAACACATACTTTGTATGTTATGTTTATTATATACTGTATTCTTACAATAAGTAAGCTGGAGAAAAGAAAATGTCATTAAGAAAATCATAAAGAAGAGAAAATACATTTATAGTACTATACTGTAAAAAAATCCACCTGTAAGTGGATTCAAACCTGTGTTCTCCAAAGGTCAACTTATATAAATAATTGATTGGTTGGGCATTTTGTTATCGTAGCCTCTCAATTCTGGACAACTTGGAGGCTAATGATTGCATGGAAAATAAACTTCCACGCAGGTTAATCCATAGACGTTCACAGATTATTTATGTTCACAGATAATACCAAGGCCTAGAAAGGATACAGAGCAGGCATTCAGCAAATACTGGTTGTTGACTGAATTGAGAGAGCAAGGAAATGTAAACACTGTCCCTTGTTAACAGACATATTAGCAAGTCAATTAATTCCTCTAAGCCTCACTTTCTTCACCTGTAATAAGGTAACTGCACATTGCAACCCTTCCCTCCCCACCCAAGGGCCCACTGAGCCCAGATGAGGGCCCTATGCAGCCTCCACCACAGCACCCAAGTTGTCACCAGATAGAATCTATTTGCCATCCCAGGACTCAGGATTCTTTAAGATCTAGGATGTGATGGGTTTATAGTAAATAGATAACCAGACATAACAAAGAAGACATCACCAATTCTCCTTTCTGGACAGAATACATAATTCAGGGGTGTAAAGTACATGGCTGGGGGGGGGTTGGGGAGAGAAGAAAGCTACCAAGAAATGCCTGGCAACCTCCATATGGAAGAACAATAAATACGTATGTCTTCCAAAGCTTTATTATGTCTTCATGAAGAAGACAGACAGAGTTGGCGCAGGATGGCTAAAACTTGGCAATCCAGAAAGATTTATGGGCCATATGCAGACACCAAAACATCTTTGACTTAACAAATGTAAAAGCCACCAATTATTTATGACAGGTCACAGCTTTCCTGAATGCCACAAGGCATCTGCCAAGAAGCACAATATCATTTGATGTTGATGGGCTTCCAAAATCAGGAAAGCATACGTCACTATGCTGGAGCTTCTGGGACTCACGCTCCAAAAACATGTTTCCAGTGATTCTTTCTCTATAAACAAGGCTGAGTTGTTAAGAGATATTAGATTTGAAGTAATAATAGTAATACTTTATACATTACATTATGTACAATCCACAGAGCACATGGGATATGTTAATTTGTTTATTCTCTGAACATTTCTATGTATCTGATAGGATAGATATTATCTATATCTTGTACATGAGAAAAAAAGATACTAAAGTTTGGAGAGGCTATATGGCAAGACCTAAATCTTACTAGTGGCTAAGCTGGGACTTCACCCCAGGCTCTTTGTTCTAAGGGCAGTGTCCTTTTCTCTCTGGGTGGCCTCTGGTGCTAGCAGGGCAGGGGTGGCCTAAATGAGGATTTAGGAGAGTGATCTGAGAGCAGACAGCATGTGCCCTCCTAGCACTCTAGCTGTCCAATTAGAGAAACTTCCATAGCCAGCGCTGAGCTAGACATTCTCCAAGATAACAAAAAAAAAAAAAAAGGCTTCTACCCAAGGAATGTAATCATACTATTTTCTCCTTGCACAGTGCATTATGGTATACTCATCACTTACACAGACACCATAACTTAATTTTCATTCACCAACAGCCTTGTGAGAAATGCACCTTTACTTCCATTTTTACAGATGAGGGAACTAAGGTTCAGAGGGGTAAAGTAGTCATCTACCTAGTCCTCAAGAAATTTTAAGGACAGAGGGATCTCCCATCAAGTGGTCTTTGCAAAGCTTCTTGGGTCTACTTTGCAGAGATGTTTGAGCCTGGCTTATGGAATCCAGAGTTGGGGCTTTTGTCCATTGACCCCCTCTGTTCTCTAAAGCTGGAAGTGTGTGGGTAATAGGAAGAATGCCACTGGACCGTACCAACACAGCATCCCCAGAGCCCCAGCCTTGGATTGAACCCTTAACATTAAGTAGTCTAGATCGATGCTCAATACCAGTGTGGGTGGCTTTCAGACCAGTTCCTGCTTTGATATCATTCTCTATATATGATAAAACTCCTATAATGCAGATTTCACATTGCTGGACCATTAGACATGAGTGAGCTCCATCTCAGCTGCTAGGACCTGTGGCCTGGCTGGCTCTACTTAGAAATGATTTGCCCAACGATCAAGCCTGTCAGTATGGGCTGCCAGTATGAAGGCCTGAGTTCCATTAGCTGATGGGTGCTTCATTCCAACCAGGCAAACGGATGTTAGAACTGCCCCAGATGCTATCTCAAATGTTCAGCTATAAAAATTCCAACCAAGTCAGAATGAAACTTTATTTCATTATGCTTCCAGGTCTGGGAATGATGCCAGTGAACTGCTCTCCTTGACAGGTCTCTCATCACTTATAGCTCAAAGGAAAGGAAAAGCGAGCTCCCAAAGTGCCAGGCTGCAGCCCTCCTTGTCAGATGGCAACACCTCCATGAACAGCTGAGCAAGAAGATGAGTAAAGAACTGACGTTCCCTTACCCCTGAAACCCTGCATACAGATGATAATTCCCTGGGTGTTCCTTTTCAAAGTCTTGCACAATGCACAGAGCTGAGAAAAAGACATAGGAGAGGGATGAAGAATCAGCTTCAGCTGTAAGCCAGTTCTGATTGCTTGGTAGTGGCTGACTTAAGTGCGGTGTTAAGAGGGATTCTGAGGCTCCATCTGGGTACAGTGGGAAAGATTGCTAGGATCAATGCAATATGGGCCCTAGAGAATAAATTGTTTGGAAGCTTGACCTTGGAAATCACTAAGTCTAAACTTCTCTCTCACCCATGTGTAGGCGCTGTGGAGCATAAACATTAAATGACTTACAAAATTCAGTTGCTAAACTATAGACAATAATTCAAGACCTTAGGTTCTAGATTACTGTTCTGTCATCTATACAGTGCATTTCTAGTCCTGGATTTCTAGAACATCATAGATTTTGAAATTAGCTAGCAAATTAGTGGACTTCAAAATCCTATGGCAATTCAAAGACAATTATCGTGATGCCAATTTCACTTACGTAATAAACAGCTATTTCCCAGTGTCTCTGTGCTCACTGAAATCCCACAGCACTTCCTTCCACTCATGATAGTCTTTGGTGTAGCCAAACAGCAGATTCACAGAGCAAGTCATCTCCCTCTTAGATTCAACCCTGCCCATGGTTTAATCTCCTTAGTCTGCCAGTGTTGCCTCAGTAAAGATGATAACATCCTGCCATGAAAAGAAAGAAGTTGCCAAGGGGCCACACAACTTGCTCCAACAAACGTTTGTTGAATGCTTAAGTGCACAAGGCCTGCTCCTTGGAAATTCTGTCCAATGCGCAGGAAATGGGTATAGCTGGACCAGAAGGCATCCCTGATATTAGGGATGGTATTGAACTGTATGGATTTTTTTCTCCCTTTTTCAATGTTTGTGAGATTTCTAAAAGACCTCTTTATTAACCAAAGGTTTAAGCAGACCAAACGTAGACTGAGCTTCATCCTTCTACTTGCAGATCTGGCTGCAGTTGTCAACGTTAGGACATCTAGTCTAGGAGGCTGGGACCGGATGCTTGCAAGAAGGCTTTGCAGCATGATTTTGATCTAGCTTCCTGAAAAAGTTGATTACATTTTCATAATTGTTTTTACATTAAAGAAAAAAAACCTTGGGGGAGTGGATAAATAAAATAACATATGATGTTGAAGGTAAGGATTTTAAGACCAAATTAACTGTAAGAACTACTTAGTCAATATTTTCTAGCTAAACAAAATTTGCAGTGTTGAATAAAATAGCAATTAAATCATCCCTTAGCCTCAATTTATACTTATCTTCATAAAGAATTATCTGTCTGCAGCAGAGTTAGCCTCTCAATCAAGGTTTGCTTAGCTTATTATTAAAACTAAACCCATGTGTCCTGAACATCCTGAGTTGAAGGAGGTGGCCCAACTCGTGGTGAGGGTTGGGGCCACAATACCTGGGGACAGAAAAATGCCACAGGTGGTAAATGTTGACTTCCTGCAACAGGAAAGGGCACACCTTTTAATTCCCCCATGCCAAACAGAATAATGGAAAAACCAAGATTTCGCTACATGTTGAGTGTTCCATGTACAATGGTTAAGAGCAAAAGTAACCAAGTTTGTGAATACTAATGTTCTGTTTCTCTCTCTGTTGCCAGGGCAAATCTTCTAGGTACTTGATGGAGGTAGAAGAGAGGAAGGTGCCATGGCATGATGATGAGGTAGAAGTCACTGGCCTGGTGTATCTGGAGAGCTCTTTAGAGCTCAGCACTGTGCTGTCTAGTAGACTAGTCACTAACCGCATGTGGCTATGGAAACTTTGAAATACGTAGCTAGTATGACTGCGCAAGTGAGTTACCAATTTTATTTAACTTTAGCTAATTTATATTTAAAAATTGATACTTCAGTTACTGAAAAACTTTCATGTATGTTTGGGACAAGTTGGGCACGTGAATCTACCTTTTTAACTTAGAAATTTTACAAAATCTAAAAAACAGATTTCCTGTGAAAATTCAGTATCCAAGTTGAGTTGTGCTGTCAGTGTAAATTACCTATTGGATTTCAAAGACTTAACATAAAAAACTGAATATAAATATTTTTGTTAATAATTTTGTAGCTGTATGTTGAAATACTTTGGGCATAGTGGGTTAAATACATATATTATTGAAATTTATAGACCTGCTTTTTTTTTACTTTTTAAATGTGATTACTAAAAAAATTGAAATTACATACATAACTTGCATTATATTTCCACTAGACAGTTTTGGTCTAGAAAGAGATCTGCCATATTATCCCTGTAGGACATTATTTTTTGAATAGCTACTGAAATTGTCTTTTACACATTCACATACCTAGTGTAATAGTAGAAAGCGCATAGTATTAGGCATGCATAGCAAATAACCCATGTTTTTAAAACCTGCTACTGAGACCCCTACAGATTCTTTTTCCGTCTAGCAATGCAATCTTGCTTTTATGCTCTGGTCTGCTATTTCTTTATATGTCAAACTGGAAATTTCAAGGACATCAATAGTTTTTCTTCTTCCATCTAGTGGCCTAACTCCTTCCCCTCAATTTTCCATTAGGAAGTCTTCAGTGGGAATGGCAGTTTATAAAACAGATAGAAATGGAGATGCTCTGAAGTGGGAGTGGAGAACTCAGCCCCCTGACCCCGCTCCACATTGCCCCAGTCCCATCAACGCCCCCAACTCTGAGCGACATGGTTTGAAAACTGTCACATTCAATGATTTTCAGATCTAATCTTCTGAGCCTTCAGCTGCTCCATCAGTGTGTGTCCTCTGCCACTACCTGGAATCTCTTTCTGAGCGGGGCCTATTCACAGGGTCTTCAGAAAGCATGGTAGACTTGGTGATTCCCACATCCACTGAGGGTCACGCACACCCCCAAACCGGCTGCACTGTTGTTCCTGGCCCTTCATGACCCTCAGTGTTACTATGGCAACTGCAAATCATTCCTGGCAAATGCGAGCAAAGGGCAGCCATGAACCTGATGACCTTTCACCTCTCACAGATGGCCCAGGAGGAGCGGGTCTCATACAGAAACTGACCTAGTTCATATCAGTCAAAGAAACGCTCCTTGGAATGAGGTGGCATATCATACAATAACACAAGGGGATAAACAAATGGGGCATTTTGGTAACGAGGTTTTACTTAACTCCAACATCTTTTCCTAAATGACACTGTGAAGAATTCACCCAACTACCCTACAATGCCTTTCCAATTTGACTTTAATTATCTCAATGATTGTTGAATTCAATTCCCCATGGCCTGGTTCCACTAAACAGACTGATAGCTGAGGAGACCTCCGTCCCCTGTCCATTCACACTCCTTCCATCCATGGATGTAGCAAGCAAGTAAATCAACATGTGTGAAAACACAAACCACTTGCCACGTCCTAGCTTGGTAAACATGGGAAAGTTCCTTAATATTTTGGTGACTCAATTTCTTCATCTAGAAAATAGGTATTAAAAATCATCCTGTTGGGGCTGTTTTAAAGCTTTAGGGAGTTATTATGTCCACATACATTATACTGAACAGTGCCTGCCACACTGGAAATGCTCAGGGCAGGTCAGCTTTTCCCATTGTGACTGATTTCATTCCAACTGCTAGGAGAAATGAAGGAGTCTATCATTCCAATTCTCAGTGCTGAACTTCAGGGATTGGATTTAACATATTCATATTCACTGTGACCTACCAGGCAACTCTGACGGTCACGTGAAAATCTGAGGGAATTCATTTTTCTTTATCTTTACATTTAAGTTTCGAATATGTCCTACATCCCACAAATGCCATGAATAGGCAGTACTAAGAAGCCGCCTCCTTCGGGAGTGAACAGGTATCTGTTCTGGTAGCTTGAAGGAATACGTTCTTTTCAAGTCCTGTGACCCTAGTTTAACAAACACCTCAAGCTGAGAAGTGAGAAAACCACCATGGTTTAGAATTATTTCCAAGACTTCTTCATTCCAGCCTTCAGTGAGAACACACAGGACCTCATTCAGGTACTAAAGCCACTGCGTAGGTCAGAAGCCGATTGGCACAGGGCTGGAGCAGTATTTAGTGGGCCCTCTGCAAAAAGGAGATAAGAAACTTGAGGGTATAATAAATTCTTGGCTATTTTACCCAGGATGGAGATCCTACATTACCCTAAAATGGGGGCTGTCATCAGAATATTATGTGATCATGCATTCATGTATTTTCTTAGGGCAAGGGGAGAGTTTGAGAGCTTGCAAATTCTTAGACTTCCACGATCCAAAAATAGGTAACTACTCTTAATTTTTTAAAAAACATTTTTAGTGCTTCCATAAAAGGCTGTTTCTTCTCTCATTCTTGCCAACAGGTGCCAATGCCTCACTCATGTCAGTGACATGACTGGGGGAGAGAAGACCAAAAGAGGAGGGAGGGTCATTCGAATGAAACGATGTCACTTAAGGCACATCCCCTAGAAACCAGACTTCCTCAAAATTGGGCATGTGTCAAGGTGTGCCTAGGAGTGGGATGTAACAGGGAGAGTTCCCATGCATGTCCTTGCCTCCGATCAGGTGGAATTCTCAATTTGGCACACCATCTTGAGCCTCTTGGGATCAGAGGACAGCCGACATTTCCTAGGGGCCTTCAGCTAATATAACAGGTCACTGACCTGGTCAAGTGACCGGGCTCCCCTGTGCTGTGTACTGTCACCCACGGTGAGGAAACCTGGCCATCTCTTTTCCCATGGCATCAGGTCAGAAGAGCGGGTCAGGTCTCTTCCAACCCCCCTCGCCCTGCTTTCGGGTCTTCTCCAGGCGAAACCATCCCAGCTCTTTTGTTTCTTGACCCGCTTGTCACAGATCCCATTTAGGACACGGCAAATTCCCTTCTACAGCCACGTGAAGACCTACAACACTCTCTTCTGTCAAAAGGACATAGTTATAAAGGACTAGCCGGGAAGATTTCCCATGTTCAACTATTTCACGTGCATGTATTTCTGAACCAGCTGATAATGCTTTCCTCTCTCTTTCTCTCCGTTGTTTGCACCCAAGTGAACTGTAAACAGAAGACATGCAGTGTGCTGTCAGTGTTCCTGGCACAGGAGATAGGGAATTGCATTTTTAAAAGAAAGTAACAGTGATGAAGCCTCAAAACCAGCAGAGATGCTGGGGAGAGGTTCTTAGGCAGAGATGGAAGCCCCAAGTTCAGCCCCCACTCTCTGCACCCACGCCAAAAGCAATGCTTCTCCTCACCATGTTCGGAAAGATTATAGTTCCTCTGGAATCCTACCCTGTGCTTGAGTTCTGTCTTGCCATATATATTTTTAAGTTTGCAGCTAGAAGGGTCTCTAAAGGCAAAGAGTTTTTCCTTCCCCATGCTGCCTCTCCATTGCCTGTTTACAGCACTGCTTTCTTATTTTTTCCTGCTTCTACCCAAAGAAATCAAGAATTTCATCACCAGTGTCAGAAAATTAAACCCCAGGGAGCAAAGCAATAGCTCAGAGCAACCCTTCCCTGGCGAAGAGCCAATCCTTGAATATAACTTTGCAAACCCTGTCTGGTTTTCAGGGGTTGAAAAGGATGCAAAACAGAGTCATTTTGAAGCGTGGTTTTTGGCAACTAAAATCTCTCTGCACTTCAACTCATCTTTGCAATTAATTTTTAAAAAAGAAAGAGAACATATTTTGCTTTAGAGACCAGGTTTCATGAAAGAAGTCAGGGGCATGACCTAGCTCGGTTGCACACTTCCCAAGCCAAGATCAGCAGTGCATGCAGAAGAGATGCCTCCTTCTGTGCTTGGGGGTCTGAAGAAGTGTTTGACAGACCATTGTAATAACATTTCTCTTCACATTGCAAACACCAGCAACCCAGTCAAGCTGCTTACCATTCAGCTCTGTGCCTGCACCTTTCTCCCTCTTCCCAGCAATGCACAGGGCTGACTTATTAATTTAGCTTTAAAAGCATCTTCTTTTGAAATGGATCTATACCCAGGCAGATAAAGCAAAACTCCACTCCTCATACTCATCCTAACTAGACAAACCAATATTCCAGTATAATACACGGTCAACTACAAATCCGATCCTACCCAAGCAATACAAGCAGGCTTTGGAATACAGAAGCTCACACATCACAAAACCCCAGAATGCCTGTTCTTCCATGTGCTTGTTCCAATTCATAGTTTTCTCGGCAGACAATAGGACAAAGCTGCATTTTAGCTCTGGCTCCTAATACCGGCGGACAGATGTGTAAGACTGAGGTTTACTCACCAAGCTCCCGTAAGTCCATCTTTCCCAACTACAAATACTGCTGCTAAGCTGCTGCTGCCACCAAATGACTTAGAGTCGTTCCCCAGAAGAACAATGTGCTGGAATACCAGACGGTTCCTGAGTAAGCTTGTTCACGAAATAGGTTTCCAGTTGAGCCATGTGAATGGAGACCTGCCGCACACCTTTGAATGGTACACACTTCAAGTCCAGAAGAATAAGCATGTAGCTTTGCTTATGTTTATGGAGCTCGAGCCCAGGGGTGCTCCGATTGGCAGGAATCGCAGAAAGATCAGCCAATCAAAGGGAACCTCCATTTCAGGGAAACTCCTGCTCATTTATTTAGCATCTTCAGAGATCATCGGCTTTTCTAGGAAGAGCTTTTCTCTTATAGTATCACAAGAGAAAAATAATAACTTCACTTCAATTGTGGTGCCCTATGCTCTTTCATCAATAAACACAGAGCTCCTCTTCTCGGTGTTCCTCAATACCTCCACCTTTCTTATAAAGAACTTAAAAAAAAAAGAAAGAGAAAAGGAAGAAAGAGAAAAAGAAAGAGCTGGTAATGGGCTAGAGATAGTTCATATTCATCAGCCTCCACCTTGTTGGGAGAAAGGAAGGGGGGGAGCGCCTGGGCTCGATAATTACTGATTCTGTTGCCATGGAAACAGACTGGCTGCAGCGAGTTGGATTCGTGTAGAACATCTGCTGCCAGACCCATAATCAACTGCAATCTCATCTCCCCCCTCCCTACTTTTATTTGATTGTGAGTTTGCTTTCTCTCTTCTTCTCTTCCCATGCAGTTTCTGCCCAGAAATGGCATGTAACTGCCTTACTTTGTACACATAGCACACACGCACCAGAGGTGCTCACATGCCCAGAGATGCGTGCAGGCGTGCATCCCAGCAGGACTATACGGAAGGATCTACACTCGGATTCCTATCCAGAATGTAAACAAGCATAAACACTGCGTCTCCGCCCCTAGTGAAAATTTACTGTAAGTTAACCTCAAGAGTGAGTGGGGTATCTTTTAAGATATTTGTCACCTAATAGCCCTGAAAGCCCCCAAAGAAAAGTTTGCAATGGCATTTCGCAGAGGGCAACGTGATGGTTCCTAGCAAACCTTTGTAATGAACCGATTAAACGGAGAAGCTTGTAAAAGATTTTTAAGCCCAAAATCTTTAGGCTCAGCTTCTTCTCTTATGCTAGCAGCTCACAAGGCATGGGGAGGGGGGTCTCCCTGGGGATGTCCTGAGTCCATCTACATCCCCCCGACTCCTCTCCTGTTTGCTCCAAATTCCCCTAGTTACAGGTACCAGAGTTAGTGTCAGACTCTGGATGTGCTATCTTTCTCTATAACAGCAGGGGCCGCCACTGAGCAATGAATGGCTGCATGGCCAGGTCAGACACAAGAGGGGACTCGTGGCGGTAATCTCACCTTTGTTGAGGCACCCCTGCCTTACACCTGCTTTGTGCCTGTGGAAGCCTTCAGCTCAACAAAGACTGAAGATGGCAAATGTCAAAGAAGGCTATGATTCTGGTTCAAGTTAGAGAGAAAGGAATTATTCTGTCCCATCATCATGAGTATCAAGGAGAACCTTCTCTTTCCTGAAGGTCTCTGCAAGCCTGGTGCCCTGAAGCCATCAATGACACAGAGCAAGCTTCAGAAGGGGCTTTGCACAACTCTGGCTCTTGAAGCCAAGGTGAACTATCCATCTACCACACCCCCGCAGTTTCATAAGCTACAGTAACTCTGGGCCTCCTTTATTCTGAAAGGACTCTCAGTCCAAACCCCATTCCTCTTGATCTCCAAGTGCTCAGCTCAGGCACAGTGGTCTTGATGTTGGATTTGTCCCTTCAAGAGTCTGAATCTTGATTTTCCATTTTATCTCTTTTTGCCCCTGTGAGGTTGGATAGGAATTCTCACCTATGTTTGTCCTCTCTGGCACCCAAACCCAACTCTGGCCATCTTCCTTAGCTCTGTCCAGTTGACCTCCACCCTCCAGGATGGTGGATATCTCAGGTTTTTTTGATTGCCTTTCTGGAACATCTCTAATCTCTTCTGTCTACTCTCTTCTGCCATTGAGGACACCTACCCCCTGCTCTCTCACACTCCTGAGACCATCCAAATCACCACTGTCTTTATGCAGAAACGTGGCATTCCAACCTGGTCTTCCCTCAAGCAAAATTTAAGCATTTGTTCCATAAATACACAGTGAGTGTTTATATGCCAAGCACTGTGCTAGTGACCAAACAAACTGGCCTGGTTTTTGCCTTGTGGCACAATAACTTGAGTGGAGGAGAAAAAAAACATGAGAGCATAACTTTCATATGGGGTATGAGAGCTATGTGCCATGAGCACAAATGAAAAGATTCAACTTAGTAAGGTCAGGAAAAGTATCTCAGAGGAAGTGATCCTTGAGCTAAGATCTATAGGACGAGTAAAAATTAATAAACTAAAAGTGAGGGGAACAGTGTCTCAGGCATAAGAAATAGCACATGGGAAGGGCCTGTCTAGATGCACACTGCCTAGGAGGGAGTGTGGTATCTTCGAAAACTCAAAATAAGCCAAATGCTGCTGATTGCAGTGAGAATGACTGGAAGGATGGTGTAAGATTAGCTTGGACAGTAAGCAAAGGCTAGACTTGTAGGGTCCTAGAGACCACATTAAGGACGTTGGCTTTCACTCTATTGGCAATGACAAACCATTAAAGTACTCCATTAAATGATTCCCTGCCCCCCAAAACACTTACATAACTCAATATATGAATCTATTTCAAGGCATCTATAACTTGTTGGACTGGTCTAGCTAACATTTACGGGGCAATTAATAGTCCAGATAGCATTCCAAGCACTTTATATGAATTAACTGATTTAATTCTCACAGAAACGCTGTGAGGTATTACTATTATCCTTATTGTACAGAATGAGGAAACTGAGGCATGCGGAGGCTAAGTAACTTGACAAAGTTGACCAAGATACAATGTGGCAGAGTGGGATTTGAACCAAGGGATTTGAACCAAGGATTTGAACCTAGCTCCAGCTTCTTTAAGTGTGATCTACAGGGACCACCTCTGTCAGAATCACTGGGAGTTCTCCTCAAAATGAAGATTCCTGGGATCCTACTGCATCCTTCCTGAACCAGAATCCCAGGGAATGGAGTCTAGGGACATGTCCTCAAGCTCTCCAGGGGATTCCTACACACACCAGAGCTTGAGAATCACTGCCAAGAGATGTTTGTGTAAAGGAAATGAATTCATTTTTAATGTATAAAATGGAGAAGAGCTTTTTTTTTTTTTTTGAGAAGGGGGGGGGTGAGGTGTCTCACTACTCTGAGCCATCCCAAAAGACACATCTACGTCAGACCAAGGTCACCTTCCTTTGATTGACTACAGATTCTCGAGTTGAGGATGGGTACCATTGCAGAGTTTGGGGCTTGGTAGCTGCTAGGAGCAGGTATGTGAAGAAAGAACATGGGAGTTCTTAAAGACTAGATTCACCAGGTGGAGATGCTATCAGACCTACCAGCAATAAGACAGGTAGATCATGTAGTATGGTAGACACTATGAAATGTCGTCAATTTTCTTCAGGTAATTTTTTCCTAGGAAATTCATTTTTAAGACAAAATTGCAAGGTAGACAGAGAATACTTTTTGTCCTTCAGTCTGTTCTACCCTCCTCATCTATTCAAAAGCTAGCAAGCAGGGCCTTTGGTTCACCAAGCTAGTCAAGGTGTTAGTTCTGAAAAATACTGCTTCACCTACATTTCCACAGGGGTCACTTTATACCAAATAGCTACACGGTCTTTAGAGAAACCTCCAAGGAATTTTTCCATAGAATCTTGTCTAGTGGTTTTGTTAACTGAAATCACAGACTGTTAATTTGGCCATCACTGTGTATTCTTTCCTTTCTAGACTTGCAATGAAAGAGTCTATACAAGCCTCAGAGCTGCTGTTGAACCTCAAAAAGGGGAAACCTACATTTTATTGGTCTGATATCTGAACAAGTCCCCAAGAATTGGTAGGAAGTATAATGGACCTGAACTATAGAGGCTCAAAATGTATCATCAGTGGCATGTCATCAATCTTCTGAACACATTCAGATTTATTATGTGCTGTCTACAGATAGAAGGGAATCACAACATCAACCTGGAAGATAGGGGGAAAAATCACCCCTGGGTATCGGAATAAAAATCAAAAGAAAATCTCTTTCCACTTCACCCCCACATTACAGTCTGGATTCTCTGCTCTGCCCTGGGTAGGCACTGCTGGTACCATTTACCCTGCACTTTCTTGGGGAGCAGATTCAAGCTAATTAAATTCTATTTCTTTCCATAAACATGATTTGGTAAATATATTATTACCAAACTTGATGTATAATTCATATAACTTTATAGTGCTTTTTATATTTATTTATTATTTATTTATTTTAAGATTTTATTTATTTGACAGAGAGAGACACAGAGAGAGAGGGAACACAAGCAGGGGGAGTGAGAGAGGGAGAAGCAGGCTTCCCGTGGAGCAGGGAGCCCGATGCGGGGCTCGATCCCAGGACCCTGGGATCATGACCTAAGCCGAAGGCAGACGCTTAATGACTGAGCCACCCAGGCACCGCTTTATAGTGCTTTTTAAATAGATTCACAAATCAAAAAAGAATTGTTAGGTGATATGTATTTTTGGATCAGAAAATAAAGTGACTATTGTAGAATGACTTCTAAACTAGCTGGCTAAATTTCCCTTAGTTTGCCTACTGGTCTTAACTAAAATGAACACCATTTACGATGAGCATTTAAAAAGGAGCTGAAGGGGATTCCATATACTGGGCTATGGAGAGGTGGCACTAAGAGCAAATCCTTCCATTTTCCTGTTCCTGGTCCCAAACAGATTACTTCCATAATCTGGGCATCCATTTCATCAGGATGCATGTTCATCCCTGGAAAGTGATGTAATGGTAATGACTTCCATAGTTCATGACATGGTTACCCTGAACCCCATTTTTGTTTGGTCAATTGATTCTTAAGAAGGAGGTCATAAGGGTCAAAGTGAGCCTCAAAAGAATTCTGGACATGTAGGGTATAGGGCATATATTGTAGAAGGCTTATCTCTAACTACATCTTGGCCTTCTCAAGGTACACTCCCTCTCCTGACCATATATGCAAACATGCATGCATGTGAGCACATGTGTAGACAAACACACGCACACACACACACACACACATACACACACACACACACACCTGAATTCACTTCCACCCCAAACAGAAACAGGCCCAGTAAAGTCCAAACCAGACCATATCTCCCAAGGATGTGTGGTCAGAGGTAGCGACTCTGCCCTAATAGGTCAGAAGTATAATTACTACTGGCTTGGTTCAACTGTTATTTCATTCAATAGACATATTTCTTTAGTGAGTTGGGCTTAACCAGTAGATAGTTATCTCTGTTTTTTTTTTTTTTAACATGGTGAATTTTAAAACCAAAACATACGCAAAACTTCAACTAAACATGGGCAGGATAATTTTATATATCTTTTTATCCCCAAGGGGAGATAATCATAAAATATTCATAGAAAAATCCCTATACAAAGGGAGATGCTCCTCAGTTTTTCACACTCATGGGGAGATGACCATAAGTAGAACTTACCAAGTCTGCTATAATGTCACTCTATCTTTAGGTCCCAGGATGCTAAGCATTACCTGATACAGCCTTGACATCTGTGGGAGGATGGGAGAAATAACAGCAAATGTATATGCAGTGCTTACAAATGGGCCCCTACCATTAAAGAAATGCCCATTCTCCAAGAAAGGAAGCTGAGACCCACAACGTTTAAGTAGTATGTCTATAGTCACCATCCAGTAAGGGTGAGACTCAGGATTCAAACTTGTGTCTGTGAAGTACCATAAGCAGTCTATTACACCACTGCCTCTGAGCTCCCATAAGCAAGTTGTTTGGAGCAGGTGGGATTATTCCAAAAGCATTCTAAGGCTGACTTACATTTTATAAATCATATTTATGAGACATTAATGTGAGTAGGTTTATTTCCCCTGGACTTTGCCATTTTTGTATTTCCCTTAAAAATGCCTAAAACATAATCAAAACCTACAAACACCAAAATAAAAACCGGATCTACAAAATGCAAACACGTCTATAAGTAAATCTTTTATTCTTTGCTCTTCCAGAGCTTGACTTCTGATAGTTGACTATGATTTGCATTCATGGGGTTGGAGAGTCAAGGTTTGGAAGTCCTTGAGGTGTGATAAACTTGACCAGATGGAACAGGCTGACCTGAGAACGACATGGGGGCCAGAAGAGCAGGGCCCAATATGATGCATCTGTTATAATTCTGGAGTGCCTTCAAAGGAATAGTTGGTGAAATTCTGAAAGCTTAGCATCTTGCCAGCTTGAATCTTCCAAATATACCATGGAAATGCATTCCAGAAAAGCAGGCTGCTGACAAATCATGCCAAAAGGAAAAATGAAAATGCCAAAATCCTTAACTTAGACTTGCCAAGCATGTCTACTGGCAATATGGTGGCAAAAAGCTACTGGGCCAAAGGTAGGATATTCTTTAGGTGACATAAAATGAGAAACAGCTTCTTTGCCATTAGGAAAAGGGAAGCTTTGGGGCTGTTAACACATTCTTCTCGGTTTTCAGCTCTCATGCATGAGTGAACCTCTTTCAATTCTGAAACACCTATCAATTTCACACACAAGTAGTTCCACCTTTCGAGAAAAAATATTAGTTTCTGACATTCTCAATAAGAGAACCCATTTCACAGCAGTTGGTAGAGATTAAATCTATGTTTTATCAAACAGTTAACATTTGATGCCTTTACTTTCTCTGCTCTTTCTACTCACAGATTCGCAGATAGTCTGTGGTCCTGGTCTCTTGTTACAACAGGGATTACACTGCAATAGAACAGGGTAAACCAGAGAGGTGGGGGGAGGAAGGGAGGGTTTGCTGTCAGCCAGAGGGAAACCAAGGTCGAGAAGGTGAGCAGACGTAGTTCACCCAAACAAGGAGGGAAGGAAGAGAAGGTTCTAGACATGTAGGAAGTCAGTTCCCAGGGGTCACGTTCTGAGACGCGAAAGGGGACGGGCAGAGCAGAAGGAGTTTGACGGCTTGGAAGGGGGTCCAGTAGGGTCTTTAAAGGGCCAGCTATGAAGCCACAAGGTGAGGACACCCCCAAGACCAGGAGGATCACCATGTGGAATTCCAGGGCGAGCCCTGTTTAAGCCATTATCTGTACTCTGTCCCATGGTAAAGAACTTGACATTGTCAGAAGCCAGTCACATCACAATGATGGGCTCAGAGCTCCAGGAATATCAGCAACAACCCAGCACCTCTCTAGGAAAACCCACTGGGAGTGCGCCTGCTCCTGGTGAACCAGCATTGCCACCACAAGGACAGGCTTCTTCTTCAACTCAGTGCTTCAAAACCATCAGCTTGGAAGAGCCAGATCACTTCAAACCGCTCTCTACTGTACTTTCAGTGGAAGGAAGCTTTGAAATGTGAACCATAACCCTCTAGGCAAATGATAGTGACAGGTTATTCCCAACTCTCACAAAGAATGAGCCCTGAAACCTAATTTGTGTAGCAATTAAATTCACACAAAAATACAATTTTATTTTATTGCTCAGTACTTGCCTGTATCTGTAAGCTAGCAACTGCAGGAAGGAGTTAATTTGATAATATAAATAAAAACTGGCCCCAAAGGGCAATAACCAATCCATTTACATGCAAAAATGTTCCTCTTCCAAGTCATCCTAAGGCAAATATGAAACATGATTTCCAAAATGCATCGCCTACAGTTCTCTTGACACAGTGACAGGCATGAGAATTGTAGAGCAAATATTTCAAATAATCACACATGTTCAACCATGAGTAAGTGCTCTTGCTTATATTTTGGGGGAATCTATTGTGTGTGAGACATCTCAGCTGTTCTGTGCATACACGGAAAAAATATATTTCACCAAAAAAGTCCAGTTTGGAAGAAATTGGCCTCCATTCATTCAACCAATGTTTAGGAAGTGCCTATGATGCGGGGTGTCTGGGTGGCTCAGTCGGTTAAGCATCTGACTCCGGATTTCAGCTCAGGTCATGATCTCAGAGTCTTGAGATCAAGCCTGGGTCAGGACCCCACACTCAGTGCGGAGTCTGCTTGAGATTCTCTCCCTCTCCCTCTGCCCTGCCCCCACTCTCACGTGCATGCTCTCCCTCTCAAATAAATAAATACATCTTTAAAAGAAAAAAAGGAAGTGACTATAATACACTTTCACATGTTGCCTCATGTTTCCTTCAAGTCTCAGGAACCTAAGCAGCCTTAATATCTTGAAAATAATAAAGCACCACTTACTTAAATTTTCTCTTCATGCATTTCTTAAATTTCACGTTTTTTCCCCCCGTTAACTCTGTTCTGCTCACCTGGTAAGCTTCTATCCATATGTTCAAGCCCTCCTAAGGAAGGTCCTTCCTCTATGGAATTCCTTCCTTTGAGTTGCTTCCATATAATGCATGGGCTTGCACTCTCCCACATGTCACGTTATTTCATAATTATCTCTTTCCAGAGCTTTCCTCACTGCTGTGAACTCCTGAGAGTCAGATTTATTAACACAACATCAGGAATACCATCTTTAGATGGCTCTGATACCTTAGTCCAAAATACAAAATCTTACTGCAAACCTTTATACTTATAGAAGTTACAAAAGCCTTCTGAGCGCTCCTCTGTCATTCTACCCAACATCGTGGATAAAGTTAGGAGACGAGCATATCTTTGAGAACTTCTCAGTGACTCATTTCATGTGCCTCCCATTCCTCCCTCTTCCCACCCCTGCAATCCCCAGCCTGAGAGGGAAGAGCGGGTGCTGGAAAGCACCCCTGAAACCTCCCTTCTGGAAACTCATGTTTTCGGCATCCAGGTGCTGAGCGCAGCTCTGTCTGCTGTCGGGCTCCCTTTTTCAAGGACGTCGCATCCGTTCAGAACTCCCTTCCAGTTAAGGAGTCTTCCTCCAGTGGAGCCTCAGAGGGCTTTTGATCTTTGTACTAGTCAACATCAGCATAAGGATGCAAGGACTGACTAAGCCAATACAGCTGGCTTAAACCCATGCTTTATTTCAAGGAAGAGTAAACAAAACTTTGCTTGAATTTATAACATGGGTGTTGAGATCAAAGAATTCCCTCTAGACTAGAACTACTCATCACACCAGACTTGGAGCCTGGTGACAGTTCTACATCCCCCGATTTTAAAATGGGTTTTAAAAACCATGACTGTAAGAACATACATGTTCAGTAGAGAAAAGGTACAACATTAAGAACATAACAAAAGAGAAAAAATTATAACTAACTACACCATGCAGAAGAAACCATTGTTAAAGAGTTTTAAACCTTCTTAGTTTTTATTTTTACTTAGTTAAGACATAATTTTGCATTCTGCTCCCCCACATTTAGCATAATATAAAAAATGTTTTCTTTTATTTGGATACCATTCACAAACGTCATTTTGAATGACTGAAAAATTTAACATATCAATACATGTGCCCCTAAATTAATTGATCATATCCTCTTTGCTGAAATGTGAGTTATTTCCCATGTTCTTGCTGCTATAAATAACAATGAAATGAACATCTATATGCATACCTTTCTTTTTTGCCCCAGAATGGCTATGATTCTAAATAGCCACATTGCACTGAATGACTTTATAAATGAAGTCATCAACTATCCGTGAATTTCCCAAAAGCAGTTTGTCCCAACAGCTTTCTTAAAATTCTACTGAAATGTTTCAAGGTTTCTGCCAGCAGAGTGGTAGCAAGGGGCCCTTTGATGTCACTGTGGATGGCAAGTCTTCCTTTCCTTTTTATAGAAGGAGCTCCAGGGTCTTCTGCCCCACATAAACAAGGGAGGGGCAGATAGGGGGTGACTAACTTCATGAATAACTGGAGGCTGCTCTCCCAGACTTGGCCACAGCCTGATTTGAGACATGAATGTGTTTGAAAGCATCTCGGCCCCTGGTCTCTGTGCAGGAGACACATGCCAGCAGGAAAAATCAGTTGGCTTTTGTCAGGCAGTAAAATACCATCAAAATAAACTCTAGAAGTGTTTTTAAGCCACACAAACAAAATTCCACCCCCACCTTTTTTATTTTCTTCTGGAAAAAGCTTCATTTTTTTTTCCTAGCGCTAAAAGAAATCATCACTCTGAAGAATCACTTCTCCTATCATATCTTAGCCACACAATGCCCTTCACTTATGGACTGATTTTGTTCTATAGTTTGCAAAGTTTGTTCTAGAATGTACTTTTTCCTTTTAAGACATTATCAGCTTATTTTTTTCAAAAAGAAGCATTGTTAGCTTCTTTCTTTTTTCCATTAATGGCTGGATAAAAGATTCAATCCAGGTCACATGTGTTGAGCACCTATGTAATTTTTTTGGTAGGTGCCCTAGGTGGAGAGGTGAGGAAGAATTTGTCCTTGTTCTGAGCAGTAAGGGGGCGAGAGTGTAGATAACTAAGGCTAGTCTATGACCCGGTTTTCAAGGGGTTCGTCTAGGATTCTGCAGTATGGCTTCAAAGCAGCCATGAGGTGGGACAAGGGATGGCCAGGGACCCGTTTTAAGCAAGCTAATTTGACAAAAGGAGGTTTCAAACTCAATGTATGGCTGAGTCTGTTAAGTGCTACAAAGCAGGGAAAAAGAAAGTGTGCCTGAGAGGAAACAATTAAGTCCACCCTCATGGAAGCGCTCCATAGGGCCCATGAGCTGGGCATTGAGGGATGGGCCAAATTTCAACAAAAGGGTGAAGGGTCTTCCTTGCTGAGGGAACATGGGTAAGGACAGAGACTTGGAAGTACAAGGCACGCTCAGGGAGCCATCAACAGGATTAATTAGAGGTTAGTAGGCATGTGTTGAAGAGTGAAATAGGCATTTTGTTTGGAAAAGTGGTTTGCAGTGGAATGTGGAGCTTTTATTATCATGCTATAAGAAGAGGGAAGCTAAGATTTTTTTTAGTGTGGATGTATTATGAGAAGAATTATGTTCTATAAAGGTGTTTCTGGGGGCACCTGGGTGGCTCAGTCGGTTAAGCATCTGACTCTTGATTTCAGCTCAGGTCATGATTTCAGTGTCCTGGGATCGAGCCCTGGGTTGGACTGGCTCCACATGCTCAATCTCTCTCTCAAATAAATAAATCTTAAAAAGCAAGGAAGGAAGGAAGGAAGGAGGAAAGGAAGGAAGGAAGGAAGGGAGGGAGGGAGGGAGGGAGGAAGGTGTTTCTGGTAGGGGAAAGAGAACTTCCAGGTGGGCCAAGTCCAGATTCAGGGAGAACAATTAAAGGACAGACACAGTCTCTGTAAGAGATGATGGTGTCGGGAAGCAGGGGCATAGCAGGAAAGCCAGATGGCCCCTTCTTATGCACTGGTGAATCCAAAGGACGTGGGGACCCAGCAGGAGAGGAGAGGAAGCCAGGGATCTCCCCAAGGTAGCGAGTCTAAGGGAGGAGGTGGAATGCCGTGCCACTCCTAGAGTGGAAGGATGGTTGAGGGGATGGGAGACTGTGAGTGGAGAGGAAGTAGGAGAGAATCAGGAAAAAGGGCTTGGGGAATGCATAAATGTAAGGGTCGGCGCAAGGTGGTGGCAGCGCCTCGGGAGTCGGGGAACGGCCAGGAACCCAGGAAGCACAGGTGGGGACATGAGCCGATGCTTCAGGGTGATGGAGCAAGAGGAGCACTGGGAAGAGACCTGACACTTGGGAGGTAAGTGCTGACCTAAATAAAGCGATTTCAGTGGGTGGACGTGGGTGAACCACAGACCACAGGGAGTGGAGGAGGTAGGCAAGTGGAGATGGCATTCTCTCTTGGAAAATTTGGCAGTGCAGGGAAGGAAAGAGATTGGATAAGAACTTGAAAGAGGAACGGGGGTGAAAAAAAATTTTTTATGGATAGGAGAGATTTGGGTAGATTTTTAGGTTGAAGAGACAAAATTGAGGGGGAGGAAGGGAGGATGCCAATAAGCATAAAAATGTAAGGGATAAAAGATTTATTTTTACAAATTTTTTGATATCTATCTTTTTCATCAGAGCAGGGAGTCATAACAATGTGACTTCTTTCCAGTCTTAAATTAGAACAACTCAACAATTCCTCTTATTCTCCACTTGCCTCTTAGAAATCATGTCTTTTGTGGCTAAAGAGGTTTTTGAGTATTCAAGACACCTATTAGTGCATTTTAGAGGCATGTTTTTTTCTTGAGCTTAGTTATATAGTTTAGTTATCTTTTAATTTTTGTCTAAAAATATCACTAGTAACTGGAACAATGCTAATTATCTTATTTCTTCCTTTAATATATATAGTGTGTCATGTATCTATTTTGCGTGTGTGTTCATTTCCAAAGCCACAGGAAGACTGTGTTTAAGAAGGAGAGAACCAAGGGCTGCAAAGAAGGCAAACAAGACAGAGATTTTAAAATGTCCATCAGAAGTAATTCTTGATTTCATCAAAACCAATGGCTTCTGTGGCTAAAGAAGTTTTCAAGTACTGACAGTATAATTTAGTGCTTTTTAGAGTCTTGTGCCTCTTCTTCTGCTTAGTTGTATTTTTAGTGAGGGCCGAAGACAAGTTGCAGTGGGTTAATAAATTACTGGGAAGTGAGAAGAAGAAGTGGCAAACAGAGTCAACTACGTGAGGAAATCTGGCTTGGGGTGAAGGCTGGGTTTCCACCTCCACAAGAAGTGTAGATCCACACTCCATCAAGAAGGAGTTATTTATTTGTTTTTTCAAACACAGGACATGTGAGTACACGTACATGCTGCTAAAAAGACAGTACCCAAGAGGGCAAGATTGATGATATAAGGACCAGACGGGATAAACTGATCAAGTGGTGTCCCAGAGCGGATGAGAGAGAGAATTCAAAGCCACAGAAGGAAGAATCCACCTCCACGGCCGCCAGGGACACCTTCGTCTAGAAAGGAGAGGGGTGGGGAGGGCAGATGTTGGAGAACAGCCCAGGGTCGTGTTGTCAGCTTGAGGCACAGCTGGACTAGAACCCATGCCTTCCCATACCTAGTCTGGAGCACTGTGCCATCATTTCTGTAACTTCCCCTCATGGAAATGACCCACAGGCTTTACATTTACTAGGATAAACCATAAGGAGTAATTTTCTAATTAAGACACGGGTCAAGAATTGACCATTGCATATTATCACCTAATATCAACCTAATATTGGCTCATTTAACCCTCACGACATATATATATATATATACATATATATATATGTAAAGTTCCAGATTTTACAGATGAAAAGGCTGAAAAACAGGGTAAGGATATTAATGTGCCCAAGGTCACCCAGCAAGAAAATAATGGAGTTAGGGTTTGAAGCCCACTCCTTGAGTCCAAGGTCAATGCTCTTGACTCTAAATCTATTGACTGAATGTACTGAATTTATTGATTGAACTTACTCTTTTTGGTGAATTTCCAAACCCTACTGTTGATTCCTCAGGCACGGGAGGCAGCCGGGGAGCAGGGAGGGGTGTGGAGTGACAGATGGAGGTGGGGAGTTGAGGCTGAGGCTTTGTCTGTGGCAGCTTCGGTTCCCCATAATCATCCAACTGTATTCTAAAGTGTTTTATAACTTGAAAATCCAATGAATACAAAATGCTGGTAAACTGCATCCAAAAACCATCAATATCTTTTACTCACAGCCTTATTTTTCTGGTAGGTGCACAAGTGTATTCTTATCTATTTGAAAAAATTCAAAACCAACTCTACATCCTTGATGGACCAGGGTCTGCTGAGTTGAGGCTTGGGAGAAGAAAATCCAGGGTTGGGGGCACCTAGGTGATTCAGTCATTAAGCGTCTGCCTTCGGCTCAGGTTATGGTCCCAGGGTCCTGGGATCGAGCCCCGCATGGGCTCCCTGCTCCGCGGGAAGCCTGCTTTTCCCTCTCCCACTGCCTCTGCTTGTGTTCCCTCTCGCACTGTGTCTCTGTCAAATAAATAAATAAAATCTTAAAAAAAATTTAAAAAAAAAATCCAGGGTTTCCCAGTGCGCTGACCACAATAAAAGAAGCCAAAGCAGCTTTTTCCAACAAACTTGGGGGGGCAAGAGCATCTCCATTTTATATGCACTTTTATAATGACAGACACATTTTACTAGGAACAACATCTCGGAGGCATGAGTCTTCCCATTTTCTGCTTCTGCTAGAAGGACTCCTAGTGGCCTGGGAGCTTTCGGACAGAATCTCATGCTCCGTGATTCACAAAATGGAAATCTGGCATCATATAACAGTGACATTCACTTCTGTGGCAGCTCAAGCAGCAAAAAGCCATATGCCATAAACCTCAGACCCAGCCAAGCCACGCAAACGGAAATGTGAAAGAGAAATAAGGAAATCAGGACCAGAAAAGTTCTTGGGGGCTGATCGCCTCCAGCACCTAAAACACACAATCCCTGTGGCAAGAATCAAATCTTCCTACTCTTACGACACTCTTGGAAAATGCAACCTTTTTTTCCTAATTGAAGAGCACTTTGGGAGGTGAAGGTAAAATATAAAAGACAACTTTTGTGAATGGCACAATGTGCTCATGTTTCCTATTGAACGTGGCTGCTACTCAGGCAGGTGTCTGGTGGGTGTACTCAGGGAGACAACAGTCACCTAAATGGGTGGACCGCCAGCAGGCACGTCTGTCCTCTGCACTGAAGGTCTCTCAGTAGCCAACCTGTGAGAGGATAAGCACCATTATTGACATTATCCTCCCCACCGGCCTGGAAATCAGACTAGTGGGAAATGAGGTACTCCCCAAATGGCCAGCAGCTGTGGGTTAAGGTTGAAGGGGAAATAATTGAAACAGAGGGATTTCTTTTTGAACAAGGGGATCCAACCACTCTCCTCGGAAAAGAGAAATTCAGTTTACTTTGTGACTCTTCTCTGTCTTTGTGGCTTTCATTCACCTTATATAAAGCTATGTAGGTGGAAAAAAAATTATACTGCCATTTTTGTTAAGAAAGGAATGGCAAAATCATTTTGTAATTCTCCCAAGGTATTGACATCTGAAGAAGAAATTCCAATCGAAAGATCTAGAAGTATTTCTCAATAAGGCCCATTGGCATTTGGGGCAAGAAAATTCTTCATTCTGTAGAACTGCAGAATACCTATGGTCTCCAGGAATTGAATAAGAGTGACCATCCCATATTAAAAGAGTATAAATTAATTCAGCTTATTGGCTAGGCAGACTGTTTTAAATAATGTGTGAATTAAACATTCCTGGCTACTTATTCATTTGATACTCAACCCAAAGTAATTGGGCAGATCCTATTTCAAAAACATCTGGAGAATATTAAGATTTAAAGCCATAGTTCTTTGCTCCCAATGCTGTATAGATTTAATTGAGAAAGAGACATTTGTAAATAAACAACTACTATGATACAGCTGGAAGATATTTTCCAGAAGAAGTTCAGACTTCTGTGTCATGGGGGCAGGTGTACCGAATTTCATTCTGAATCAAATGGAGATGCTAACCATCCAAGGTGGTACCCCTGAGGTGGCCGTGTGTAAAATCCTAAAACAGAATTTCAGTGAGCAGATGGAGGAAGGCATTAGTGGCAGAAGGAAGGAGGGTGAACACATATCTGTGATATGAAAGTAACATGGCAAACACAAGGAATTGTGGGCAGTTCATGATATGCAGACCTTAGAGCAGGTACAGGGTGAAAACATGAGGACGAAGCAAGAAAGGTACATCAAGCTAATTAAAGAGAAATCTAAACATCTTGCTAAGGCCATGAAGTTTTATGAGGCAGGCAATGGGTGGATTAAAAGCAACAATGATATGGTCAGATGCATGTGGGAGGACGTTTGGAAAGTGGAAAGGTTTCCAAGCTGGAAGATAAGTTACCGCAACAGCTGGTGTCTCAGTCAGTGACTGCCACACGAGTGCTGTGTAACAAATAATCCCAATAGCTAAGAAGTTCTCCTCATACTCACAGGTCTATAGGTCAGCTGAGGTGGCAGTTTGCAGCTGTAATTCTGTGGGCTGACTGGGGAAACTGTAATCCATAAGCTTCATTCTGAGACCTACACTTAGGGGCAGTGGCTACCCAGCCTATGTACTCTATCTCATGATGAAGGCAGAAGAGCAAGAGCCCGAGCCAGCCACATAAGCAATATTCAGGCCTCTGCGCACTGCACATTTGTGATCATCTCATTGGCCCATGTCAAAAGTCAAAGGGCAGGGGAAATAGGCTTCACTCCCCATCAGATTGTGGCAAGGACTCCTATGAAGCAGTAAAGAACTGCAACCAGCCATTCCACCTACGAGATTTGGAGTGAGGAAAGAGGAAGATCTGAGCTAAGACAATAATGAGAAGGCAGAGGACCTTATAGTGATTGTAGTGACTCTGGCCGCTGACTGGTTGCACAAAGAGGAGCCCGTCCGTAAACTTCCAAATAGAAACTCCCTGGACTTCCAGCTTCATGAAGGCAGAACCCACCTGTATCCCCAGTGCCTAGTGCCATGCTTTCCGTGTTGGGATAGTAACACTGAATGCCGTCGACCTCCTAGGCACTGAGTAGATCCTGAGAATACAGAAAAAAGCCAGGCTCTGCTCTCAAGGAGTCTGAGGATTAAGCAGACAACTGCAGTTCACTGTGGTAAGTTCCAGAGTAACGGTATTATTCATAGGGCCAGAGCAAGGGGAATCCCTTGAGGGGCATCTGAGGATGCTGTTGCCACAAGCGACAACGGCCGGCTTGAGAACTTTCCTGGGAAGATGCAGGCCCTGTGTGGGCATGATATCTGAGTTAACTACCTGCCTAAATGAGTTCCTCCCACATAGTTTCACTGAGCAGCTACTATTATTTTTCATTTCAACAGAACTGCACGGGAAACACATAGAAACAACAAAAGGAGGGGCAAAGGGGAGGAGAGGAGAAGAAGAAACTAGCAGGTTGGAATTCTCATCTCTCAAATTCAAGTTTCCCTGTTTCTTTTTCTCTGTATAACAAATTCAGCCTTGCTTTGGTACCCTCTTCTTGCCCCCCAACCTTTGCTCTTGCTCTGACCTGTTTGGCCTAGTGGCTCAGCTCTACGCTGAGAGATGGTGAGAGCAGCTAGCATCTGCTGTCAGACCAGCAGGTGAGGGTTTCGGCTCCTATTTGGTAAGGCCAGGGGGACTGCCTGACCCATCATTCACCGCTGCTCAGACATAAAAGCACACTTTTGAAAAACCTGCACGGCCACAGAAGGAATTTAGATTAGCAGGTGAATTATACACACTTAAATAATAAAATATATTTTTAAACTTCTGACCCCTTAGGCCTGGTATTTTTGTGGGAGAGATTTAGAAATTTCACTTGGGATCTTCTCACTTCTCCCAGCTCTTCTGTTGGAGTCCTAACAAATGGCTTCTGACACTACTCTCTCATTCTGACTCCCCGTCTCGTCTCATCTGGGGCATCTCTTTGTCTTCCGTCCCTTGCCTCTTCCTAACATCTGGCACCCTGAGTTGGCAATGAAGAGCACCCACGTGACTGCACCTTTATGTTCTCCTGTTCTACCTTAGGAAACATACCCCTTTGTACAACTGTGCTCTCAACCCCCATAGCACATCATTTTCTCTGCAATTACAAGATAAATATTTTCTTTTAAATCAAGGAGGACTCATATTTCACGAGAGATTCCCATCTAACAGTACTCTTCTTTGCTATCCAACTCTGATTCCTATCTGCCCTTTAATTTAAAATGCCTAAATCTCATTACGCCTTATTTAAAATGTAGGCAATTTCCTTTTAATTGGACATATACTAATAAAATGATTTCTGTGCCATTATCAAATCCCTAACACAATCCACAATGGAATATGGAATTCAGGTCATCAGAACCAGTTATTAACAGCTCAGGCGGTGCCCCAAAGTGTAGTTAACAAAGGGGAAGAAGTTTCAGAAGTCACTGAACAGAGTGATGTACAGCAGCTAACTTAGAGGCATCGTTATTTCCATGATCAGGGATGGGCTGCTGCTGAACCAAGCGACTGATGTATCTTACTGCTGCTCAGCAGAAGAACCTATCAATTCTTTTTGTCTTGTAATTGGCAAGTGTCAGCTTAGCACATGTTACACATACAAAGAAAAGATACACTGACTCCAGGGAGGCTTCGGAAATGAGGATCTTGCATGCAAAGAAACCTCCGAGATGTATATTTACTATTGTCAGGGCTTATCCGAAATTACTCATCAGACTCAATCATGGTAATTATCCTTTTTATACATGCTCCAGTTATGGCAAATGTCAAGAAAGCAAAACATGCTAGCAGTGTTTTCAGCCAACTAAACCTACCAGTTAATCTTTAAACAAATTTTAAACAGTTTAACCATTTCTTAGGGAAATTACATAAACAGAGTCAACAAAATCTAACTCTTTCTGGAGGATTCTGGATACCACCCCTTAATAAAGGGATACGGTCAGACTATCAAAGGCATGACCCAGAACAGTCCCTGGAAATGGTCACCACTTTATGACGACGCCCACGTTTCACAGAACCTGTGAGGGTGGGACCACTAAGCACGCTGGGATGCATGTTCTATGAACTTAATCACTAAATCCCCAGGAGAATCTTGTCTTTTTCTGAAAATGTTTGCCATCAGCATTGCCATGACGAGCCCTTTTCCTTTTCAGAGGTATTTAGAAGCCGGTGTCACCTAGTATTTGCTCCAGGCCGGACTGAGCTAAGTAGTTTATCTGCCGGACTTGGTCCAGGGCTCAGAGCCCGTCTGGGGGCGGTCATTCCTGTCCCCGTCTCACAGACGAGCAATCTGGAGCTGCCCAGTCTGAATCCCTTGCATGAGGTCATGCCGCTGGGGTTATGCAGCTGAGGAGACCTGGGCTTCTGAAGGACCAGTGTGCTGTGCCTCTGGAGACTCAGCCAAGCCCCTCAGTCACTTGCGGTATGTCTATGGGCAGGCTGGGGAGGAGCATCCCTCACCAGGAAAAACCCACACAGAGGACTTCCTCCTCACTTAGGGATCTGTCCCTGCTGTAGTCAGTTTCCCTTGGCAGGCAAACCAGAGTTCAATGGGCTTCCACACAGAGGAATGGGAAAATCTGTGTTTCTAGATATTTGAATACATTATCTTAGAAAATCAAAGCAGCTCAATTATACTACACAACCAAGTGCAAATGACTGTCAATTTGGGTTCTCTCTGTTGACACCAGCACCTCCAATTTGTATGGGGCAATTTACAAAGCCAGCCTTTAAGGACCTAATCCTCACAGTGATTTGGGGAAATACCATTGTTATTGTTGTTGTTGTTGCTGCTGCTACCAGTTTACAGGTGAGAAGGGCTCTGGGGGCTAAAGGACATGCCCAAGGACCCACACTGCTGGTGAGGAGCCCCTGGGCCAGGACTGCCCCCAGACTTTCCTGCTGCGCCCAGGCTCAGCCTCCGTTCCCTCCTTTCCACCTGGCATTCTCAATGGGGCAGGGGATCGTGTCCCCAGGGGGAGAAATTTGGTTCTTGGAGGAGCAAAAAAAAAAAAAAAATCTTACTTTCCTAAACCATAAAGCACAGATATACAGACAATACATAAACAGGTAACAATGTATTTGCATAATTAAAATTTCAGGGGAAGGGTGATTAGAGGAAAATGTCTAAAGGAGATCCTTCGGGGGGTGGTAATGCAAAAGAGTCTGGGAAATAACACCTCACACCACCTATCTTGGTCAGGCCCATGTTACCTGCAATTAATGCACTTCTTTTTAGAAAGTGTACCTACTGGGGTCTATTTAAAAAGATACCTCTTGAAAAAAAAAAATAAGTTCCGTAAAGTTGGTCTCTTTCTCAGTCTTTCTGCTGTCTCTAGACAGCACAATTTATATTGATGAAGATGGAAGGAGACATACCTGGATTCCTGTCCCAATGGAAGTGGCAAACTTCATAAAAAAAGGGTAACACTACCTTAAGCGAATAGCTTAAAAGCACTCATTTAAATATATGCACGCACGTGTGCGCACACACACACACACACACAAAACTATTTGCTACCTATCCAACAGGAAACATCAAAGGAAAAAATAAATCTATTTGTATGATGCATTTGCTTCTACAGGAAGTGTGATTTCCTTCGTGTCAAACCTTAAAGACTTTTGTGAAACGTGAGAAGCTTTTTTGAATAAATACTTGTAAATGGCCTAGACAGCTGAGAAATGGATAACCTCTCGTACGACATCGTGGCCCTTTAAAAGACTTCTCCTCTACTTAAATATTCATGTTTCAATTAAAACATACACCTACTTTATTAGCTACCCCAGGCCCGGTTCAGATCAATACCAGCAGCCCTAGATGGAATTCTAATGAAGATAAACAACACTGAGTCCTCCCCAGCTTCCCCTGGGCACGGATGCACAAAGCCTCCTTTCACAACTTGCTCCAAGATATTTTACAGTCACCTGCCTCATGCAAATGAGGAGATTCATGTTTATTCATGGCGAGAGTTACAGACCACCTTTCATTCCCTAGGCCAGCTCAGCTAACCAACAAGAGCGCTGTCTGCACCACTGTGAAGTTGAGCTGGCCTAGGAAGGGGACTCTGGAATATATAATTGCCCCTGAAAAGCATGCACAGAAAGTCAGTAAATTGGAAACAGTTCGGGGGGTGAACATATTCCCCTTTCTCATTCATGCAATCACTGCCTTCAAGCTCTCAAATGAACCCTTTTTTACACCACACCATAATCCATTAGATATGACTAGTTAGTGGCTATTTTCCATGGATAATCTTCCAGGGGACTTCCCAGGATGTTTGCTCTGTTCTGCTCTCCAATTCTTCCTAATTGAGATTTTCTCCCGCTGACTCAGATGGAGCTCATAGCCTAGCCAGGGGCAGCTGCGGCTTTGTCTGATGGGCCTGGGTTCTCCCTGTGCACAGGCTCTCCTATTTTAAGGGATGGCTTGTCATCTGCAAGCCTGAGATCCTAACCTCTGTCGTGTGTGCTTTGCATATTATGCTGCTGGGTAAAGTTTCAAAATAGTGCTTTTGCTCCAGAGTGACTACATTTTTCAAACCATTAGTTTCTTCCATTTTGGCAATTTGAAAGCATGGCAAAGTCATTTGATCTTGTTTTTAATGCCGATTTTGATAGCATCTAAAGTAACACCAATGCCATGAACAAGTATTTTGAAGGTATCTAGACGGCTCAGACATCCGCAGAGAGGTCTGTGCAGCTAGGTAATAGCTACAGTGCCTTAACTCTCTCCAGCTATTAAGCACCTGAGCTTTTGTGAAACCTGATTTCTAGGCTGCTGCCCATGGCTTGTCACATGGAAAACTAAGGTACCTAATAAAGTCTTTTCTTCCCAAATCCATGACGTTTTCCGTTGAAACCCTATTTCTGCCAAAGTTAAATGAGTTCATTCAATTCAGCACTTAATCTGTGGTACATAAGCAGCTTCACTTTTTCTCTTTCTTCCTTCCCTCCCTCCTTTCCTCCCTCCCTCCTTCCCTCCTTCCCTCCTTTCCTCCTTTCTTTGTTTTTTCACATAATAGCCAAAAAAATGTTTTCTTTTGAAACGGGCAATTTACTCATTTTTCATAGACAGGATTTATCTTATTATGTACAAAAAGAATACAAACGCATATGACATTTTACTTCCTCAAATCATTTTCACATTTATTACTTCAATTTAGTATCACACCACCATAAAAGAGGGCAATGGGATACTGGTATCCACTTTTTTTTTTTTTAATTTTCAGGGAATATTGTTCCTGAGTAGCAGAACCAGGGTTAGAACCTGGGCCTTACCAACCAATGGACGGACTACTTCGCTGATGCACACAATTCATACTAGTTGGTGGTCTGCGTTACACGTATCAACTGATGGTCATTCTATGGATGGGATTCACCTTTAGTGATCAAATCTGCCTTCATGAAAAATCTTCATGAGAGCTTTGGCTCCACCACAAAGAAGTAATTGGTATGTTGTACAACAGGGCACTGGGATGACAGAGGTTTCCAAAGCCCCCCAGGTGATTCTAAGGTTCGGGCAAGGTGGATAAGGTTGAGAAACACTACTACACACAAATATCAATTTTGATGTGTATACCCCTTGTTAGAATTTCTAAAGTGGCACGGTCTGCAATAAAAGCTTTAAATGAGATTCCCATACCTGAACTACCCAAATCACTTGTGTCTTCTTTCCTACCCTGCTTAAAAAATGAGGGCTTCAATGAAAGGATTATGGGGCCACTTGTGTGCCGAGGTATCCAGCTGCAGTTTAAGCTCTTCTCTAATGCACATAAAAATGAATAATGCACGCTTTAAAATATTGGTAATAAAAGGCAAAAACAGAATACAAACTCAATGGCCTGAATCAATGGATTATTCTACAGAGACTGCTACATTGGGAAACTGGAAGAAAGTACTTTTCAAAGCATAAATATTTTAATCACTCTCTAATTCTACTTCTTTCACATAAATAAAAAACATCCCGTCTTCAGCTTCCCCAGCCTGGAGCAGCAAGAAAGCAGCTGCTTTTCCAAACATTCACTTCCGGCAGAAGCATTAACTACCAAGCACTAGATACCTACAAACTAGTGTCTCAAGCAAGGTGGGTTGTAGAAGAAATTCCAGCATCTGCTGGAATCTAGTTATTATTTGTAAAATCAGAATTTTGGATTGAGGGGATACTGCTTCTCCAGTAACGAGCTGAAGGAGGCAGATAGCTAAGCCCCTTCTTACAGAACCTGGGCCATAGGTTGACAAGCAAATCCTCCACCCATGCTTCTGTTTAGCGTGGCGACAGTCTGACGGTGTCCAAGAAAGTTCAAAAGAAAGTGTGTCTCATGTTGGGCTCTTTTAAGATATTCTGAATTCGAATTTGGACAATCTTCGGAAACAAGAAAAACATTAAATCTACCAATAACACCGAATCACGTTTGTTCCTAAATTCAATAGCTTCTGCTACCAAGTTAATAACAAGAAGAAAAATAAACCGATGAAAATTTCGGCTCTTCTTCTCTCCTTCCCATTTATTATCTGGCAACGCAGAGCAGTGGCTGATAGACAAGCAGCAGGAACAAAAATCAGGAAGAACTGACCTAGAGGCCCGCACATAGGGCCCACCTTTTTTCAAAAGCCTGTTAGAGGCAGAACAGGGACATAAAAGAAAAAGGACGTAGTGAAATCTGTGTTTGAGCGACCACTAGCAGAACTCTGGTATTATGCTGGTCTACCAGCAAATAAAACAACAACAAAAAGCTCCTCTGTCCACATTTCAATACTTTAAATTGATACACACAAATACAGATACAAATGTAATACACCTGCAAATTAAATATACATTATGGTAGGCAGAGAAATGCACCCCCCTCACTGAGGTCTACACTCCAATCCCCAGAATCTGTGACTATGTTATGTTACATGACAAAGGGGAACTCAGGTTGCAGACGGAGTTGAGATTCCTAATCGGCTGACCTTAAAATAGGGAAGATTCTCCTGGATTATCCAGGTGGTCCGATGTAATCACAGGAGTCCAGAAGAGTGAAAGATCCAAGCCAAAGAGGGATCAGAGTAATGAGGTGTGATGTGAGGACAGGACCTGTTGGCTGGCTTTGAAGAGAAAAAGGGCCACGAGCCAAGGAACGCAGGTGGCTTCTAGAACCTGGAAGGCAAGGCGACGGATCTCCTCACTAGAGTGGCCAAAAAAGACCACAGCTCTGCTGACTCCTTGATTTTAACCCATGAATCCCGTTTCTGGTTTCTGAGCTATGGAACTGTAGGAAAATACCTTTGTACTATTTAAGCTACAAAGTCTGTGGTAATTTGTGACAGCAACCCTAGAAAACTAGTACACACATGATAAAATAGTATATAACTGATAGACTTTTCTGTTCCAGAAGTGAGGCGTGCATAACACTAAAAAGAAAAAAGGCAAACAAAACAAAACTATTTCATGTAGAAAACTTAAAGCCCTTGTCATTTCCATCCCTGGCCCTCCTCTGGTATCCACTCTTGACCAAGGGAGATGTGTACACAGGATGGGACCCTCTGCCTCTCAGGCTTCCGACTGCCTCTTCACAGCCGCAAACCACCATCACTATTTGGCCACATGTACGTGACACTAGACTGACGTCTATGATCAGTAGACAATGCAAAAAGATGGCACTAGGGCCACAATAAGATGGCACTAGGGACACTTATCATGTCCCCCGATCCTGGCCCTGAGGTCTTGCCAAAGGCAGTTTTTACAGCCACATAAGTTAATTATGAAAAAAGTTTCAGAGTGACACTTGGGGGACCTCACCCTGCACAGGCAGGATATCATTACCACTGACCCAACTACCTGGTCGTGATGAACCACACAGACCCAATGGCCACGCTCACCAACTCCAGACCGAGGCCTCTGGTTCCCTTTGCTAACAGTGCATTCTTGGGACTTCGTTTTGTAAACTGTATGTTCTATAGGATTTAAGCGTCTAAGTGCTAAGCCTCTTGAGCCATTCCTCTGCAGGAATTTGGTAATATTTTCCATATACCTTATCTGTGCATAGATCAACAACAAAAATATTTGCACTATCATCATTTACAAAAATGCTGATTTCTGTAATTCAGAAGAAGACGGGTGAGTGAAATCCTCTCGGAAAGCAGACAGATACCTGATGCCAGAGCACATGACAGCCAGAGAGGTTCCCTTCTCCTGAAAGAACAGGTGTCCCGTGCACATAGGAGCTGAGTACTGGATGG
Source organism: Callorhinus ursinus (assembly GCF_003265705.2). Lineage (NCBI taxonomy): Eukaryota > Metazoa > Chordata > Mammalia > Carnivora > Otariidae > Callorhinus > Callorhinus ursinus. Next base: position 50,922,062 of record NW_027397074.1, read on the forward strand.
CTTTCAGAAACACTGTAGTAAGTGAAGAGTTGATCTGATCCGGGGCAAAGTGGCCTTGGCCATTTCAGAGACTACTTAACTCTCCCCTTTTTTTTGGCTTGATTGTACAAAGGTCTCCCTGCTCCTTTATTCCTCTTTCCCAGGGATGATTTGCACCTCAATTGCCAAGTCACTCATAATCAAGTGAAGTACACTTAGGAGGCTGCAGAATTACTGGATTTCTTTCCTTCACTTCCCTTCTTCAATCATGCCTGTCCCTGGGCATAGCTGCTTAGACCCGTGGCAGCTCTAGACTGTAGTTGGCAGAATCAGGGCTCTCCACAGAGGGGCGTCGCTGGGGCCTATTTCAATGAATTAAATAGATGGCCCAAGGCGACCAAGACAGCTTTGTCTGCTTCAACTGCAGAGAAGATCATCATGCTGATGGAGACCTAACTGAGGCTTGGCAAAGAGTATTATTTCCTTTTCCTCGTTTTCTTTCCTTTCCACCAATATCAGTTCAAGATGCCACGAACCAGAAATATGGTGGAAAAGAAGGAGGGAATGTAAGTTCAGAGGAAAGGTGACAGGGAGGCAAAGACCAAGGAGAACATCAAATGCAGTTGGACATTTGATCTTCTGTTCACCAGCTGTGAAGGCCCCACAGAAGGACAGTGAGATCGGACCCTTAGACTCTTCACAACAGTTATGTCCCCAGGACCAGCTCAGCAGGCATGGGTGACGGAACCAGTCAAACCCAGATCCAGCAATAGTAGTAGCAAATGAAAGGTACTGAAGGCCTCTCCCAATATACTTGTCCTAAATATACCTGTCCCAACCATCAGTTATTACTAGCCATGTGATGATCGTTAACAAGGCCTTTATCTAAGGATAAAGATTTTGTTTCTCTTGAAAAGTTCATATATTTCTGCTTCCTCTAAGTTGGTCAACACTCTTCTCGGCACCCAACATTCACTCACAAAGAGAAACATAAAATTCGTGCTCTTACAGAAAACCAAAGAAGAATCAAATGCTTTCTGTAAACTAAAAAAAAAAAAAAAAAAAAAAAGTTCCATATAAACTTACTCAACTCCCTGAAAGAGATTTTGCATTTGAATAAAAACTCTTTTTGACACAACAAAGGGCAGATTATCTCAACACATCCATAATCTGCAAAGAAACCAAGTCACCTAGACAGAGCAGCCTTCCTGATCTCATTGTTTCTCTAACAGCCGCCTACACACCAGTGGAGGGGGAGGCCTTTTCCCCAGTGGATGTTGCCATTACACGGCATCCCAGATTAATGCCCTTAAAGGAAAAAGTTAATGTAGACAACATATTTCAAGAAAGGGTCTCTGCTGGTGGCTCCACTTTAGTTAGCCAAAAGGAACAAGACTGCTCCAGGCTTATCCCAGCAGAGATGAAAGCATCACCGACACACAGCTCAGGTCCATACGGGTATGATAGCCGGGGGACAATGCAGAGGTGGGGCTCCTCTGGGGACACAGGAAGCTGCTGCCTCTGCCTCAGATTCAACCTTACCTTGTTGAAGTCTTCAGAAGTTGCCCTCATTTCCTTCCATGTCTTGTTCAGGAGCTGGATACAGATGCAGAAAAACTCCTCGAACGATCTGTCGTGGGTGAAGAACATTGGGTGGAAGTCGTTGCAGGTCTCACTGGCTGGAAGAAAGAGAAGGGAAATATGAGAGAAAGTTTGCAGAGTGAAATGAGAGGACAAGGCCACACGGAGGGGTCCCAAAGAGAGGACGGGGACATGTCTGGCTCAAGCCACAGTGGACGTAAGGCATTGTAAAAAAGTAACCTAAGGACAGTCCCCCGTGCAACTGTGAAGTCGCAGGTCAGACAGTCAAGACCTATCCCTAGGCGCCTATTTCGCCTAAAGGAAGTCAGCTCCTGACGCACCCCACCACATGACCCTCACACCTTTTGTTCCAGGATTCCTGGGGTTGAATATGGTCTCTGTGTCTGCTTCTTTGACCTTATAAGGATGATTCAAACTGACCTCTCAGTCCCAGCTCCATCACCCTTAATCTCCCCTTCCTCGACAGAATAACTGACAGAGGATGAGCTTTCCCCAGCACACAATTAATTGCAACTTTGAAAACAGCATCCTTCATGATTTCTCCACAGTCCTCTTTTCCCTCTGATGGCAGTAAGCAGGGCGGGGGGGACATTTGAGATCATATACCATCTGATGCCATTAACCATTTGTTTTACATTCCCAGACACAGATGGCTGGAGGTCAAAGCAACCCAAATGGCTCTGGAGGCTGCAAATGGTCCAGTCCTGGACCAGACCGTGACATCAGCCAGACTGCCTTCGTGCCTTCCCAATGCAGAGCTTCTGGGGGTCAGCGCCAGCACTCCGAGCTCTAGCGGTGCCTACTTCTCTCCTCCTTCCGAGACCAGCACCCCAGCCATGCTCTTCCTCCCTGCCATCTGGGCCACTTATATTTTTATAGTCCTTGTACCTACATCTCATGGGATCTTCACGATGCCTCTTCTGGTTCATGCCTCATGGATGAGGACAATGGAAGGAGCCAGGTTTTGTGACCACCCCCTACCCAAAACAGTATCCTGAGTTTGTTTGTTTGTTTGTTTTAATATAAGCTGTATGTATAATGAAAGAATTCCTATTTTAATTGGAATCTCTTTAAGGCCAGTTAGTCTTCAAGGTTCCAAATGGTGGAATTTCCAGCCCAGGAGAGGAGGATGGGGTAGGGCTGGAGTAGGGTCTATAGCAAAGATCTTCTGTACGCGGGGAAAGCCCTCTGCCTGCCATGTGGTGGATTCCACTTGGAGAGAATCCTCTGGTGCAGGCCCCAGGAAATGAACCCTAACCAAACCTAAGGGAACATACTCTGCTCTGGCTGGGCTGCAAGCTATGTATGATGCACCAACCTCTTCTATCTTAGTGGAATCCAGACTTCTAGAAGGGTAGATATGAAGATACATAAATGCTGTTTTCTTCCAGACCAAGGTAAGGAAACAGGCTAGCAGCAACCTACAGTCACATAGGGAAGGTTTGGGTCTGAGGACAGAAGATTTGGGTTCAAGTCCAGCCCGTGCCAATTAGGAGCAAGTCACTTTACCTATCTGAGCCTCGATTTTTTTTAACTAAAAAATGTTAATGACGTCTCCTTGTCCATCTCCATAGGTTTTGGAGAGGATCAAATGACATGACTCATCGGAAAATGCTTTGAAAGGATAGAAGTTGTCGCAAACGTGGAGCAAGGTGGTGGTGATGATAATGAATGTTGTGCCAGTGTATCGTTTCCAAGAACATGGGTTGTTCTTTGATTCTTCCCACCACCACCCCTCCCGCCAGTTCCTAGTCAAGCCTGTTCCCATCTCAGAAATGAGCAGCAAGAACGTATGTCACCCCAACCCCCAGCCTGTGTCACTGGCAGAAAAATGGCAACAGTGAAGTTCTGACCTGGGACACAAAGCTATTTAAAGAACTTGGACCGTAAACACAGGCGGATTGTGTGTTTGCTGCCCTGGGCAACGAGCTGTCAGTCTCACTTTCATAAGCACTGAAGCCAGTGGAATTTACAAGTCCACGGCAGCTCTCTAAAACACTATTGCAGGGCACCTGGGTGACTCAGCTGTTAAGTGTCTGCCTTCGGCTCAGGTCATGGTCCCAGGGTCCTGGGATCGAGCCCCGCATCGGGCTCCCTGCTCTGCGGGAGGCCTGGTTCTCCCTCTCCCACTCCCCTTGCTTGTGTTCCCTCTCTCGCTGTGTGTCTCTCTGTCAAATAAATAAATAAAATCTTTATAAAAAATAAAATAAAAATTAAAACACTGCTGCCATCCAAGAATTCGTTATTAAGCACATTATCACAGTATCTTTTGGGGCCCAGTGTGATTATATGTGTACTTTATAACTAGGTTAAAGTTTTTATGGGATTACTGAAGCTGAGACAACCAGACAAAACTGAGACCAACAAGCCCTGCTTTTGCTTGGTTGAAGCGGGAGGGAAGAAACATCATTAATAATAGAGAATATTTATTGGGTACATATCATGTGCCCAAGAGTTCTACTGGTGTTATCCTCACAACAACCTGGGAGGTAGGCGTTATGCTTATCTTCATTTTATATATAGGGAAGGTAAAACTTGGCAGAAATTAAACCTTCCATCATGAGCTTTCTTTAGGAGGCCCCAAATAAGCATTTGAAACCTGCAGTTTAGTTGACCCAGCTGGCTTCCTGCCTTAGTTGACAAGAGCTCAGGACATTTCCTTGTGATTACTGCATTGGAAATTACCTTCTCCACTCCTCTCCCAGGAGAAACCAGGATCTTGCCCCCCTCTCCAGTCCAGAGGGGCTCACAGCAGGTATACAGCCAGCCCCTGCTGATGGACAACACTTGCAACGTGACAGTACGAACAGCAGCCTTACCACCTTGCGTCAGGCACTGGGCTCTACATTGCTGTTAGTTGTTACAAGAAGCATGTGAGGAAGATTTTGTCAATTTCTTTTTTTTTTTTCTTTTAATTAGAAATAGGAGAGTTAGAAAGGTTAGGTGACTTCTCCAAGGTCCCAGGTCACAGGGCTCACAAGTGGTATAGCTGAGATTGCAACTCTCATCATCAAAGCCCATCACTGTCTGGTTGTACTTACTTCCTGATTCTGTTTCCCAGTTAACTCTGCCTCTACTGCACCTTCCCCACCCAACACAAATATGAAAGAATTGCTTTTATATCCACAGAAGATACTGATGAAGTAAAATCTTACAAGTGGCACGACCTTAACTATTAATGCTTAGGGTATATTTAGAATCTAGGATTCCACTGCTTTCCCCCTACTAGTCCTGGTCTAAGTGGAGTTAGGTTCAAATCACCAGGTTACACTTCTGGATCTTACCTCCCCTTTCCTTGGGTTGGGTCAAGCTGAATCTTGACAACTCTCTTGAATACCTAAGACATAGTCTACCTGGTTAAAACTTCTACTGAACAAACTTTTTCATCTTCTCAAGATATTCTCAGCCTCTAGAACACACCAAGTTTCCCCTAGGTATTCAGTCCCTGGGGAAGAGTGATACTAGATGAATTTGTTTAACTTATTTCAAGAAATTAGCAGGTTGGGTTCCATGTTAATAAGCCCGGATTTTGTTCACTGAAACAATGCACCCACCTAAAAAAAAAGTACATTTCCCAGTCTCTCTTATAACCAAGAGTGACCCAATCCAAACCAGTGATAGATACACGGAGAGTGCTGGGTAGAGTTTCCAGGAAGGATCTTTAACTTGACTGTCTTGTTCCTTTTGCTTCTGCATTCACACCTCAACTTCTTCAAGTTCAGAACACAGCTTCATGTCCGGTAATGACTGGAGCCCCTGCAGCCATTCTGTCAGCATAAAAGTGAGGGCTATCCGCTAGAGTGAAGACTTAGAAGGAGCTCCTGAGGACACTGTGGAATCACCATACCAACCCTGAACGGACCTCCTAAGGAATTTCTTGTGTATGATTTAAGTCACTGTTTTCAGATTTTTCCATTACTCTTTGACATATGATTACTGATATGGAAATTTAAAACTCATGCAAGCACACAGATACTAGCATAAGAGAACACACTCAGGATTATGGGAGGCCATGGAGTAAGTAGCAATGAGGAGGCAGGACTGTGTAATGATCAGATTCAAACAGAACTTCTACATTCAAAGCCCAAACGTGAGGCTCCCTAGCATACTATGTAACCTTAGACAACGAAAGTCCCCAAGTCTGTAAAATATATGACCCTATAAAATTTATAATCATCAAATTAGATTATGTATATAAAGTATGTGATAAGATACCTAGCACACAGACAGGTTTAGCAAACAGTGGCTATTAAGTATTATTTTTATCTTCATTATCAGTGCACTACATGGCTTCTTTAAAGACTTGAACATTTCTAGGAGATAAGGAAGGGAAGAAGAAAAATCTGATGAATGGTCTTTGGGGTCCTATTGATGGGGAGGGGTAGGGTCAACCAATCAGTCTTACAGATTATGTCAAAATCCTATGGGATATTCAGATCCTAAAGCTGAAATTTCACATGCTGAGCATACATGTACCCATCAACACTGGCAGATCAACACTCTCTCCGGAGAAAAATAGCACCTGGCTCCTTCCCACTGTGTTACATAATGAAAAGAACATACATTTCAGAATCAGGTGAGTTTTCACCAGTCAGAATGGCTAAAATTAACAAGTCAGGAAATGACAGCTGTTGGCGGGGATGCGGAGAAAGGGGAACCCTCCTACACTGTTGGTGGGAATGCAAGCTGGTGCAACCACTCTGGAAAACAGTATGGAGGTTCCTCAAAAAGTTGAAAATAGAGCTACCATATGATCCAGCAATTGCACTACTGGGTATTTACCACAAAGATACAAATGTAGGGATCCGAAGGGGTATGTGCACCCCAATGTTTATAGCAGCAATGTCCACAACAGCCAAACTGTGGAAAGAACCAAGATGTCCATCGACAGATGAATGGATAAAGAAGAGGTGGTATATATACACAATGGAATATTATGCAGCCATCAAAAGGAATGAGATCTTGCCATTTGCAACGACGTGGATGGAACTGGAGGGTGTTATGCTGAGTGAAATAAGTCAATCAGAGAAAGACATGTATCATATGACCTCACTGATATGAGGAATTCTTAATCTCAGGAAACAAACTGAGGGTTGCTGGAGTGGTGGGGGGGTGGGAGGGATGGGGTGGCTGGGTGATAGACATTGGGGAGGGTATGTGCTATGGTGAGCGCTGTGAATTGTGCAAGACTGTTGAATCACAGATCTGTGCCTCTGAAACAAATAATGCAATATATGTTAAGAAAAAAAAAGAAGAAGAAGAAGATAACAGGAGGGGAAGAATGAAGGGGAGTAAATCGGAGGGGGAGACGAAACATGAGAGACGATGGACTCTGAAAAACAAACTGAGGGTTCTAGAGGGGAGGGGGGGTGGGGGGATGGGTTAGCCTGGTGATGGGTATTAAAGAGGGCACATTCTGTGTGGAGCACTGGGTGTTATGCACAAACAATGAATCATGGAACACTACATCAAAAACTAGTGATGTAATGTATGGTGATTAACATAACAATAAAAATTTAAAGCAAAAAAAAAAAAGAATCAGGTGAGTTTTGATTCAAGTTCTCACTAGGTTGGTGATGTGAGCATCTCTCTCCCCAGCTTCCTCATCAGTAAGATGGACACACTACTAGTTACCTCCTGGGCCGTAGAAGGTGAAGTGTTTGGCAGAGGCTGGGCCTTGACACACAGTTAAATCTAAGTTTCCATCCTCTCCTTCAAACCTCCAAATAATATCCAAGTCTCATAGGCTCTTATAAGCTGCTAATGGTTCATGAAAAAGTAAAAAATGGGATAGTCCCCGGACAGAGGGCCAGACCCCAGAATTCAATGTACGAGGGCACAATTCCTTGCCCCTTCTGGCAAGGGAGGAAGGGGCAAGCGGTGGAGGCTGGGAGAACGGGAGTCACACAGGAAGGATACTGGAGAAAGTACCCTACTTCTCTTTTGTGTTTTGAAACCACAGGCCTCAGGGACTGAAGAACACCGGGACAACACAGCCATGGCTAATAGCAGGACTGAGTCAGCATCAGGACACATGCTCTGCAGGAGGGATCCTCGAGACTGACGAGCAGTCCTGTCTGTGTTCCTAGTGAGGAGTGGCAGCACTGGAAAACATAACTTAAATGGAGGTTTCCTGAGGAATAAAGGTGACCAGAGGAGGTGAGCTATGAGAACAGTACTAGCCAGCAATTACCGGAAGCTATATGCTGGCCACTGTTGTAAGAGCTTTGCCTGTCCCAACTCTGAATCCTCAGTAACAGCAGAGTTACTGTTATCATCCATATTTTACAGAGGAGGACAGTGGGAATAGTGAAATTAAGTCACTTACAGTGACAGAGCCTGGAATCAAACCCAGCATTCTCTCACCAGAGACGTGTTTGCATCCTCCACATGAAGGGACTGGAATGACATTATCCTCAACTTCTTTCCTTTTTTTTTTTTTTTTTTAAGATTTTATTGACTTATTTGAGAGAGTGAGAGAGAGAGCACAAGCGGGGGGAGCAGCAGAGGGAAAGGGAGAAGCAGACTCTCCGCTGAGCAGGGAGCTCAATGTGGGGCTTGATCCCCGGACCCTGGGATCATGACCTGAGGTGAAGGAGGCAGACACATCAACAACTGAGCTACCCAGGCACCCCTATCCTAAACTTCTTTAAAAGATTCATCCTTTGCAGTGAGGAATGGGCAAACAACTCCCAGTTATAAAATAAATAAGACTCAGGGATGTAATGTACAGCACAGGAAATATAGTTAATAATATGTCACAACTTTGTATGGTGACAGATGGTAGCTAGACTTATCATGGTGATCACTTTATAATGTATATAAATGTTGAATCACTGTGTTGTGCATCTGAAATTAATACAATATTGTATGTCAACTGCACTTCAATAAAAATAAATCAAAAACAATTTGTTCCTTGACATGTTATATGGGAAACAATGAAAAGATTCTGATGTATTTTGGGATTCATGACTCTTTGTTTTAAAGATGTTCCAGTATTAGAGGCAAGGATAAAGCATTAAATATGAATATATTTTTTTCTCTAAAATGGTCAGATTGCAGATATTCAAGATCGAGGATTATCAAGCAGGAAGAACCCATCCAGACTGTCTGATCTGCTTGACTCTCTTTATAGTTAAGAGCACTGAGAAAGGCAAAACGGGTTGTCCAAGAGTTCATGATGGCAGACAGGAGGTGAAGACACTGGAAGCCAGACTGCCAGGTTCAAATCCTGGTTCTTTCACTACTGGGCTGAGTCACCTGGGCAAGTCATTTCATCTGTCAGTACCTCATTCTTTGCATCTGTTAACTGGGGGCAACAACAGTATAAACTTCACCAGGTTGCTGTGAGGATTCAGTGGAAACAGTGACTATACGAAGCAAGCCCAATGCAGGTGTGAGGCAACAGAATGGAGATGCTCCCTGGTGAGCAGGCCATCCCACTGAGAAGTGTGAGCTTGCATCAGCAGAGGGATGGCCTAACTCTAGAGAATGGGGTCCTTAACTCAGGGGTTAAACAAACAAACAAAAACACAGAGGGTGAGGTCTATTACTGCTTTTTAAAAATAAAAAGAGTAAGGGAAAAAAGTGTTGAATTACTAGGCAATGATTTTATAAATGAAATTTACAGAGAAACTTTCAATGGGACAAAAATAGTAAGACTTTTCAAAAACTGAATTGTTTTTAAGCACACTATTTTTAACACAATGAGATTCTACTTTGTAAAGAAAAGAACCAACTTAATGGTGTTTCAAGTCTGGAATATGAAGGTATTTTCAGGGCTGAGGGTAAAACGGGTTCTTATTAATTTGCCGACATCGAATTCATTTATAAATAGGCCAGCTTTGAAAGCAGCTATAAACCATGCACATATGTTTTAAAAATAAGAATGCTGTACACTTTTGTCACACTTTGTCTTTCAAAGTAGATTTGTTCCTATTTTCCATCGGATAATGTGAGATGAGGCGATGATTGTCACTGGAGTCTCAGAGAACAAGGACTACTGCAGTATAGCAAGGAAACAAAGAAAGGAGTACAGAGAATGGATTTTAGTGCTGCTCATAACCTTCAGAAGGTCATCTTAGCTCCCTGGGATCCAGATTTCTTACCCATAAATGAGACAGGCTGGTAGAGTTCCCACCAAGTCAAAAATTCTAAGACTATGCACACACATATGTGCACACACCAGATAATGTATTTTCAACTCCCTAATGCCCAACAACAATTATACAACCTGGAGGCTGTACCTGCCCTGAACTTAGAATTATTTCCTAAATTATTATTTCTTTGAATGACAGGATGGCTACACATTTCATTTAGGGTGTTAAGGCATCCAAATGGCATTTGCTAGGCTTGGAAAATATTTGATGAGCTAGTACTTATTCTGTCTTTCATAAGAAAATTGTTAGATGTTTTTATACCCTTTCAACCTATTAATATCACCTAATGCAGACCATTACATAAGAAAATTACCTGACTATAGATAGAATGACAAGATGACACAGGCAAATGCACAAAATTTTTGCTATTTCACAGGAATTTTGTAAGATAAATAGAATTTTTGAAATGCTGAAGAGCTCTGTTCCGTGCTATGACCCTTGTCATGCTCAGCGAGACTGTGAACACATTTGCAGGTGACCAGAGGGACACAGATTTGGGAAGCACTAGGCAAATTCTGATGATTTTTACCAAAAAAGAAATGAGCCCTGGCTTAACGCAAGGGGCATTTTGTTTTAAAATTATGAGCTGCAGGAAGAAGGGGATAAATCATATATACACAAAAGTGTTTAATACATGAAAACTGCCAGAGCAGTTATAAAATCTTACCAGTTATCCCCAGCATGGAAATTCAAATCAGAATTATTTGTGGCTCTAGGGTCAGTCTAGATGATATATTTATGAATTCTCAGATGCAAATGTATGCTTATACTTTGCAGAACATCTTACCCCTGTAGCCCTTGAGTTTTCTATTTTTAGACCCAATATTCTTCATGGCTTGGTTTTGGGGTTTTGGCACTGTGTGGGAAGATGCCGAAAGTTCAGAACCTTTTGTAGGTGGGAGAGGTGAGTGAGGGCAAACAATCTGAAGTTTCCTAACCGCTGCTGAGTTTCACCAATAGAGAGGCTACCACCCCCACTATTTCAGGACAGGAGGATCAGAGGCTTGAAACCTGCTCAGTTCTTTCCAGCTCCCGAAGCCTGGTTTAACAGAACTCTAAATATTCTTTTCTATCCTCTATCATGCCTAAAAATAGTATGAAATCCACACTGAAAAGACACACAGTAGCTAATCCAATGCTTCGTTGTTCACCTTCCCTATGGGCCTTTTTTAAGGACATGGAGAGAGGAAAAAAGAATACCAACTATAGTGTTAGGACTGAAAATCAGACTCTAGCACCAACGGACAGCCAATTCAGCAAGAAGGAGCCAAGGTCCATCCCAGGCAACCCAGTATGTGTTAATAAAAGAGGAGAAGTTCAGGAGCAAGGTTGACCTGGGTTCAAAACTTGGTCTCACTACTTAATAGCAACGTGACCTTGATCAACTTATACCTCCCCTGGACCCCAATTTCCTGGTTAAAAAAAAAAAGACAATGCCCCCTATCTCATCAGATTGCTGCAAGGATTAAATGTATAGCGATACATGATTCATATATTAACTGAGATAAAATAAGGACTTAATGAATGCCAGTTGTTACCAGTTTTAATAGCAAAATAATTATTATTGTTATGTAGCTAAAATGACAAATTTAGAGAAATTACACTTTTAGATGCAAAGACATAAAACTACAGTAATTAAAAACAGTAATTGCTATGACACAGCAATTCTACCCTTGTTCTTAGTCTATGGATGGAAAAAGAGATCAATGGAATAGAATAGTGAGTCCAGATACAGCCTGGTATATACAGTCACTAGATATATGACAAAGGTGACACTACAATGGATTTTCAAAAATTTGTGCTGGGCCAATTGTATATGCATCTGGAAAAAATAAATTATGATTCCCTACCTCACACCATCCACAAATCAACTCTAAGTGGATTACAGTTCTAAATGTGAAAGGAAAAACAATGAAGCTTCCATATAATATAGGAGAATATATTCATGCCCTTGAGGTGAGCAAAGTTTTCTTAAACAGGACCAAAAAATCATTCATCTGAATGAAAAGGTTTGATTGGATTAAGTTAAAATCAAGAACTTCTACTCATCAAAAGATAAAATAGGATGGCAACCACAAAGCAGCAGAAAAACTTGCAATATTGTCTGACAAAGAACTGTTATCCAGGATATATAAATACCCCTATAAGTCAATAAGAAAAAGACAGACAACCCAATAAAGAAATGGATGAAAAATGGAGTGCCATAGGCATTCCATGCAATAGGATATCTAAGTGACCAATAAACACATAAAAAAGTACTCAGCTGTTTTAGTCATCAGGAAAATGTAAGTCAAACAAGAATGAGATATTTTCAAACATCCACCAGAATGGCTACAATGAAAAGACAGAAAATCCTAAGTGTGGATAAAAATGTGGGACAAATGGAATTCTCACACATTGTTGGTACAAGTGTAAACTGGCTCAACCGCTTTGAAAACCACTTCAGTAGTATTTAGTTAAACCAAAATAGTCATACTCTATGACATGGCAGTTTTACCCAAACAGACAAACCCAACAGGAATGCATACATGTGCTCCAAAAGAAATGTATAAGAAAGTTCAGACCAGCACTATTTGTTACAGCCCCAAACTTGAAAAACCCAAACGTCCATCTAAGAGATTAGATAAATTATAGCTTATTCCTATAGCAGCATATTTACTACAAAGATACGAGTTTTAAAAAAATATGCTATACACAATAACATGAATGAATTGAAAATATAATGTTGAACAAAAAGAGCCCTATACAAAAGAGAACATACTATATGGTCCTATTTATCTAAAGTACCAAACAGGTGAAATTCATCTATGGTAGTGGAAACAGATTATTGTTCTTTTGAAGAGGGGAAGAAATTATGAGGAGGGCAACCCAGAAGGGTCTCTGATGGTTCTATAATACACTTGATCTTGATCTAGACAGAAAGTAGCTAGGTGGATAGTTAGTTGGTGGTTGGAAAATTCATTGAGCTGTGTTGTACTTTTAGGATTTGAACACTTCTATGCATTTAAGTTACACTTACATAAAAAGTTAACCTTAAAAAGTAGAATATGAGCTTTCTGGGTGCTCAAAAAGGGACAATAACGTTTTAGACAGGGTAAAACTATAGCAGATGATTTAGATGGGCTTCTCAAAAGTAGTGCTGTTTGCCCTACCCATCACCTCTGGAAACAGGGATTTGGCATTTTATCTAGCCAGGTTGACTAGCTGGATAGAGAAGCATATAACCTGTCTGTTTAGGCATCCTAGTCCAATTACCTAACTGGTATCAGCTTCTAAAGTTGGTCAGGTGCAACTCTCCACACCTGGACTTTAGTATAATTCCATCTGTTGGATGGATAATTATATGCTTGCATTTTCTTCTGCAAATGAGGATCCTGACCTCACTGAAGAATACTGCAGATGCTGATGGAAAAACTATAATAGACTTCTCTGGTTGTGTATGAACTCTAAGAAGAATCACAAGTTTCTTTTAAATGAGTTTCCTTCCTTCCTCCCTCCCTTCCTTCACCCATTCATTTATAGATCTTCCTTCCTTCCTTTCTTCCTCCCTTCCTTCCTTCCGTCCGTCCTTCCTTCCTTCCTTTCTTCCTTCCATCCATCCACTCATGTGTCCATGTGCATGTCCACCTGTCCATCCATCCAACTAGCAAGGTGGTTAAGATAGCATAGCCCTGGAGCCAATCTGTCTGAGCTTGGATCCTAGCTCTGTCACTCATTATCCAAATGACCTTGAGCTCATGAGCAAAGACAGATGAGTAAAAGATGAGGCTGAAGGAGTGGGAGGAATCAGATCAACTAACTCTTTGGAGACAAGACCACATTGAAAGTTCAAGCTTTATTACTCCTGCAACGCTAAGTCATTAAAGGGCTTTAAATAGGAGCATGATAAAGTAACACCTTCCCTTCTCCTTTCTCACTCTACTTTTTCTCTTTTTAATGGAATTAACATTCAGGTAATTTGAAGACTCCTCTTATTCTGGAATCCATTTACTTGATATTTTAGTATATTAAGGACGAGTGGTAAACCAGATAAAAATGTTAGAGCTAAGTGGCTAGGACTGTCAATTCTGGAGTTAGGGCTGGGGCTAGAATCCTCCCTCTGCACCTTAACTGTGTATCCCAACCAAACACTTTAATGCCTCGAAGTCCCTTATTATGACGACAATAACAGTAATTCATAGCTTGTACAACTGAGTGAAGACAGAGTAGGATTCCCATAAAACACTTAGCACAGTGTCTGGCATATAATAAGCACTCAATAAATATTAACCGTAAAACCTTGTGCAGAATACAAATATGGTGTGTGATTTTCCCTTCCAAATGTTGAATTGAACACAAGGTTTAGCTTGTGGTGAAATATTATTTACTTGAACCTTCCTTCATGAAGGTACTCAGATCCCCTGGAAAGTTCTAGAGCAACAATATCATCATCATCTTGTGAGACATTTAACAAAACCACAAAATGTGCAGAAATTCCATTAAATTAAGATTTCTGATAAGAGCAAGCTAAGTGACCCGTGGAAGTTTGCTTATAATTAAAAAAATGGTCTTGTTGATATGCTCTGCATTTGCGCTTTTCCTTTGTCCTCTGGCTGAAACAACTAAGACATGCAAGAAAATGAAAACTAGATCCTTGACACCTTGTTACCTGACCTATTGGCAAACTAATGGTTTCTGGATCTACTCACAGGTTTATGAAAGGGCTCTTTCTTGGCCCAAAAAGAAAAAAAGAGCAAAAAAAAAAAAAAAAAAGAATTATTTGCAAAGGAGTATCAAGTTTGCGGTGTGAGTTAGCGATGCAAAAACCAAGGGTGAAGCACATTTACCTTGCTAACTATACTTTACCTACCTTCTGGGGTGGTGTGGCTGGAACATTGGGAGGGTACAGTGGAAGATCAGGAAAGAAGAAAATTCTAGCTGGGTGGTAAATAATCCAAGGCAGGGCAAAGAAGAGCATAGTCAAGAAGCAAATTTCTGCATGCCTTTGTTAAAACTTCCTTTATAAGGAAAATTATTCTGAGAAGTGGCACATTAAGAGCCTGTCACACAGCAAATTTAGCATGGATATAAATAATTGCCTGTCCAACCATGTGAGATGGGCACTCAAAGGTTATGCTGGGATAGAGGCAGATTCGGGAGCAGCTGGGATGTGCCTCACTGAAAACCCAGCAAGAACTGCGTACACCATCACATGACCATGGATTGATTACACCTTGACCTGAGGCTCAGAGTCTTAGCCAGAGCCAGGGAGCTGGCAAAAGGGGCTAAAAATAAGTAATCTTGAATCCAATAGATGCAAAATTAAGGGAAGCAGACATGCCAAGGCTTATTCATCACATCATTCTTTCTTGTCTCTACCGCTCAGTAAATGACTCCCCTTAAAATCTCAGTGATTACCTATAGTTATTAGGATAAAATGCTATTGCGTTAACAAGTCATCCAGCACTTCCCAGTCTGACCCTACTCTATGCCTTCTAACTTCTTTCTGACCTCTGGTGGAACCCTAAAACCAATCACAGTTTCTATCTCTTAATCAAATAAACCACCCCTGCTTGTAGTTCTACATGTTAAGCTCTTGGGTTTCCCTCTTCACGGAGTGCACGGAGTTGTCCTCCAAAGCTCATCCCTTTGCTAAAGGCACTTCACTCAAGCCTGGCCCACCTGCCTCTTTCCTTATGCATCTACAGATCTTTAATTTTCTCCTCCACCTTATTGGATTCCCCCTCCTGCTTATGAGCCTGCAAAACTAGGAGGTTTTAGTAACTTCTGCATTCTTTATGGTTCTCACATGGCCAGCCTCCCACTAACAACACATGCCTGCGCATCCTTCCTTGATGACCCTCCTTGTGCCTCCAGTGACATGTCATCACACCCCACTTCATGCACTGCTTAAAGGACAGGAGGAGGGATGCCCCCACTTCTGTACAACACACATCTCAGAACTTCTGCCATGACAAGGGCACTTGGAAGGCTCCACACGTTTCGCCCCCTGCTTCAAACCAATCCAACCTGCAAAATGATCCAAGTCTTCCTCCTTCTCTCCCTTAATTTTCTGAAACCGAAGCATAGATGTTCTCTTAGGAGAACAATGAGGAACATTATAAAGGAAGCAAATTAATCACATAAATTCAACAGAAAAGAAAAACAAATCTGATGATGTTCCTAAAATACAGAGGCGTAACCCTCCTCTGTAGATCAACTGCCAACACCCAGGCCCTGGCAGGGGGTTTCGCTTCACCATCCCTCACCCCCCCCATTCACCACGCACCCACTCAGAGCAGAAACACTGCGTCCAGTGCCCGTCTTGGGCCCTTCTTGGACTCTGTCACAAGGAACATATGGCCTTAAGGATTGCATGACAGTGTGAACAATGCATTTACCCTGGGTGGTGGAATTAAGGGAGGTATGGGGGCGTATTAAGGGAATAATCCACTGACAATCATGCTTTTGCCAATGTGGGATTTGAGAGGATGGAGATTTATATCAGTGAACAAGAGTTAAGTCCCTAATATATCTGCCTATATATAGTTCCATTCAGTCCTCTTAAACAAGACAGCGTGATAAGAAGCACGTCTCTCTCCTGCCCAGGATTATGTGGGCAGGTCTGTGTGGAGGGACTGAGAGGCCCTCAGTGTATGAACAGAACACCAGGCCCCAAGCATATCCTCAAGCATCGCCATAATAATTTAGGAAAAGGTCAAGCTTCACACAGGCACTTGACTGAGATTTACCAGAACCGAGGAAACCAAAGGATAAGGCATTACATATCAAACCAGAAACAGCTGGCTGGAAAACTTGAAAAGGACATAATCTGAATAACAAGACACTTGGGGGAAATGACTTCAGCCAATCAGAAGGTGAGCAGCCTAGAAAAGCAGCAAATTAGAATTTCACAATGAGCATGTACCAAGAACTGTTCCAAGCTCCTTCCAAGTATGTTCCCATTTAATCATCAAAACAATTCTATGAAGTAGGTGCAGCTCTTATCATCCCACTGTGCAGATGAAGAAACTGAGGTGCGGAGGAGCGATGGGGCTTGGCTCACGGGGCTAATAGGAGGCAGAGCCTGGGTTACACAATGGTTTGGGTCCAGAGTATTTGCTATCCTGCTGCTCACCGGACAGCGATTTCCCTCCACTGGCAATTTTTAAAGCAGAAAGTGAATACTTTCTAGAATGCCTATTTACTGTGCTTTAAAAATAAATTTAATTCCATTTCTTCCTTCTCAGACCCACCATTTTAACGAAGACTTGATCTTGCTAACGAAGATAATTTTTGGATATGCGAGTTTTACAGTTGGTAAGACGGCACTGCTTTTGCCAATTTATCTATGGCAGACATGTATTCCCAATGAAACGCTAATGTTTTAATGCTGGGGGGAAAATCAACAATTTGTAGACTCTTAGTTTCAGGGACATTTATTTGCTCATTGGCTTAACAGATCCTTAAACTAATAAAGAAGGATCTATAAAATTTATCTCTTTTAATGCAGGCTAATATCCTGAAAGATTAAGAAATCAAGCTAGTGAGACCAATCTTTATCTTCATCAAACAATTATATAGTGCTTAATATATATGAGCCACTGTTCTCAGTGCTTTAAAATTAAATGACTTAATTATATGAGAATTAATCATAAGCCACGTGTGATTTCCATCTCTATGTCCCAGGTGAGGAAACCAAGGCACAGCGTGGCTAAGAGACCTGTCCGAGGTCACACAGCCAGAATGTGCCTGTAGGAGGCAATCAGCCTGCAGGGCTTGTGCTCTGAATCAGTATGTACATAACCAGTGCATTCATTCGGAGGTCTCCCCGCCCCAGTAGCTTTTTAGCTGCGTACTAACCTATGTATGGCTATCCTAACCATTACACAGTTAGGTAAGAATTTGCCCAGAGTTCACATAAGACCACCAGGCCCCTTTGACCCTGACCCATCACACACATATCCATGATTACCCCCAGGGTCTCATCAATAAAGAGTCAAATTAGATCACTTCCACTCATTAAAAAGAAAAAAAAAAATCCCACGCACTCTGATTTCTTTTTCAAAAAAGATTATGTTGGGACCGAATCTCTTTATTTCACAAAACAGACTCAAAAACAAACAAACAAACAAAAAACCAGCTGTCAGTGTTTTGGTGATATCTTGCAACGTGAATTTGAGTGGAACATGGCATATATTCCGTAGGGTGTGCTCCCAGAACGTATCTCCTTGTCTTGAGCATACACACATCCTGGAAGTGAATTTGGTTTTGTAGTTGATAAAAATGATTTTCACTATTAAAAAGCACTAGTAAAATTAGGTTTAAGCCCTTATTATTGTTTTAATGAGACTAGTTTTTTTTCCATCTTACACAGCATTGTGGACTAATTGGCATTCCAGCTGATTGAACATTGGTTTCTTGTCCCTGGACCATTGGAATGGATACATGCATAGAATCTGCCTTAGAAATGTGTGTTTCTGAAGAATTCAGGCTTAAACTGATAGATGAAGATATACTGTAACCCTTCATTAATTATCTAAATTCTTCTTATACTGATTATCTGCTACTTCCCCTCCCCCATCCAGTCTTGCTGACATATAATGACAATTAACCCCTGCAGTTTCTATAACATCCCTGTATTTTGGGGTGGTTATTATCCAACTGCAGACTTTGCCTCCAGTTGAATTAGCCTTAAACCAAATTCAGCGAGTTTTATTTTGGCCTCCAGCTTCTTGGCCATCATCTTTTTCTCCCTTTCGTTTTAAACCCTCACCAAAAAGAGGTCATCTTAGATAAGGATGCATCTTAACGAAAACCTAAATAAGGATAAGACTAAAAATAAAGTGCTTTTAGCCTCAGTAGGAAGATTCTGTTGGAAATTCTCAGACCTTCCTTCTATATGAAATAAAAGTTAATGCTCTCAGACACTTTAATTCTCATTCTTTGTAGACCGTTATTTTATTTTTTTTTGACTTGATTTTGTTCTTGATATTTTGAAAGAGTTCTTTCCCTCTCCCCTGACAAATGCATTCAGGAACTTCCATTTTATAAAAATTACCCAACTCCCTAAAAACAGAGACCATTTCTGTTACACATGTGACCAGAACATCTCCTATAGTCACTAGAATGTACCATAAAATACCCAATATGGCACCATGTTTCCTACTGAGAAAGACATTACATCTAGCATGTATATACACAGGTGGATTCTTCATGAATGCCTTCAAAATTGTCCGACAGCCATTAGGATCTTAGAGGGAACACATAAGGACGACAGCCCACTAGTGCTAGACAACTGCTCTTCTTCCCAACCTTACTGTTCTCCCTTGTCTCCTTCACAGACTTGTTCTTGGTTTTCAGGTTTCCTTTCTACCCAAGGTTCTGATCTCATCCTTCTCTTCTCTCTCTTCACTCTTGCCCTAGCAAAACTCATCTAGTCCAGCCAATTCCATGCTCACAGCTGCCAAATCTCCCCTTCAAGCCCGTGCACTTCCCCTGAGTTCCAGACAACCAGCTCCTTACTGGACAAGTCCCCCTGGGTGTCCCTTAGTAACCTCAAAGTCAAAGTGACCCAAACTGAACTCATTCTCCAAACTTACTGGTTTTCCACCTCAGCTACTCATCTACTTGGCTGTCCAGGTCAGCCTTGACTTCTCTCTCAGTCACCTTCATATCCTAAACTTATTTCCTCCTGTCTTGGCTCAAGTGCTCATCTCCCAGATTATGACAGAAGACTTCAAAATGGTCTCCCACCCTCAAGAAGCATCCATTTTCCTCACTGGCCCACACACAGAGTTTGTTAAAGTCTAACTACAGCCCCAGCAAGACACAGATACAGCAATAACAAGAGTTTACTTTTCGTAGTGCTTTTTCATAGTGAAAATAATTAAGCCATTCTGCTTAAAACCCCTCAGATAAAGTCCAAAATCCTTAATAAATGCAGACCATGCCTTGCCCTGAAGAAGCCACTTTCAGGGCAAGCTTTTAAAACTAAAACTTCCAGAATGCATTTTTCAGGGGAGAGGAAGAAAAGAACTTAAAAATTTTAAGAACAAAATAAAATGACCAAAAAGATCAAATACACCATTTGCAAGACCTCTAGACACCAACATATGACTTAACACCCTTCCTCAGCCCATTCCCCTTCTCAGGGATAATTCCTACAGGTCTTTAAGATCCAATGCAGCTGTCAGCACCTCTATGGAATGCTTTTATTCCTATTATCTAGAGGCTGACGCTTCTAAGCGTCTCCCTCTCACCCTCTGCCAACTTCCCACTTCTGTTTGTTTTTGTGTCTCCCCATAGGAATTCTAAGATCCTGGGGACTCGGAGCCATGCCTTCCCTGTCTTTGTATCCTCAGGACTCAGGTCTTCAAAAAATGTTTGTGGAATGCATGGCTCATTGTGAAGTGGTTCTTGTCTGATGGCACAAAGTGACTGAAGCCACAACACTCAAAAATACTTCGTCTCTTTACACTGAAGTTTTGCATTGAGATATATTCTTGCCGGTGCCTGTTAACCACTAAACATCCCTCCCCACTGACAAAACAAAACATGACCACAGGAGAAGGCTCTGCAGAGACCATGCCCACACATTTCAGTGCCTGGGCTAAAATAAGCATGTGAGTGTGTAGGACTCATCATCATATTGTACCAGGAAGCGCGCCCTCCCATATTTAAAAATATACTTGTTTGGCTTGATTCAGGCTGCTCCTCATTCCAGGCCTGCCTGAGTCACTGGAGAAACATCCTATTAGGGTGCACCCCCACTGATTGGCTTCCTTTGTATGTTCTCGATGAGTTAGGAGACATGACTCACAGTTCACTGTTATGACAAAAAGAACTCGCTCCCCCTTCCTTTTCATTACTGATGTTTTGTGGGCTTCGTTGGCACCTCTTAGAAACATCTAAGGGAGCCAGGGGCAGCTCGAGAATTGGCATTATTTATTTTTAACAAGCAACTCTGCTTAAAGTGCCTTTCATCGGAGCAGCAGATACTTCGATGGCCCGGCACATCCAAGGTTCACACCACACCTGGGAGGCCGGTAGCTGGCCAGTCTCGCTCGGCCCTGTCATCAGTGGGGGGCAGGAACACTCTAAAGAGGTGAAGACACTGCACCATGCCCTTCTGCAGGGTTGGCTCTTAAAGCTGGTCTCCCAGAGCTGCTGGTGGAAGAAGTTTTAGGTTCCACCATAGTTGTAAACAACAGAGGTTACTTCCTTTCGTTCCATTCCAGGAAACATTGTGAGTGGCTATTTGCAGAGGTGAATCAGGCACAGACTCTGCAATGAAGAGCAGCAGAATAAAGCAGAGTGAATTATATGCCACAAAAGGAGAACATGCAAAGGGTTATGAGAAATCCAGGGGGAGGATGGGTTTATTTTCTTAGAGAAATTGGCATTTGAATTGGACTTAAGGGTGGGTAGAATCTAATTCATAGTTCTGAATGTGTTTTTCTTTCAGAACAATTTCCCAGTCAGGCTCATTTCAAATTCCACTTACATTCAGACTCCAAATTCCATAATCAATGTCTCTTGGAAGCCATTTAAATGCATGCATATAAGTCTGCCTGCAAAGATGCTTCTATGCACAGTTCTATCAGGAGCAGGTTTATGGTGGCCAATAAATGAAACAGAGCAGAGACTCACTAAGTCCAGATCGCTCTGCTTTCCAGGGGATCCTGGTGCAGTGAATTCTGCCTCTGCTTTAATAGAAAGCGATAAAAATACTACCACCCACTTACCTCGGAGGAACACTGCAAGGATGGGTAATGTTCAAAGCACTTAGGATTTTTTAGGAGAAAAGTGCTCTATGAAAACAGAGCTTTGTTATCATGAATGTTGGGTGAAAATGAAGCAAAAACAATGTCTAGAACATGTGTTTGGGAGGAAAAAAACCAGACACTAGATTATAACTTTCAAGCAAGTCAGCATCCCACAGCCAAGACCTGAATGTTTGTTCCCAGAGGGTAGGGGCATAACGATACAGGGTATGTTGAATATATGAGGAAACAAGGCAAATGCAGTGTCTCTAATGACAGGGGTTACTAACAGAATACAGAATCTGCAAAAGGAACTGCAAGGCAATTTGTCTCAAGACCAGGTACGAATATCCACATCCAAGATAATCAGAATTGATTCCCTAAAAGTCAAGAAGAGGACACACGGAGGACACAGAGAAAAACTATTCAGTGCCCAAGGCAGTAAGGGGTAGGTGATCCGGAACATTCAGTGGTGCAGAATAAAGACAAGAGAAGATAAAGAAAGGGTGTAAACAGTGAATAACTCTCTGAATTTGATTGCAGCACAGTGTAAAAGAAAGCAAGCCGACTGTTAGCAGGCTTAAGTAATGGTCCACTCTCCGATACAGAACAGACATATGCTTTCTGGGTGAATTACTTAATTTCTCACAACCTCACATAGCTGAGAAAATGTATAAAAAGTATCTTCAAAGACATGCTGGTAGCATAGATGGTAACTGAGCTGAATTCCAGGGAATTATTAAAAATCAGAAGAAAGTCCACAAAGGAGAGCCATGCATTTTGGCTGTGGAGTTTCTTTCTCTTTTTCAAAATAGATGCAAGACTGTGGTTAGAGGGAAGTTTCTGGAAAGGACCAACAACCTGGAAGTGATATAACCAGGGTTTGGACTTCCATAATAGATAAATATTCAAAACAGACTTTCGACAAATTGCACGTGGAAGAGAAGATGAAAGAAACAAAGATCACTTTGAGAGCCCAAGTTTGCACAAATTAGAGGAGAATAAAATGGCTGGTGTAAATGGGAAGCTGGATGGAGGAAAGAAGGTGGTAAAATGGGGAGGAGTGAGGACTTTGCTGGTGCAAAACACAAATGAGGTCATTATAGAACGAAAGGCAAGCTTCCAACAAAATAACAAAATGAGGAGCTGAAAGTTTACTCGTGGAATTTTTTGCATCCACTAGTCATTCTCACAGCAAACAAAATGGTGATTCCCTTCTGTAAAAAGAGTAGCATATGCCCTTTCATGTTTTTACAGAAGAAAATCTGCAGTGAAGAGGTTTCTCATGGGAAAAGGTTGGATGCCAACAGTTCCTGTACATTATGTGGGAGAGTCACACGTTTTTCCATTATTTTCATTAACCTTAAAAGCTTTTGTTTTTACTCCAGGCTGATATTGATGTTTGCAGTTCCATCTCCAATTCGGCCAAAAAATCTGATCAGCCATTCTTTCCTTGGGTTCTGGCCAATTCGGTCCACCAATCCCTATGGCCGAGGAGACTGGAATATAATTGAGCTGCTACCTGGAAAGACACAACCATCTCCTGTGGTGAGGACTCAGTGAGCAGTGCCAGGAATAGGGCCATTGGAAGGCCGGGGCAGCCTGAACACAGGCCTGGAGCCCCTGGCAAAGGAACGTGACAAAGACAAGCAAGGCCAACTCTTTTCTGGAGAAAATTCAGACAGAGGTAGAAGGAGGGAGGGGAAATGAGCTGAGGCAAATAAAAATCTGTGACAGAACCTGCAGAAATCAGTTATTAGCCCGGCTCCCTCACCAACCCCGAGCCAAGTTCAAGAAGTCAGTGGTCAAGGTCAGGCTGCTTTCTAAGTGCATGAACATAGAGCACAAGGGGTCAGTGAAGGTAACATTTAAAATCTGTATCTGTAAATACTTCTCCCCTCTTTCTCTCTCCATCTCTGTTACATTCTGAACTTCTGAGCATTTTTCTTACGGAATACAGAAACTCTTACTAAGACAGGTCATTTTCAAAGGGCTTTTTTGTTTTTGCCTCAAGACACCCTCTCATTTTGACTAAATGAATGATATAAAAATGCTCACAGAGATACACTCATCTATGGCTTCAGGATATAGTTAACTGGGCAGCTGACACCCCTAAAAGTGTTATTATGGAATAAAAGAAATTATGTAGAAATTAGGGAAAGTCAACCTACTTAAAAGACACTGATGAGAGACTGAAATCAAGAGTATAATAAATGTTTGGGTGCCTGGGTGGCTCAGTCGGTTAAGCGTCTAACTTCGGCTCAGGTCATGATCTTGGGGTCCTGGGATGGAGCCCTGTGTCGGGATCCCTGCTCAGCAGGAAGTCTGCTTGTCCATCTCCCTCTCCCTCTGCCCCTCTCCTCGCTCATGTGCATTCTCTCTCTAATAAAATCTTTTTTTAAAATAAATGTTTCCAGAGATGATGGTTCTAATTTAACAGATGTAATGCTTGAGTGGACCCATCTGCTCAGCCCACCATCCACCATACCCCCGAAAGATATATCCCTTAACTGTTCTGCCCCATGATTTTCAATAGGGGAACCACACAGATCACCTCAACGGAAGCCAAAGAAAACAACATGAGGATGGAGCTTCTTGGCAACAACCACCAGGGGTCATCCAGCTTTATACGCACACTTGCACTTCTCGTTCCTATCAGTTTTAACGTCTCCCTTGCTTCTAGCATTCTTGTCTTTGCTCCTGCCTAGTTGGCTCTAATCTCATGGGACACAGTGTGCACTGAGTCCCAGGTTCATCCTGCCCATGGATGATTTAGATCTCTGAACTGCCTGTGCAGACTCATGTCCCTGCTTCACCTAGGTGTGCCCTGGTTTCGCAGGACAATTTCTCTTATATTAATAGAATCTTGTGGAAACAATGAATCAAGTCCATGACAATGACCCAAAGGATGCTCATAATATTTGGGGATAGACTTTCTGGTCTCTCTTAATTCTTACTATTAAAGTTGTTGCTTTTTCTAAACATTCTAAGCATCACCTACACCTTGAATTCTTAGCAATAGAGGCTGGAAATGAAAAGATATGACAAGTTTCTTCCTTGCTTACATGTTTTCTTTCTAATATTACTTTTCCAATCTCAGGAAACTCTAAGATTCTTTTTTTTTTTCTTCAAGGGGTTAGAAAAAATTCTGCGTTAAGATTTAAGGAAACGAATCACTGCTGCTATAAGTAAATGTGACTTTGTTTGCAAGAACACTCACATGGACACACACAGGCTCACACAATAGGTGGCCCTTTACATCATATATGTGTTGAATGGTAAGATGTACAGATCATGACATGCCATGGTCGGAGGTAAAATGGTTTGTTTTATCTCCTCTCTATATATGATCAACATAATCATGACTGATGATAAAATGTAGGCTCCAATCCAGGATAATTAAAAATGCAACAATGTAAAATTTTCATTTTACTCAGGAAAGATATTACATTATAATGTTGTATAGCAGAACTTCCTGTGATGATGCAAATGGGTGTGTGTGGTGGGCGGAGCTACTAAGCACTTGGAACATAGCTAGTATGTACGACTGAGGAACTGAATTTTATTTTACTTCTATTTTATTTTTTTTAAAGATTTTATTTATTTATTTGAGAGAGACACAGAGAGTGAATGAGCAGGGGGAGGGGCAGTGGAAGATGGAGAGGGAGAAGCAGACTCCCTGCTCAGCAGGGAGTCCCATGTGGGGCTCAATCCCAGGACCCTGGGATCACGACCTGAGCTGAAGTCAGACATTTAACTGACTGAGCCACCCAGGCAGCCCAGGAACTGAATTTTAAAATTTTATTTATTTCTACTTAATTCAAATTTAAAAAGCTACACATGGCTAGTGGTTAACATATTGGGCAGTGCAATTCTAGAAAGATGGATGCTCAGCTTAGACACCTACTATCAGACAAAACATTCTCAAAGCACAAAACTAAAACTGAATAGACATAGTGTGAGATCATTTTACTCATCAGTACTCTCTTTGGCACAGATTAAACAGGTGATTTTGTTCAAGAAAAAATTGCTGTGATACTGTACTAAGAGTTCTTGCATATTAGGTCTTCCAATCCATGACCAACAGAAGTGAATCCACAGGGAAAGGATTTAGTAGTAGTATGCCAATAACATGAGCTGGCACAGAAATGGCAGAAATGCAAACACGAGAGCACCCGGCTGCTATTAGTGTGTGCCTGATGTGATGTGCAACACACATTAAGAGTGGCAAATCCCTTGTCCTCCCCGAGACAGGATTCCATTCATCCTGGGCCCTGGAGCAAAAGAAGCCAGTGACATACTTAAAGTGCATGTTTCTCACATCATGTTACCCCCAGTTAGTCTATTTCTCTACCAGAGAAGAAGAAATGGGGTATTATATAGCCCACCCCAACAGCCACAATACGGAGGGTGTAAGAAATGGGTGTTGTGTATCCCTTATGAAAAGCACTACCAAGGAGACAAAAAGGTTGAGTTTTGTTGTTGTTATTGTTTTCAAAGAGGATGGGTTTCTTTCTTTCTTTTTTTAAAGATTTTATGTATTTATTTGAGACAGAGAGAATGAGAGAGAGAGAGAGAGAGAGAACACAAGCCAGGGGGAGAGGAAGAGGGAGAAGCAGACTCCCTGCCGAGCAGGGAGCCCGAGGCGGGACTCGATCCCGGGACTCCAGGATCATGACCTGAGCCGAAGGCAGTCGCTTAACTGACTGAGCCACCCAGGCGCCCCAAAGAAGATGAGTTTCTGATATAACTTTAAAAGGAATGCAGTGAACAAAAATGAAGTCACAACACCTCACATACCGGCCCAAGAAAGGGGAGTAAAAATGTGAGTATCAAGCTATGCATCCTGGTGACCTTGCCCACAAGAGCACACGGGTCAATATGGCAGAGCAGCTGCCCATGCACACCCACATCCTGAACTGAGCCACTGTCCGTCCAGTCACCCCAAAGTGGTCTTAGGTGTTCTTTATGTTGTTTGCTATCCTGATGAAATACTTGTAGCTAATTACACTTTGGAAAACAAAGACATTCATGATTTATGTTTCACAACATAAGTAATTGCTTTCATGTATTTTCTTTTTTTTTAAGATTTTATTTATTTATTTGAGAGAGAGCGGGAACGAGCACACAAGCAGGGGGAGCAGCAGAGGGAGAGGGAAGAGCAGCCTCTCCGTTGAGCAGGGAGCCCAATGCAGGGCTCGATCCCAAGACCTGGGATCATGACCTGAGCCAGATGTATTTTCACCAGCTCTGTTTTGCTCAAGAGAGTTACATGTACACAGGGACTCTTAGTTTCACATTTTATTTTGCATTTCACTGTAAAGGCATATGCAGAGCCAGGTCTTTCTGTAAAACCTGGTTTGTTTAAGGCCGTAGTATAGTAATTAATCAAACGTTTCCCCGTTAGCCCCCTTCCTCCTGCTTGGGACTGATTATTCTCAGTCATGGCCTGATTTCTTTCTTTCCTGAGTTAATCTGCGGGAGGCACATCCACTCAAGCTGAGCTGCCCAGTTGCCACATTGGTGATGTCAGGATTAGATTATGGCTTAACATCCTTGGGCCCAGCAAGCTATAATAAAGACGCAGATTATGTGGGGAGAAGCCAGTGGAAATCTACCATAAGAGATCACAAGTTCAATCCCACAGTCTGTGACAGCCTTGCTTCTGCTCTTCCCCTGCCATCCACACCCAAGCCACAGCAAGCCCAGAGGAGTGGCTTCTCACACGTCTCCAACAGTGACATGAATGGGGCCACTGTTCTCCATCCCCAGTGTAAGCCACTGTCACCTCACCTCACCAGCCTCTTAACAAGACTTTGTCATTCCATTCTTGCCCCACTCCACCTGCTGAAATCCATTCTCCACGTGGTACCCAAAGATGACATTTTAAAATCCATCAGAATGTGCTGCTTCCTGCTTCAAATCACATGCCTATCACACTTAGAAGGAAATCTACTTAGATGTCATTCTATGAAGCCCTAGGAGCTCTGCCTTCTGTCCGCTTCTCCCACCTCATCTCCACGGCCCCTCCCTTGCTCCTACATCCAGTCACCCTGACTTCCTGCTGTCCTAACACCCACAAATCTCACTTCCAACTGTAAGGCCTTTGCACTGCCTGTTTCCTCAGCCTGGAATACTCCCTAACTCTGCATGGTGGCTTTCCTTGTGACATGCAGGTCTCAGCTTAATAGTGTGACCTCTTCACAGTCAGACCCTGTCTGACATAGCCTCTAGCATATCACCCGATTCAGTCCGTGTGGAGCATTTTCTACAACATGACATGTTTATTCACTGCCTCTCTCTACCCACTTTCAGTAAGCCCCAGGCAGGCAGGGCCACTGTCTATGCAGCCTCCAACTGTGTCCACAGTGCTGAGAACAGCACAGGCAACATAGAAAAGACCGTGAATGTATCTGGTGACCTCAAGCTGCCACTAAGGCAGATACAGGAGGTCTGTCTCCCCCAGGCAGAGTCTCAGAGACCCCCCAATCACCTCGTTAACTTCTCTCTGCAAACCACAACCAAAACAAACATACCACCCCAGCAAACCATAAGCAAAAGAGCAGTCTTTTCTCAGCTAATAGTCGGCAAGGGATGCAGAGACAGGAGATAAGCTGATGGATTCCCTGAATGTATTGACAAGACACTCCAGCTTTCCTCCTCTGCGTCTGTTAAAGGCTACCAGGCAGTTCTACTGACCACAGCTCTCAACCCTGGCTCTATACCAGCATCACCGACTTTTAAAAAAATCCTGAAGCCACAGAAAACAGATGAGCAGTCTCCAGCACGGGTGAGGTGGGGTGGGAGGCTGGCTGTGAGGGGCACCCTGGGGTGTTGGGGGGGATGGTACAAATTGTCTGCGTTTTGATTGTAGTGTTGGCTGCAGGACCGCATGTGGGTGTCAAAACTCAAAGCACTGTACACACACACAAAGGATCGACTCTACTGTGTGTAAATTATATCTCAACAAACCAGATGAACAAAGAACTGCTGAGGTTGGAGTCTACCCCAGAGGACCTCAATGAAACAATCCGAGCCTGCACCAGAACAGGATTTAAAAGCTCCCCAGCTATTTGAACATGCAGCCAGGAGCCTGATGCAAGTCCAGACCCCATAGCAGCTGAGCAGTCAGACAGAGGAGGGGAAGCCAACGGAGAAGGGGCTGGGCCAAAGGCCAGCCTGCTGCTAGCTCTAGAAAAAGAAGTCAGGCTCCTCATTCAGGAGGTTTATGAGATATGGGCTTCTGTCACTTCATTACAGTGATGCTCTCCCTGCTGCCCAACAAGGGGCTGGGATGATGAGTAGCCTTTTTTATACGCATCGGACAGAGTCAGGGCCAGGGGGAGAAGCATGGGATGTTGGTTTATAAGGAAAAAGGGCTACAACCTGCTCAGCTTTTTTTTTTTTTCAAGCAAAGAATTAAAATAAACAGACACTCGCTTGTTTTTATGTTTTGCTTTTGTTCTATATGTTTGTGATACAGTAAATAGGCTATTTTGGGGCAGATGTGAAAATCCTCATCGAGGCATGGGCAGGGAAGAGCTCTGTCCTGGTGTCCTTACTTCCGTCTCCCCTGGGTGAGGGTGAGTGTCCTTACTAATTAACAAGGACAATGACTGTAACGGCCATTCCTCTCTCTCAGGTCACGCAGGGGAGTTTGGAGCAGCCCAGGTGGTACCACCTCTCAGGTGAAATAGTAAGTCCCGATTATTTTTTTTTTTTAAAGATTCTATTTATTTATTTGAGAGACAGAGAACGAGCGGAGGCAGGGGCAGAGGGAGAGGGAGAAGCAGACTTCTTGCTGAGGAGGGAGCCCAACTCGGGCCTCCACCCCAGAACCCTGGGATCATGACCTGAGCCAAAAGCTGACGCGTAACCAACTGAGCCACCCAGGCGCCCCATATGTCCCAACTATAGAGTTGTTTGATTCCTCCTAGCTTTAAAAAGATGATTTATAGTTCATCTATATACTCCACAGAAAATTCTAGAAAAGTTCCTGTGACAGAAGCAGAGCCCAGATTTAGACACTGGGCTTCACTAAATGCATCCTTGAACACTTAATACATTCTTACTATCATGATCATAAGCATCTTTACTTAACATTATGCTGAATTCAAAAGCTGCTAAAATCATTAAAAGAATAACACTTTCAGCCACACTAACTTCTGGGTCTTTTGACTGAGATTTATTCTAGGATCTTAAGTAACCTTCAGCTGTTTATGGGCAGGGAACTCATTCTGAAAGCTCCAAAATATTCTATGGTATGAAAGGGGTTAGTAATGTGTGTAAAAAATAAGTCAGTAAATGAACTAGGGTTAATACGAAGTAAGGCTAGAAGTGATGTACATGAATATGGTTGACATTCTGTCATTTACTGAGGCTGTTTCAGGCTATTTTTAAATTTCCATGCTAGGTTTTGCTTACATGTTGCTCAGATAAAGTGGTTACACAGCTGAGCTCTGTAACGGAGGCAATGTTACTCTTCCAGTATGAGGCTCTGAATGCTTTACAAGGATGATCAACAGAGACCCTGAGAAAGAGGAACTAGTTTACCACAGAGACACACACACAGACATACCACAACCTAGGACTACACTCTGGACTTCCCAGAGTATAAGTCAATGACTAAACATAAAGTGGTATCCGGGGTAGGCTCATGGAACAGAAAAAGAACATCAGGTAAAAACCAAGGAAATCTGAAAAGAGTATGAACTTTAGTTAATATTGCTATTATTAATGGTAACAAAGGTAACATACTAAGATAAGAACAAAATCTGGGTGCAGGGTATATGGGAACTCTTTGTACTATCTTTGCATTTTTCTGTAAATCTAACATTATACTAAAAAATAAATAGGTTGTTAAAAAAAATACTGATACAAGAAGCTAAGATTTTGCCTTGTCTACTTACTGCCCCAAACTTACGACATGTCATTGTTATAAAAAAAAGTCTCATTTTGATAAAATGGTATATATATTTTTTCAAATCACAATAGTTCAAAAGCTTTTTTAAAAATGCTCTTTTCCCATCACTGATAGCTCTTGCTCTATAGCAATTTCCCTGTCCTTTGTTCTCTATCAAATCTTAAAAATACCACATATTTGAACTTGGGAGGAGGAAGAGTTATTTATATATTTATGCACTACCTTGTTCCACAGAGGAATTAAGAGAAAAGGAAAATAGTTCAATAAAGTCTTTGTTTTCCTTAATTCCAAAATAGTCTAAAATTACAAAACAGTCTATATTTCCATGATAAAGAGTATATTTTATGCAATACTTCAGAGTTAACAAAGCATTTCCCCATACATGATCACACATCAGGTAACTACTGTGAGGTTTAGCACTATCCTTATTTCAGGCCACCTGGGTAGCTCAGTCAGTTAAGCATCGGACTCTTGATTTCAGCTCAGGCCGGGATCTCAGGGTCCTGAAATTTAGCCCCGCGTTGGGCTCCACGCTTAGCACAGAGTCTGCTTGTCCCTCTCAGTCCCTCTGCTTGCTCTCTCGAGCTCCCTCACTCGCTCTCTCTCAAATAAATAAATAAATAAATAAAATCTTAAAAGAAAAAGAATTATCCTTATCCTTATTTTGAGATGAGAAAACAGGCTCTGAGAGGCAAAGTAAAACCTTCAAGCCATGCAGGGCTGTCGGCTTCCTGCTGGCCTCGTGACCTCTCCTCTACCCTGCCGGCCCCAGAGCCAGCACGGTCACCCTGGAGGCAGCCTTCTGTGGATAAAGCCCATGGAAACATCTTGCCAGATTCTAAATCAATCCTCAGTTTATAGTCACAGTGTCCACCTTTGCCTACACACTACTTCCCTGCTTCCTGAACATAAATAAGCCAAGAGCCAGCTGATTTTTCACTGTCGCCGAAGACATATATTTTACCTGTCTCTTTTTTAAATTATAGAGTATGTATAACTGCCCAGCAATTATGCACAATTTCAACAGACTAACTCTCAAGGTCAGCCTCTGAGAGGGAGAAAACTGTTTCCTACACATACACGGTAACGTTTGTTAAAAGTCAGAACCATCTCAGATGATTCTACCAGAAACATCAAGCCTTCTTTATATCCTTCCCACAAGGAATCCCAAGATATTAGCACTAATGAACGTGAGGAAAAAAGAGGCCCAGGCCTCTGGCCAGCCACCTTCTTACTGGAGAATGACAGCACTGTAAGCATCCCACTTGGAGCTGCCCTCCAGGCTTTAGATCAGCCGAGGAAAGAACCCCAGTGTGTCTGCTCTCATTAGAGCAGGAGTTTAGGTTTGATGTTTTGATATTTGATAATCATTGATGAATCAAATAGGAGAATGAGAATGATGAAAACAGGACAAAACAAAAAAATCAAAGCATGAGACAAATCAAAGACTGAGGCAAATGTCTGCGGTTAACCCTAACAGTCTGAAACTCATGGCGAGATCAAGGGAAAAGCAACAATATGTACCTTGCATGAGATTTTGATAGATCGAGAAGGGAGATCTTTGAGAGATCAAGGGAGTTTCTGGAGCAAAATAACAGCTGATATAAATTCGCTTTCTGATTTTTTAAAGGGAACCTGGGAACTCTCTAAGCAATTGCAGTACAAAGCACAAAGGGGTTTTCAAGATCCTTTCAGTTTATGGAAGAGATTGGGAAACGCTGGTGACAGCTCACTATATAGGCTTATAATGAAACAAAAATCCTCTTTCTGTGTTTACAAGTCACAGATTCCCATATAAAGAAATTATGACTTAGGAGCAACCATTACCCTTAAAAAAAATCATCTGCACCATTTGTCATCAGCAGCTCATGTGGGTGCTTCTTTAACTTGCAGGAGAGAAAAAGAGCGTTGAGCCATATAAGTGAATGCCTAGAAGGGCAGGGCTAGGGCTGGCTCGCCTTTCTGCTCCCAGCCTCTAGCACTTCGTCTGTAAGACATGTTTGTTGAATACAAATGACCTGGAAATGCATTTTATAGGCCAACTGAACAAAATAGCTTGTTAAATACAGAAATACCTCATTAATCAGAGTACCTGCCTGTCACAGAATTCCTTCTCTATACATAGCCAACTTTCAGTATCTTGTATGAGCTTTAAAACACACAACCAACAGAGTAGGGCTGATCACAAAAGTGGGTCCAGATTGGGTAATGAACAAGAACACCAGCTTGGCCCCAGTTAAGTGGGGCCCATTTTGGCCTACAAGCGCTTGAGGGTTACAAGGGATAGAGAGAACAAATGGGTGCAGCCACCCCAGTTTCATTGTTCCCTATGGGCTCCATACATCAGCATTCACGAGTCTTCCTCAATAAGAAGATTCTGGCTGCACCACAGCTGCAGACTCTTCCTGACTGGGTCACATTGGTCCATTCTAGTTACTGGTCATATGCATAACCATACCTTCCACCATAAATATATCTGAATTCTGCCTAACCTACAAATAAATATACCCTGTGCCTGAGTTTGAGAAATCTTCCTAAACAAAGCACATGAACTTTAATGCTTGAATTTGAAGTTACCCGTTTGTCACCAAGAGATCTTTCTGTATTCAGCTGAGGCTAGTAGTGGGTAAGTGTCCCCAGGAAAGGAATTCGTATCATAGTTTTCTCTTTCCTTATCCTCTTACTGAGAGAAATGGTGGTGTTTTTTTTTTTTTTTTAAGGCATCTTAAAATAAGAGAAACTTGCTTTCTTTGATCAAAATATGTCACCATGTTAAATATTTACTATGGCAGTTTATCTGAAAGATCATTATACTTTAACATAAATCATTGCTTTTCCCTTGTACAACTAAATCTTCACATCTTGAAATTTATGATAAAAAGTTTTACTGATTAAGGCAAGGGCTTCTCAACCTCAGTGCTACTGACACTTTTGGGGGCTACATTTTGTTGAGAGGGGGCTGCCCTGTGCATTGAAGGATTTTTAGCAGTCTCTACTCATGTGATGCCAGTAGCAATCCCTACCAGTTGTGACAACCAAAAATGTTTCCTGACATTACCAAATGTGCCCTGGGGTGCAAAACTGGCTCTCCTTGAGAGCCACTGATTAAGCCATTAAAATCTAGTGGAAAACCTACTTTATTATATATCATACACTTATAAAATACATTTCCTTAAATTATAAAAATGAAATACTGTATGTTGTAGAAATTGATTTTAATTATTTCATAAGTAAATGAAAAGCATTTTGTCCTGGGTATTTGCACAATAACTATGACTATTCTGTTATCTGAAATGCTGAAAGAGATTCTTGTCTCTCTGGTATTATAGAGTAGAAGCCTTTGTCTTGGGATCCGGTCCCCATCCAGCTCACAAAATAAAGAAATAAATAAAAGTATCTATATTTGAAAGTTGTCGTGGAAGGACTTAGCCTGAACACATGTTTAAAAACATTGCATGAGATAATCATCAGAGTGATTCCTACCTAAGTTCTTTAACATTTTCAAGGTGCTCTCCACCCTTTGTCTCTCTTTGGACTCATGAAGCCACTGTCTTCTGTAAGATTTTTATAAACAGAGCCTAAGTAGTAACCTATTTGGATAATTAAAGTTCAGTTGACCCAGAATATCATGCATTCACTGAAAGGGCTTGGGTTACATTTCTTGATGTGGGCACTTTTTTTCTTTTCTCTTTCACAGATGTGAAAATGGATGGAAAGGGCCACTCTAGTGATGTGATATGGTCAGACAGACCCACTGGGAAAACAAGCATTTGCTTGCTATTCTCTTTTTTAGCCCTCTGATTTATTCATAACTTGATACAGTTTGCAATTATATAATTTCTCTTTAACTTGTTTTTCTTGGTCTTCCCACCAGAATGTCAGCTTTGAAGAC
The DNA here is from genome assembly GCF_003265705.2 of Callorhinus ursinus. Classification (NCBI taxonomy): domain Eukaryota; kingdom Metazoa; phylum Chordata; class Mammalia; order Carnivora; family Otariidae; genus Callorhinus; species Callorhinus ursinus. Next base: position 50,956,361 of record NW_027397074.1, read on the forward strand.
AGAGACCACCACCTTTGTCTTGTCCAGGGATAAATACTAAGCACTTACTGTACCACCTCAGATACATCTGGCGCTTAATACATGTATATTGAATGAACTGGGGAAATAAATACAGGATCTAAGTTGGGGGACCGGGGGGACTTCCTGCAGCCTGAGCCCTGCCGGTATTGCTCTGGGACTCCCAGGGCCCTCTCCCCAGAAAGTCCCTGGTTCAGCTTTCCAGCAAGGAGTCTCTCCTGGCTGCATACCTTTCCATTTAAAGACCATCCTGCTGCAGAAAGGATTCAGCTGGTGGCCCTTTTACACTAATGAAGATAGGGGACATGTTCAACACCCTTTTTCTTTGTCCAACTCAGCTTTCCCATTGTAAAGGAAACGAAGTTGGGGGTAGAAGGCGATGTTAAAGGTACAGAACTGCCCTGCTTTCCTTGAAGAGCTTACAGATTTTGTCTGATTTCTAGCCCCATACTCAAATAAGTGAATGAGCTGATTCTGTTTCCAGGTCAGCCCAGGGAGAGGGGCTTACTGATGGAATACAATGAACTCAATTTTCCTTAAATCCAGTTTTGGGGGAAGAAATATATCCTGAAATGGAATGGTCAAATTTTCTTTCAGGAGGCCTTCTTAGAGGCTCTAACCTTTCATACTGAGGACCTACTTCTATTCACACTATCATTACCACCAAATTCCCCCATTCCCAATGATTAGTGTTGCTGAGGACTTTCTCTAAAGTAAGCATTCTGGTAGATGTCTTATATACATTGTCCCGATTATCCTTACAACAACTCCATTAGTAGGTCTTCTTATCTCCACTTGAGAGATGAGGAAACTGAGCTGCAGTGTCATTCAATAACTCGCCCAGGGCCACCCAAATATGAACCATCAACTTACAGGGATCTGAACCCAAGCCTTGTCCTCAGGGCCCATGCTGTTGGAGAATACCACTTTTTTACCCCTCACAAAAAATTAACAGCTTTACTGAGATATAGTTTCCATATCAAAAAATTCACCCATTTAAGTGTGAAATTCAATGTATTTTAGTATACTTAGAGAGTCATGCAGCCATCATCACAATATGATTTTGGAACACTTTCATCACCACCAAATGAAACCTCATTCCTACCAGCAGTCACTCTGCATTATCCTTTTGTTTTTAAATCTTACTTTTCCACCTTTTATCATTCTAACCCCTGAAAACGATCTTGTTTTCCTTAACAAATTTTGAATTTAGAATTACATCAATCTGTCAACACTTGCTTCTCCAAGTGTGGCTTTCTCTTGGGAGTATGTCCTTTACGGTTTTCTTTAGGACAAGTGGATAAACCAAGAGCTTAGGTCAGCAGCCCTCTTTGTCACATTCAATCATGGTATTCAAAGTTGCTGGAGGGGAGGGGGAGGGGGGATGGGGTGGCTGGGTGATGGACATTGGGGAGGGTGTGTGTTGTGGTGAGCACTGTGAATTGTGTAAGACTGATGAATCACAGACCTGTACCCCTGAAACAAATAATACATTATATGTCAATTAAAAAAAGAAATTATACCTATTCATATTTTAAATCACAATGAACTCTGCATATTCAAAGTTAAATAAAAAGAGACAATTAAAAAAAAAAAAGTAAGCCACCCTCTGGAGCCTCCCCTCAGGAGAAGATGGATCTGTCACAGACTTTACTGAGTATGAACATGTAAGACTTTCAGTGACAAATGATTCTTAGATATTTGGCAAGAATAATAACTTACCTTTTAATTTTCTTTTTAAATAGTGCTTAACATAGCCTTGAAAAAAAAGTGGAAGAAAAAACCCAAGTCATTGTGCCCCTACAATGACCCAAATATCTTAGAGCAACTCTTTGAGGTAGTTGATATGACCTCCATTTGATAGACATAGATGCCAGGTTCAGAGGCTGACTAACTCTAAGTGTTTCTAGAAAAGTCTCATCTGTGCTTCAGGGGAAGAAAGTCATACATTCGTTGCTGATATTTAGCGTGCTCCAACTGAGGTTAGCTAGGGAGACAATTTAACTACAGAGGACAGCACATATGGAAGGCCTAGTGTACTCTAAGGGTTTCAGGCAGGGTGTCCTGCCATAAATGTGGAATTTCCCATGGGAAGTCTTTCTTGGACATGTTCAGCTTCCTTCCTCCTCTGGCTATTACATAATGCTTTATCAAATATTGTTTTCTTTCAGAGTAGATATTAGTAGCACCAAAATGTTTTAAACAATTGCAGTGTTAAAAAATAAGGGATGGAGGAGATGATGAGAAATGGGCCTATTTGGTTTTTTATCACATTGGGTAATATATGAGAATAAGGGCTTTTCAAATGGACACTGGGACACCTAAGCTCTGAAAAATATTTTGTTCAGAAAAAAAAACCTTTCAAAGAGAATTATTCAATAAATGGGTTGCCTCTTTAGTGACTCTTCCCAATTTGTATAATTTTTCTAAAACCAATAAATCTGACCTTGGGTTTGACCAGCTGTTAAAAGACTGGTCTAAATTATGAAAGAGTGTAGATTCTTTCACGCTCAAAGTTCTTTATATGAAATATTATTTAATCACAAAACTTCACTGGATGAATCTTGAGGATTAACAGTTTCATTTGTTATATTTCCTGAAATTATGTTTCTATTTTTCCCCTTAATTCAAAGAGGATTTTCTTTTCTCTTCCTGTCAAAATCACATGTATCATGGAAAGCATTTACTAACTGCATAACTGGGTACAGCAATGTTTTATAAATTATAACTAGTGAACTTTGAATGAATTCTTTCCTTAAGGAATTTTACCATTAAAATCTGGCTATATAATTTATGAACCTTAAGTGGTTTGGCTTCTGTGCAAGTTTTTATACATGTTAATTATCATTAAATGTAAGTAATTTTCAGGCTTTTCCTTCCATTATGCTTCATGTTCTTCTTTTCCATTAGTAGTTCCTTTTCTTCCTTTTAATTTTAGGTTTCCAAGATTCTCTCATTTGAGTTCAATCTTAGCTCCCTGGGTCCACAGGACAGTGCTCCCATCAATTTCTCTATGTCTGGTGAGACCCTAAAGAAGGACAGAAGTACCTGTCCCTGCTAGTCCAGCAGTGTTCTTCTCTCACCTGGGGAACATGACTGTCTGTTCTGTAAAGCCCAAGTTTATCAGATCTCTGCTTTTGTTGTCAAGATGTCCTGTCAACGTGTTTCTTCTGGTTGTCATGTGGTGAACTTTACTAAAGGTTTTTCATTTCCATGCAAACCCATTTTAGTGTAAAGAACTTAACAGCGCTTTATATGAATGAGAGAAACCAAAGTGTACATTAAAAACTCCAATTTTTATATCTAGTTCATCAGAAGCCACATCAAACCCTTAAAACTCTCTTCTTCAGCCAGATACTACCTTATCTAATATTTGCCTTCATGTCCATGTCTAAGAATCAATGAATCTATACCATAAGATGAGTTTTCAAGTGATAGGAAATGTAATTGTTTAATAGGTCAAGAGAGATCTCTGAATGTCATGTTTCACCTCCTGCAACTCCCTACTCAAATTTCAATTCTCTTCCATAACTCATCTTTCTTGAGAGGTCAGTGGACGGGGGTCAAAGCAGGCTGGGTGCCAGATTTAAGAAAGGCAGGCAGAATTATCAAAAATCTTGATGTAAGGATGTAATCTAAAGGGTACAGAGCCATAATATGAAGGCAGATCAATAGGCAACAGGTGCAACCTGAATCGTGGCAGAGGAGAGATTAAGCAACAAAGCAAACCTTAGCCTGGGAGGAGGCCCAAAAGTCCCCGCCTACATTCAGCACCAAGGACAGTGACAACTATAGGCCTCCGCATATCAAGATTCCCAAAGAATGGCAATCTAGTCTCCTCCAAAGAGAAAGCCTGGAACCAGGGTGTGTGGTTTAAGGACTGTTCAACAGTTGTCCCGGAGTGGGGTGAGTGTCAGGTAGAAGCCATATGGCCCTTTGTTTTTCTATCTTTGGAGGTACTTTTGTTAAAATAGTCAAAGAATTTGCATTTCTAGACATGGAGAAAACCCTTTTTTTTTTTTTTAATTTCTTAACAGCAACACTCATGAAAGACTGTCATGTAATTTGGTTGGACCAGGAGCCCTGCTTCACAACTTTGCAGTACAATTTCATGTGTTTAAAACAAACAAACAACTGTTGGCTAGTTTCCTGAAACTTCCACAAATGGTCCTAGTTTACCCTCTAAAGTTGACAACCTTTGAAATTTTTGAAGAAAGGTAATGTGTTTCTTCTTAGCTTTCTCAACTGGAGGCTAATCATACACCAATTCTTCAACTGTTGCTTAAAGACATCATTACCTACCTCTCTATATATGCTCCTGGTTTGCTAAAGACCTTCTTAAAATATGTGTCCTAAAATGATTCTTAGTATTCCAGGCATGGTCTGAGGCAAGTATATTTATCACAAGACTATTAACTCCCTCCTTGGATCTGGGAACTCTATTTCTGTGAGTGAAGTCTGAGACTGTATTGGTTTTACTTAACAACCATTACCCATGGGATTAGACTGACAGTGTCATCAACTAAAATGCTCAGGTCCTTTGTCCAGAGTTATTGATCAAAATCTCCTCAGTTTTAAACTTGTGCAACCAGTTTTTTGAAATCCAAGTGAAGAATTTTATCAAAGTTCAATTAATCTTAATATTTGTCCCAAGTTTTCAGCCTACTAGGACATTTAAAAATCTGTAATTATGAAATACTTCTCTTGAGTATTCTAAAAAGTCTGATGAGTATAATTTGCATGTCTTCATTCAGATTATGGATTTAAATCCTTAAAAAGATACAGCCAAGGATAGATTCATGTTCCTCCAAGGAAATGATTCTAAGAAATTCTTAAAACATGCCCTCATGCTAGAAACTAGATACACTATATTTACAGCATTTCTAATTTATCATGATAACATTTATGACAGAAAAGAAAGTGATTTTTGATAGAAATTAAATCTAGGGAACCCTGAATGTCTACAAGTATTTGGGACTTTCTCTTGTAAAAACCAAACACTAGTCTTTGCAGTAATCTATTTCAAAGTTTTATCAGTGATAATAGTTTTCAGAATCTACTTTCAAAGATTATGAAAATGATATCATTCACCTTCAGTCCCTCCGCATACACTGATTACCTGCCTGCCACAAAGATGCACAAGAATTGGCCTCTACTTTCAAATATCTGGGAAGAAGGTGGAATTGGTTATGGGCACAAGAATCACATTGTAAGGAGGAAAATGCTATGTACTATAATAAAGTAATACATAAAGTTACAAGGGCCACTTTTACATTGGGGTTAGTTATAAGAGGCAAAATGTACTAATATTTTATTAGATACTTTAAGGAAATCTTAAAAGATACTGTGAAAAGAGATAAGATTTTAGCATTCTGTATAATCTTAATTCAAAATAAATTTAAGAATTTCTCTTTACTCAGATTATGTTCAATGTGTCCAGGGGATCTGTATAACCTCTATTATATACTATCTTACAGAATCATAGGATTTCAAGATTCACAATAATTTTACCCAAGCCCTTGCAAATAGTATGCATGCCTATAGTAATTCAGAGGAAGGCACCACTATGTAGCAATCTCCAGTTTCTGGCACCTCTCCCATCTTCATTGAAAACCTGCTAAAAAAATTTCAATTTCCATTGCCTGTAAATGTGAAACAGACAAGCTTCTTTGGTTCAAACATCTTTCTAACCATTCATGCACATATTAGCATATGTATTGCATTTCTTGTCCTAGCAATAATGCTACTGCTTACAAACAATAGAGCTGAGCATATTCCATCACCCAGGAAACAGATTTCTAAGAAGCTTATCATTTAGCTTCTCCACGATACCCATGTCTCCCTGTCAGCCATGTCAAGAGCAATTGCAACTCATCCCTCAACATAAATGCCGAGCATTAAAATGAATATGAGAAAATGACTTCTGTGGCCAGTGGACAAATACGCAGAGATGATAACAAGAAACAAAGAGCTGGGGTGTCTATAGAAAAAAAAAAAACTTGTTCAAACTAGAAGCAACAGAGTATACTGCAAAGAACACAGGCTTTAAAGATTTGGGTGCACTCCATCTCTATAGCTTCGTAGATATGGGAATTTGGGCAAAAGGAGTTTCCTCTCTGAACCTCAATTTCTTCAATTTTTGACAATTGATACTACAGCAGGAGCCAGACTCGTGGGTCCACTATAACATAGATTTAAGAATTTCAGGTTATGTGTTTAAGCCTAGAATCAAGTTGTTGAGATACCTACCCTCCCCCTGCAGACTCACTGCCCATATATTCTCCCAAGAATCAACAAAGCATGGCCACCAACTATCCATTTGCAGGATCTTCTCCAACCAGCTTATGTGTCATGTTCAACAGGGTGTTAGCTCCAGCCCTCCAGCAGATGGAATCTCTCATTGGTTCTGTCTCCTGAGGTTTTGAGAGTGAGAAGCTGTCTGGGGAATGCACCTGCTCACCACATCTGTGTTAAGTCTTTTTAGTCATGGGTCCTGCTGTGCCCACAATTGCACTACTGTATATGGTTGAGCAGTGCCCAGTTCTAGAGGACACCATAATCACCACAGGCCATGTGAGTGGTGTACCTACAGATGGGCAATACCCAACCACACACAGTGGGCTGCCCCTGGATTTTCATGGTTCATGTTTCATGATTCAGCATTCACCTTAATTAGGAACCAATTAATTATGAAATATTTAGTCAACATTGGTGCTTTGAAAGGAACAAGAGATATGTAAAAGCACAATCCTACCCAAAAAGAATTTATGATTTACAATAGTTTTCCCTCCCTCAATAATATTTCAGGAAGTATTTTAATTTCAGTAAAATTTATAGAGTAGTTCTTTCATCTTGGAGGAAAGGTGATTTATAAACACAAGCTATTTTTATTGACTACAGATCCCTAGCCGGTTCTTTATGAGGTCAGTGTACCCAAGAGGAAAGACATGAAGAGATTAAACAGCAACAAGAGTTGCAGTTTCTTCTAAGTGACTTTCGTGACAGAAGCACCAGGTGGGGCCTGCTTTCCATGCATCCATTCATGACATAACTAATGCTGAGAGTGCCGCACCTTCAGAATTCCTACTTCGACCACCTTGATCAGACCAACCACAGCTCCCATGAAAAAGTTTAAACCCAACCATGGTCCACTGGATGGCATGTCAGTGCCTGTTAGAAAACAAAACAGGATACCCCTATCACAAGTTGGGTCTATTTAATCTGGCAATTTTTAAATATGAGAAGGATGACATGGAAAATGAAAGAAATATGCCCTTGCCCCTGGTACTTTCTAAGCAAGTAGATTCAATTACCTAGCCTACTTGGGATGTAAGGCATCAAAAGTGGGCCCCCACTGGACACAGAGAGGAAAGGTATTCTAGGCCTAGCAGATGGAATTGTTCACCATCAAAGCAGCCTCTTTTGACTTTGTGTGGGTGTGTATGTGGTGGTGGGAAGGTAGGAGGAGAAATGCAATGATACACTCAAGGCCACGACAATGGAATCCAATATGAGGGGTGAAGGCTTAGAGCCAGAGTCCTGAGTTTCACTTGTTACGTGGACCCTCTTAGCTGTGCGATCTTGTGCTGGTCCCTGGTCCTGTGAACAGGTTCTCTCATCAGTAAAATGGAGATTAAGATAGTATCTGTTTCATAGGATGGCTAAGTATTAAATGAGATAATAGACTTAAAAATTCTTAGCAAAATAACACATGGTAAGTACTCAAAACTATTGGTATTACAGGGGTGCCTGGGTGCCTCAGTCAGATGAGCGTCTGACTCTTGGTTTGGGCTCAGGTCATGATCTCAAGGTCATGGGATCAAGCCCTGTGTCAGGTTCCATGCTCAGTGGGGAGTCTGCTGGAGTCCTCGTCCCTGTCTTTTCCCTCTGTCCCTCCTCCTGCTTGTGTGCTCTCTATCTCTCTCTAAAACAAATAAATCTTTTTAAAAAATTACTCTTGTTAAGAAATGCTACAGAGAAGAGACTAAGTATGGTGATTAATAAATAATTGCTAAATGGATTGAGGCAAACATGTAACAAGACAGATATCAATTATGATTATTTTGAGGGAAATTTTATTACCAATGGCAGTTTTTGTATTATTTTATTTCTTTTATACATTCTTTGGTGGGTTTTGCATCCTGGCTCTGATTTAAGGTTAAAATCAATGATATCCTGGGGCAGATTTGTCATGCTTTTGAAAAAAAATTGAATTTTAACAACCATTTGTGCAAATGTCTAAATTTATAGGATTAAAGAAAATAAAGGGTTAGAGACTAACTCTTTTAGTGACTTCCACCAGGCTTGCTCTTCATACAATAGATGTCCTGCCATCTGTTACTCCAGACAGAAAATGGTAAAACCATTTGGAAATAGAAGTCAAGTTCTCTGAAAGGCAAGAGGCTCTCATGAAATTATCTACAAAAGAGATTCTTTTCACGAGGTTTATTTCTTACAAGGCCTTCATCATTCCTCCTTTCAGATGTCTCCAAAATACAGAAGTTCTACCCAGCTCAAGTAACAACCCCTCAGCCAAGAATATTTAGAGCATTGTCAGAAGAGGAGAGGAGATCTAAGCTTCTGATGTACATGAGGACATGTGTGCACACACATACATGCACATGCTCTCAAGAGCTCAGCGTGTGTCTGTAAGGAAGAACATATCTCTTCACATTTCTGAGCTTCATCTAAAGAGTTGAGTTTGGTGGGAAATGGGTCCTGGCAGGTCTGCCAGTTAATAATCTCTATTTTGGGCCTTTACAGGGTAGCAAACATTTTCTTGTAATTTAGGAACTGGCATAATGTTAACTTCCCATTGTGTCAAGTAAAACCATTTAAAAAGTCCTCTACTGTTACCACCAACATTTAATAGAGAGCAAGATATTTTTAACCCTAAAGAAACTGTCAGGGCACAAATAAAGAAAAAGGTTAGTCCTTCGGTGCTATAAGACAGATGGCAACTTTATACTAACACACACACTTGCATGCACAAACACACATTATACGCCATAGTATATATCACTGGCTGCTGAACAGTGAAAATCTTGTCTGGGGTCCTCAGTCCAGAGTTCTTTGGGCTCCTTTATGCTAAGATCTCTACTTGCTCTCACTTTCTTTGATTCTGTGGAGCTGGTTTCATACAAATGTTAAATTCTCCAGGATATATCACTCAAGTCAAAGCAACAGAGTTGTAAAAAAAAAAAAAAAAAAAATTTTTAATCTCCCACTCTTGTGGGAGAGATTTAGCTGGTTCATCACATTTTCATTATAGATTTTAAAATCCACTTTAAAAACCTGAAAGGTGAGGAGCCATGTAACAGCTGGTCTCTCTTGCCCCTCAAGGGCACTCCTTCACTGCCCTTGCCCTTTCCTGCCACACTGGGGAGAGTGGGCAGGCATCCATAGGGTACCAAGGAGGAAGGTGAGGAAAAGGAATCCTGCTAAGCTTTCGTCAGACTAACCAGAGGAGGCAATGGGAAATGATTCTGTGTTGCCATATGGGTCAATAGACAACGCCCACAGGTTCAGAAAGGTCTGAACACCTTTCATGGGAGCATGCTGTGACCTTGTGTTAAGAGGATCCTTCCTTTCTGGGGGCCTGTGAGGAGGGGCCAATGCCCTTTAGGCATAGTACTGCTATCCATGAGGTACCCTGTTGGCTTGAGAGTTCCCACCAGGGCCACCTGAGGCACCTGAGGTCTCTCCCTGTGGTGAGAGTCTCAGATGAGAGCTGGATGCTAGGATCTTTCCCAATGTCCAGCGAACCACCCTGAATTAGCTACCTTACCTTCACTCCTCTGTGTTCATATTGCTGAATTCTCTTAGTGCACTCAAGGGGGCTCATTCTGATTTGCCCAGAACAATTACCATACCAGTTAGGGGACTTTTACATACAGAGGCTCTGTAAATCAGGGAGCCCAATGAACCACATTCCTTTACAGCGCCTGTCCCAAGTGTCAGGTTAAAATGATTTCAAAACAGGAATACAAGCTTAGGACCAGTGTATCAGCATTTTGCATATGGAACACCGTAAAAATTGGATAACTTAATCCTTGTTGAAAACTAACAGCATGTGTGTCAAACTTTTAGTACATAGTAGTAGAGAATGTTCTATAGCCTATTAATTAGCTGCTCTATTTTCTTCTTTCATTGTATGGCAGAGGTCATTTCTGTGTTTCCCTGCTTTTCAGTGTATCTCATCAATAGTATCTCACAGAGGTAAAAAATGATTCACTATTATGTTAATCATTAGGAATTATTTCTAACTGGCAAGGAGATTAAACCTTTAACACCCACGTAAGGAAATGTGGCTTTGAAGTCATGTGAGGGAGGCTCTAGATAGCACAGCTTAATGCTGGGCAGGATTCTTTTTTTTCCCCCCATTTATTATCCTTTTCCTCTCTCACATTTTCCCACGTGAGACCTCACGGCACCAGAGCAATAATGCTAACAATGCCCTTCATTTTCTCATTAGTCCCCAATGGCTCCAAATTACCAATCTGAGCTGGAAATGGAAAAAAGGCAAGCTGATGATGAATATAGGACTTGCCCAAGGGCAGGTGCAGACTTGTACCTCACTGCCTGTTGGCATTTTAGTTTGGGCAATAATCACTTTTAGAGATTTCTGTGATATCATCACCGGAAGAGGAAGGAAACAAGGAAAGACAAGCACAAGAGAAAAACACATACTGAGCACCCATTATGGAGTAGTTCCTCTGTTAGGGGCTCACATCTGTGATCTCTTTGGGCCTTTGCAACAAGTCCTGTGAGTTACAACCATTTCCCACACCATGAAAGGCCAGAGTAGCAGGGCCTATGTCGGTATTTGCCCAAGGTCACAGAATCAGCAAGAGGCAAAAGGGGGACATTTAACCATCTGACTCAAACTGTGGTGCTAAAAAAGCAACAGAAATATCTCTTAATGAGACAGAGCTCCTTTCTCTGTATCTGGTTAGAAACGGGCCTACAAAATTCTAGAACAACTGACCAAAATATAAAAGCTTCAGTCAACAATTCTTTTGAGCTTAACTGCATATATCATATGAGATCGTTAGCTTTATTTTATTTAGTGAAACTAAACTGAGTAAATAATGTGTCGAAAATTGGGGGGTTAAAGTCCCAAGTCACTTGATTCCAGCCCAATTTGGTGATGGGCTGGGAACAAGGGAAGCACAGAAGGTTTCTGATCTAGAGGCTCCTCATGCAAAATTTCAGATTTGCAAGGACACATCTGAATGACTGCTTTGGTCCACAATGGGTTTTGGGTTTTGATCTTCAAAATTTGTTCATTGTTTGCATTTTGCTTTTGGAAGGTGGATACCTGCCATAACATCAGGTTTCTTTTAGGATAAAATGTTTCACCTTCAGTTTTCACAAACAGAACAGAGAACTCTGAGAACCAGAAATAGAATAATGGGGGTGGGAGGTCATTTTGCCTGGAAATCAAGTAGGATTGGGACTTTAAGGAACAAGGGATTAGAAAGAAACAGACTTGGGGCACCCGGGTGGTTCAGTTGGTTGAGCATCCAACTCAGTTTCAGCTCAGGTCATGATCTCAGGGTCCTGAGACTGAGCCCCACATGAGGCTCAGCACGGAGTCTGCTTGTCCCTCTCCCCCCACTCTGTCCCTTCCTCTGCATGCGCTCAATTTCTCTCTAAAATAAATAAATAAAGTATTTTTTGAGAAAGGAACAGACTTAAATGGTGATAAAGGACAGCTGGTCAGCTATCTACAGTTTACGACAGGAGATATTTACAGAGAGGTAGTCACCCTTCAGAGCACTAGATACAGCCAAAATTCATTGATCTCCTTTATGGAAAAAGACATGTTCTTAAGAGAAACATTATTTCTTCCCTACTACAGCAAGCCTAACAAATGGTAGAAGAGATGGCTAGGGCTGCCCAGAATTCAGTCCCATGGTAATAGCATTCATTGGTCCAACCTTTCTTCCTCCCGCCATTCCCCCCTCTCCTTTCCTCCCTGTGTCCATCCCTGCCTCCTTCCTTCCACTCCTTCCTTCCACAGTGCTCTCTTGCCAGCATATACAGAACAGACACCAAGTTAGACACATGGAGAACAGAGCGGCAAGTCAGACAGTAGTCCTCAAGGAGGGCACACGTAAGCAGCTAATAAATGAACGAAGTCACTTAGCAGTGGGGCAATTTGAGAAGGCTGCATTGTCTCTTGCATTTTCCTATGAGCATGGATTATTTTATAAGAAAAAAAGAAAAAGAAAGTATGTTAGAGTAAGTACAATGAAAGGCGTAAATACTCACAGAACTTTCTCTGTGACTCAAATATTTAAGATTAATTACCAACCTTAAAATTCCCACAGTCTAATGTATTTCAGTCAGGATTTTATGCTTCTAGTCCCTAATATTCTGCGACTAATATCACCCCAAGTGTTAGATTCATCCTCTAACAAAAGGAAAAATCACACTGAAAGATAACCTGTGACTCTGGACAGAAATAAACCCTCGCCAGGTTATATATCTCACTCTACGGAAAGCGTTCAGCATTCAACCAGCAGCGTCCTAGTTGACACAGCACATCCTGTAATTACCCCTAAAGGCCATTTGATTTGATAATATATTCACCACCATGTATCATTTACATAATGTTTTACAATTATCCATTAATATGCAAATGTTAGGCTAAAGATTATGTGGCCTAGAAATGCAATGCAAGTACTTCTCTGACAATCACACTCGATGTGCTGATAGATATCTCACCCAAAAGGCCTTTCAATTTTAGTGAAGAAATGATGCGTGGCGGTCAAGACAAAATGTGAATAAACACAACTTACCAAAGTACACAAAGCCGTGTTAAGTTCAATATGCAATTATTCAGTTTGGGGCACCAGGCTGGGCACCTGGGGTATGAGGATGAACAACATTTTTCTCTCTCTCTGCAAGGGTCTCCCTAATGTTAGAAAGCTTGCAGAACCAGCACAAACTCAAGGCAGGAAATAAAGCGTAGACATCCACCCCCTTTGGACTTACCATTCCCATGAAAACAACTGGCCAGGTGAGTATCAGGACACACTAACCAGCTACACTAGTCTGTGAAATTAACTCCTCCTTCTCCTTTCCTCAACAATAATCTGTCTACAAAGGAAAAGGAAATCAAGGTGAGGAAAGGAAGACGTACCCATGACACTACAGCATCTTGTTGATGTGTTAAGTGTACCAAAGGAAGGAAATTCAGTTACTTGTTCCCATAGCAACTGCAGCTCGCCTCCTGGACCTAGTAAATTAAGTTATGAAAATTAGTCCCACTTGGAGCACAAGGAAACGCTGTCCCTAAGCAAGGGAAATCACCGCAGGTAGGTCAAAGTTTGCATTAACAAAGCAGTGCACTTTCATCGAGATGAGGTCCAGGGCAAACGACCCTCACATTAGTAACTCACTGCAGGAAGAGCACTGTTGCCTTCCACCAGCACCACCTGACCAGGTGACGGGGCAGTGAGCGTGAGCCCAGGAATTCCAGGTGGATCGAAGAGAATAAACACAGGCACCTTTCCCTACACAACAAGGCATGGGATGTGATTTTCTTACTGGATCCAGCCAGTAAGAAAAGGAGACACAATAAGCACACTGTAATTTACTATTACTTAGGAAAGCCAATTCTCTTTAGGTGTCAAGGAAAGCTCAAGAGAGGAAATGGGGCAGGGATCTGAAACTCGTATGAAAGTGAAGGTTTCACAAGTCTTATGTGATCGTCAATCTAGCTGATGATGTTCACACCAAGACACAGTCTGATCATATCCCTCTCTGATAAACACAACAAATGAGTATCACAACTGACCCTCAAAACTGTCAACTAATATCAGCAATATCTAAAGGTTATTCATTAAGATATTAAATGACATGTTATTCAATAATAAATATTCTAGAACCAGGGTCATAGTCTTTCTTTGCATCACAACTTCTGCCTTCATCCTGGACTACTTTTAAGTCCACACATAGGACCCTTGGCCTCATCTTCAGTGACCCTTACTCCCATTCCACATTGGTGATCCCTTCCACAATCACACCTGAACTGAGAATATTAAGGAAGAAAATGTGCTATCATTAGAATCAAGTTTCAATACTCAAGACAGCCTCCTTTCTTACTTCCCTAACTAGTTCAAGAATTCCCCACTATAGTTCTTCAACCTCATCAAAACCTCAAGTCCACCCGCCCCCGCCCCCCCACTCCACATTCTCGTTTTCCGACCCAGGGTCCCTGGTGCATTATTACAATTGTGTTCTATCTTCCAAAGCCCCTCAACTACTTGGTCCTTCCAATCTTCCTTACCATCCCTGTGTCATCGTCCTAACCAGGGATGAGACCTACGGACCACTTTCTCTGTGCCTACCCAGAACAGCTCAAGTGACTAAAGGTATACGACCCCAAAGGATGGCCTCACTCCACAGCTAGCCTTCTCTGGTAAGCCTGCTCACCCACAGGCCACATCATTTTACACATTTCCTACTTTCCTTAAATGTCTCTGGTTAGCTCCCCTCACTCTGAGGGGACATGGCTGTTGCTGCATTCTTCAGAGAGAAAACTAAAAGCAATCAGCAGAGAACTTGTGTCAACTTCCTGCTACAGAATCCACGCTTTCTCCAGGACGTACTCGCGAGTACAGAGGCCACGTACAAGGGCTGCAGCATCAGACCACTGGGTTCAAATCCTGGCTCCTGGATATAACCACTGATAGGCCTGACAAACTACTCGACCTCTCTGGGCTTCAGGCGCCTCATCTGTGGAGACATAATGACAGTACCTGCCTCAGCGTGTGGCTGCTATAGGAAATAATCCAGACAAAGCACATGGCAAAGTGCTTGGCACACAAGAGGCACTCAGAAATGGTAGCTTTGATAATCACAGTTGTTATTATAAGTTTGGTTCTCTCTTCTCTCGTCCTCTTTTCTTGGCATGCCATTAAAATAGAGGTCATGTCCTTCCTGCTTTTAAAAGCCAATTTCTCCATAGCTAGTTGGATTCCATTTCCTTTTCCATCCTCAGAGACCAGGCCCCATCAGTACCTCCTCTCTCTCCTACTCTAGCAGATCTTATCTAGCTATACTCGGGTATGCCCAGAGGTATGCTGGTAAATGTGTAAATACTAGGTCTTGCAGTTTGGTGGGGGCTTATTTATTTGTCTTTGCTAGTGTCTATGACGTGCGCACCTCCACCATGCCCAATTTTAAACTGCCAATTGTTTAACAACTGGCCACCAAACTTGCTGAAAATTTAATAATTTGCTCCAGCACATCATTGATGTGTGCTATAACTTCTCTCTTCTTTAAACAAACCAAAAAACCCAAAGAGCATCACAATCAAAAACACAACCAAAAAACCTCCCAGGATTCGCCTCCCACCCAACCTTCTCCTGCCCACTGGCTAGGCGCCTGGAAGGAGCTCTTTCCCTCAGGGCTTCTCCGCATCCAAATCTCTCCTCCACTCTGCGCACACCCCACTCTGCCTTCCATCTCCGTTCCTCTCTGGAAACTGCTTGGGCTAAGATCTCCCACGTCCCCCGGACACATTTTAGTCCTCTTCTGACCCAATCCTTAGCAGCTTCCTCCGGTGCCTCTGTGTCTTCTGCTTGTGCCTTCGCCCTCCAGCCTCTCCTTCACAGGGTCCTCCTCTTCCCCTCTGAGGCTCCTAATGAAGGTTTTCCAGGGCGCTACCTCCTGGACTCCTGCTCGTCCCACTTGAAGTTCTCTTGAGACGATCTTAACCAATGCTGTGACTTGAACACCAACTCATACGGCAACGACTCCCAATTTATTATCTCTATCTCAGGCTTTTTCTTCTGTGTTCTCTGATCTCACCACATATCTATTTTGACAGTGAAAACACAATAATCCTAGTAGACAGGAGGAACAAATCAAGAATGAGAACGCTGCCTGCCTCCAGCAGCATTCAGGCTACATGGGAAGAAGAGACAATCTTGTAAATCACTGAAGGAAGAACTGGAGCTAATCCTGTAGGTACTGAGCTTTGCAGTTATCCCTGGATGTGGCATGTCCATTAATGTAAACATTTATGCCTGGGTGTGGGGCCCAACTCTTCTGAATTTATGCAGCAATATGAGGGCAATGGCAAGAACTAGACAATATGGAATCTTCCTTGGCACAAAGTGACTCTCTAGGAACAAATACAGTTCCCCGGGCTGCGGACGCCAGGGTGTCCCAGGTCATCCAGCGCTCAGGTCTTCTGGGGTGATTCTCTGAGAAGGCATTGTGGCTTCTGGGTCAGTGGGCCTTAGTGCCTCAAAGAGCTACTGATACTGAGAAAACCGGACTCCAGGACTCGTATCAATTTCAGGGGAGAACGAAATGAATTTTAAAAATAAACAAACTGGAGGACAACATATTTGTGACTTGCTGCTTGGAAATCCACTTGCATTATCCAGTTAAGAAAAACTGGTAGGTTGCAATAACCTGCAAGATTTTCAATTGATTGTACAGAGAAGCCAATAAAGAGGACTTTGGAATAAAGTCTTCATTTGAGCAACTTTAGGGGCAGAAACAATTTTGCACATGTATTTATGAGGCAAACCTTGCTAGCATTTAATGGGGATCCCATAAAAATTGGGACCCATGTAACCTATGGAAACTCATCCATTCATTTTTAGATAAAGGTCTTAAATTTATGGATGTCACCGATTACTGGGGCAGCAGGCAGCCCACACGCTGATCTGCAGATATGATGCTTCAGAAGTAAATATTTCAATCAAATGGTGCTAAGGTGCCCCATCAATTGAAAAAAAAAAACATGAATAATCAAACTAAGAAAGATCATCCGGCCCACACAAATGTGCAGAACGTCTTAACAACTTTGAGAAAGTCTGTTGGATGCTGGGATACAGTAATGAACAAAATTTCTAAACACATGCACCAAAGGGGCACCTGGGTGGCTCAGTCAGTTAAGCATCTGACTTCAGTTCAGGTCATGATCTCAGGGTCCTGGGATCGAGCCCCACGTCAGGCTCTGCTCTCAGCAATGAGTCTGCTAGTCCCTCTTTTTCTCTCTCTGCCCTTGCCCCTACTCGTGCTCTCTCTCTCTCTTTTTCAAATAAATAAATAAAATCTTTTTTAAAAACTAAAAAAATAAACACATGCACCAAACACTGGCAGAAATGCAAAGTATATTAGCAATGGCTATTGGGGTAATACTTTTTATTTCATTTTCTAATTTTTATTAAATTTTCTAATTTTTCTTTTATGTATAGGAGGCTGTTTCACCACCAGAAAAAAAAAGTTTTAAGAAAAAAATGTCAAAGAGGAGATAATTGCAGAAATGGCTTTAGACTGCTAAAATATTAAAACAGATTTGCTTCTAGGTTATCTCTATTAACCTAAGAATCAGAAAATTAACCATTCAGAAATAGAAACTGTGAGTCTAGACCATCGTGAAACCTCACATAAAAATTTAAAAAAAAGAAGGCAGAATTTTCTTCTATTACTAACACTGTGAAGGTTAAAAAGTTTCCTGGAAATGAAGGTTACGTGGCTGATAAATGTGTTCTTCTAGGCTCTCCTTGGACTGGATTCCTTCACAAATCTCAAAAGAACAAGTTTGAAATATGAACGCTAGGCAGGTTATTCTCACTTGTAAATAAAATAGTTCAACCTCTGCCTGATGTTATGAGAATACCAAATTTAGCATTATGGAGGTCCCCAACACATCTGCATTTGAATATTCGAGACAAAATATTAAGCTAAGAGAAGAGACCAAGAGGTAATCCCAGGCCATGGATAGCATTGGCACATACCACCATCCCAAAGAGGACCTGAATGTGAGGCAACTATTCCACTCTGACACATAAGAATGTTCACATGCCTCACCCCCCTCTCCAGGTGTGCTCTAAATTAAAGCTGTGGAGATACAAGATGGGCCGTGTAGTTGCGCAGTTCCCAGCTGTTGAGGAGAAACTCTATCCCATTCCCTCTCAAGCGTATAAAAGTTTGCTTTATCCATACCTTGCAAGTCTGTTCCTAAGCCTGATCTATTTAAAAGAAAAAAAACATATATCTCTAGATCCAAACCACTGGAGTAGAAAGTTAGACCTCAGTCAGACTGATAATGAAAAACCAAATTCCACTCCGTCACTTCCCAGGCCCTTTACCTACAAGATAGGATAAAAATCCAGAACCAGCATTAACTAAGAGCAGAAAGGTCTGGGAGCTGCAAGCATGAAATTAAGAAATTCCCTAGAAGGAGAAATGTTCATATTGTGCCTTCGTGCCGCAAAGTAATGTGAACTACTAATAGGTGCTAACATTTCTAATGTTTCACATCTCATAATGTTCCCCAAATTTATTTCATAACAAGCATTTTTAGGTCAATCTTTGGGAAATTATCTCAAATGGAACCCATTCCAATTTTATACCAAAAGTTAATGAGAAAATAGGTCTCAGACTTCGTAATCAACTTTGCTAGAATGTTGCTACTCATTCTGTTAAAAATTTGAATTGAAAGAATTTTGGAGTCTAATTACGGGTTATATTCTATTTTGCTCCATTTCACCAGCATTAAGTTGAAAATTTTCTTATGTGAAGTTAGTCCGATTTCACCCTTTTTAACTTTGAGAACATGAGTTAATTTGCGTGCTCACTCTGCATATTTATATCTAAATCCGAGATTTGCTTGGAAATGTGAATTTTATCAGTTGTCAGAGGCAACTCAACATGGGCTGGTGCAATGGGGAAAAAATCAAATTACATTCACACGAAACTTAAGCTGGCTCCCATCTGGCTAAACTTTAAGCTTAAAATAAATGCAATTTTCTTTTCTTCACCTCATCCGATTAGACATGGAAGATATTCCGCCAGGGAGTGAGAAGATCCCAATTGGAGGAGGTAAAAGAGAGGAAAAGTGCAACTGTACCATTTTCTATCCTCGTTACCCTACCTTTGTGGCACTGTCTGATGGCAGAAGGGGCCATGCCGCTGAAGTCACTTCGTTCTTCAGTGCTTCCAGAGCCTTCCATATCTTGTGGGAGTGTGATAAACAGACTTAAAGAGGAGATGGTAGGCTGAGAAAAACTCTTTAAAGATGCAATCTTCTTGTATTCTTTTTTTTTTTTTTTTTCATTTGTAGAGGGCTAAGACCTAGAAAAGGACCTATTTATCAACTTGGTTAGTTCACTGAAAACCACACCCCTTGATAACTTCTACATACATCTGTGAACTTCGTGAGCCCGTGAGTGTGTGCACACATGTGCATGTAATATTTAGAACCTGTGTTTATCAAATTTGGATATCTGTCAATCAGGCACAATGATTAGCAAATGAGGTCGGTTTACTCTCATGTTGTCACCCATGACCCCTTGTTTTCTTGAGCAGGTCTTTCTTCTTTGGCCAGTACTGACTTCCATTTAAAGATGATGTGGTGCATTTCAGAATGGTGGACATCAGTTTTGCTTTGTTATCAGGGAGGGGTTCTGGCCTATCCCGTGGAACTACCATACCTGGATTAAGCAAGTGTGGTAATCCAGAGGAAAGGAAAATATGCCATCTCTTTTCTCCACTGTGATACTCCTTTCTGTGTGATTCACAAGCAGGTAGAGGGACACTTTTATCAAGGAATAGTAGTGTAAGTCTAAGACAGGAATATATAAGCTTACTGGAGGTTTAGGTCAGTCACGTTAGATTTAACTTCACTACTTCCTCCCCCACGATTCTCTACTGGCTAAGAACTACCGATCAAAGCTAAGCAAATTGTCAAGAGGAAACTTTTTGCAGAGATGGAAATAGTCTATATCCTGGTTGTGGGGGTGGTTACATGACTGTATATGTTTCTCAAAACTAAAGGACTGTGCCCCTAAAAAGAGTGAACTTCACTGTGCTAATTAAATATCAATAAACCTGACTCAAATAAAGAAGGGAAAAAGCAAAACAAAATAAACTTACCTGGTTCACTCATCCCTCCCATCCATATCCATATACACCTCATATTCCTCACCACCCTCCCTAATCTAGGAAAAATGTCTCTTCCCAAAGCTGGCCTCACAGTCTCAGGAAGAAACTAGCAAGGGATTTCATAATTGTATTCAGGAGTTTTGAGTGGGACTGTTGTTCAACAACAGAAATCGATTTTGGATGTTTTGATTAAACTCCCTTAGACAGATTTCCAGAGACAGCTCCTTGATAGTGCACATTCAGCTTATTACTCCCCTCCCCCAAATTTAATTAGGCTCCCAAAGTTAAATAAATTTATTAAGTAAAGAGGATAATTAAGTTTGGTGTCATCTTCCTTTATTTGGCATAACTTAAAAAAAAAAAAAACTCATTCTATCATATCTTCTCTACTAACATTAGCCAAAAAGATCATCTCCTGGGCCCTTCAATTTCTCCAACAGATTAAAATAAACAAAATTCCCTGTAGATAAACCTAACACTATTTGCACTCACATTCAAGGAGTTATCTTACATCAGACATTGCTCTAGAATATTATCTAGCCATTAAAAATAATGAGTTCTATAATATTACACACACACACACATGCACACACACACTAGTACATACAATTAAAAAGCACTAGAAGAGCCCATCAAATCAAAGTCACTGCCAAGAGCTAGGACACAAAAAGAAACAAGTTGAAGATGGAGAGAGGCATTCTCTTTATTTTAAAGCTCCTACATAAAATATTTTACGGTATCATGTGCCACTCTTTTAATAAAAGTATTAAATAAAGAAGAATCTAAACACTTAACAAAATTAAATACTACACCAACTACCCAATAATTTTTTGGCAACTCAATAAAGAGAAGAGTGCCCCCCCAAAGAGGTGAAATGCCTAAAATGGGGGCTTCTCTAAAAGGATCCCCTCTGAAAATAGGGATTGGCTGCTCACAACTTGGTCTGTTATTACTTCAGAATGCAAGCCAATGTATAGCTCCTCTATTTTAATATTTTTAAAATAACCTGAATTATCTAAGTAAAATCATGACCCTATACATTTTCCAAATAAGAATCACCCAGTCTCGTTATCTCAAAGAATCAATATTACCAGCCCCTGTAATCAAAAACATGTGCCACCTGATAATGTCATTGTTTTTTCCCTATTTATCAACATAAGGCAATTGTGATTCTCATGTAATGAAAAGAGAACCACTCATTCTGATTCACAAAATATAAATAGCCAGTGTATACATCAAAAACTGTTTAACATTTCTCATAACACAGCCACAAACAAGGCAACATTTTGAACTCTCAGGTTAACGATTTCTTGGTTTCCTGGTTTTATTGTTCTTTTTATGACAGTACTTAGTGTGGTAAACAGGTACTCATATTCTGTTGAGGAGACACACATATTGAGATGACCTTTTCACAGAACAGTTTGGCAATGGGTACCCAGCACTCAAGGATGGACATGACGACCAATTTAACTTCTAGAAATTTATTCTAAGTAAAAGATTAAATATGAATGCAAGATTTATCTACAAGGATAATTTATAGGTGTTTATAATAGTAAAAATTAGGAAAAACTTCAACATATAAAAATAAACATCTATTTCATAAATTATGATATATCAACACAATGGAATGATATCGAGTCATCAACAAATATGTCCCTCGGGGATATTTGAAGATATAGAAAGATGTTATAGATATGATCATTGTGAGTGAGGAGAAAAACAGGATTCTGAACTATAGAGGCATTATGATCCCACATTTTTTCTATGTACATGTATATGCAAACATACGTATAATACAGATAACATGAGGGTACAGATACACACACGGGAGAGGGTACAAGGAAACATACCACTGTGCCCAAAGCTGTCACCTCAGGGTGCAGAACAGTGAGTGGCTTTAGTTTTCTTCCTGAAACATCTTTCCTGTTTTGTAAAATTTCAACAATGGGTGTGCACTGCTTCTTAAAAAGATTATTTTTAATGTATTAATTTTATAATCTTAAATATATACATATATGTGATATGAGGCTGGTTTCATGTGGTTTTGTTTTTGGTAGAGAAATGGTAGAAAAAAATCAAGGGCAATTATTGTGTGATCGTTTATTTAAAAAAAATGAATATACTGATCCTCTCTACAAGTTATAAATTTCAAAATAAATATATGCTATAAAATATCACTTGTCTAAACAGCGATAGAAATTGAAGGATTACCGTGGGGGGAAATAGCCGTATTAGTCTTTTATTTTGTTTCTAGAATATAAGTTAACAAGGAGCATAAAGATAATTCCACAGCTGGCTTTTAGATTCTCTTCAACAGATCAGGAAAGTCTCAGGGCCTAGAACAAGATGTGGGACACCATAGATGCTCAGTAGATATGTCTTAATAATTCTGGAAGTTGGGGTCTCTGCAGGGAGAAAGGATGAAGAGAAGAATCAGGTCTTCTTTGCTGTCATATTTGAGTATGTTCTCAAAATATGGTAGGTGATCAAGAGAAGCACAGGGAATTCAAATGAGTGGAGAGGGTCCCCAAAGGTTATGTGGCACTAAGCTGGGCCACAGAAGCTGGGTGGACATTAGACCAAAAGGCAGCTGCAGGAGAGAGTGCCAAAGAGCCAAGGCACAGTGGAGGGGGGTTGACTTACTTAGAGAGCTGCAAATGGTCTCTATCTCAACAAAATGCAAGCTGGCTGGTGGAGTTGGTTTAGGGGTATGAGATCAGAAGAGCAGACAGAGGCCAGATTTTTTTAAAGGCCCCAAGCAATAGCGGGTTTTCCACAGTCCTGGGTTTGCACGGGAGAGAAAGACCATTCAATTTTCCCGTTAGTCAGGACCTGGAAATTGCCTTCTCACGCCCCACTTACTCTCATTCACGTTCCCTCAACTGTGAGTGAAGGGGGCCCAGGAGGAATGAAGGGCGTTTATCATTGAACCAGACATTTCTGCTTGGGTTTCAGATACAGGCTTTTATAGAGATGGCGGTTGATGGCTTTCCATTTGGAATTATTTGAAACAGAATATCCCCTTTCAGACACAACACTGGAAAAACACTGAAATAAATCAGAAACACGAAAGTTGTTTTAAGGCATCAGTCATTTTTGGCACAAAGAACTGACACTGTCCTTTCATTTAAAGATGTATCTTGTGGGCCCCCCCTTACGTATACATCGGAAATGTCAACACACATGATTCTCATTTTTTAATCTATAAAGAAGCCCTTCTAAGAGGAACAAACCCGAGAATTCAGGGATATCAGTAAGAGCCAGGAGTAGTACCAAGAGAAAAGATGTGAGCAGGAACCATGCAGGAGATGTCTACGGATGATAATCAACCTCACTTGGATCATGGCATGGCAGGCAACTCATCCCTTAAGATAAACTCTGACAGAACAACATGTTTGAGTCAAAAAACGTGTGATGCAGACATTAATGCAAAAACAGAATGCTCTATTGAGTAAGGAATTTCAGAGTGAATTGCCTTCTGATAGGGCAGGGGATAGAGGCTTTGAAATTTTTTCAGCTGTGACCTACAGCACAAGACGCATTTTGTCCTGCATCCCAGTATGCATGCTGATGAATGTAAAACTGATCTAATGAAACACTTATCTTTGCTACTTGCGAAGCACTCTAAAAATTACTTTATTCCATTTTTTAAAAACACTATTCAAAATTCACTAAAGTGATTTCATTACCCCTGATGAGTCACTATTTGCAATTACTTCAAGAGAGTAATCCATTTGACTGCCTCCTTCCAGATACATATTTTTCTTATTTCTTGAGATAAAAGACCTACAACCACATCTCATGAACTATTCAAAGTTAGAAATCAAGTGACTCAAGGTCATGACTCACAAGGAATATTCAAAAACAATACAAATTATATTATTATCTTCAGCATAAATGCAGGCAACCACATGGCACAGGAACTGGTGCACTAAGGGAAAAAGATCCCAGAAAAAAAGAAAGAGAAAAAGGTCCTAGGGTCTTCTTCTTACCCTCTAACTAGCCACAATGACCAATGGTCTAAGAGAGAAGCAAAATGGGTCAACAGCCAGAGGATTAGATATATTTTGGTTTTGTCTGGTTTTTCTTTGTCTTATTTTTCTTTGTTTTCTCATCATTTGTTTTCTGAAAACCCAACCCTCTAGCTAACCAAAATAGCTCAGTTAGTGTCAAGGGCTGTGATTCTGATTTTTCCTCAAGGCCAAGAGCAACTTGGACCCCACTCTCACACAAAGAGAACAAAGAGCTTGATCCTGCCAGTGACAATCTAGCAACCAGAGGACTCACCAGCTGGCTTCTGACCTCCGTCTGACTGACACCACCACCCAACAGGCAGCCTCCTCTCAGCCAGCAGAGGGCAAACCCTGGTGGGCCAGATTCCCAATGCCACCTCCATCGGGGTGATGATGACAAACAGTATCTGCTGAGCTCTTCCTGTGTGTCAGACACTGTGGCTAAGGCCCATCCCACTGCCTTCTGTCATCCCACATGACATTGCTTGTCCTGAGAGGTTTTATTGACTACTCACTGTCCAAATTATAACCCCAGAAACAATAGGTTCAATGTTATAACAAAACTGTCTGATGTCCAGTTCTATATGGCACCACTGGCTGCCACCCATGAAACCTCTACAAGCTTCTTATCCATGCTGATTGATGGACAGCCTTACACAAGAATCTGGATGGAACTGACACTAATTATGAAGCAGATGGAGCTGGAGGGAGAAAATGTACAAAGACAGACAAATAATTTCCATGTAGTGTGAGATGTGCCTCGATGGGATGGAATATTAAAAGCACAGGGAAGCATCATCAGGGCTGACCTATACATCAGGGCGGGCCTGCAGAGTTCTGGAGCGTGATACTTTAGAAGCCCATGAAATGTTTTCAGCTTAATTGTTTTTAAAATCAGAAGAGAAACATAAATAGGATAATAACAAATATATAATAATGAATCCAGCCTGGATGATATTCATCTTTGTAAGAACGTAGTCAAAGCTATAAATTTTAATACAGTTTTAAAGAGGAAGGGGTCCACGAAGACAAAAGTACCAAGGTCTCATGAAAGTCATAATGCAGCGGTGGTATAAATAAATACTGATCGTATCTAACTCTATAAATCTTTGTCATGTCTGTGTCTATTGGGTCTGTGTCTACCTGCCTGAATGTCTCCCTATAGATCATCACCCCAAATCTCACCATCTCAGGTTTCTTCCTCCAACCCCAAGTTTTTCAGTAGTTCAAAAAACTGTGTTAAACCTTGTGCTGAAATCTATGTGCCTGTTCAGTGGATACAGATGCTTCGGTCTTTCTAGGGGTAAACTGTAAAGGAATAAAAAACTTTAAAATTTCAGACCACTAGACATGGAACTTTAACATCCAAGAATTAATGCTGAGGAAATAATCAGATGGAATTACAAAGATGTTCATCACAGAGCTAATTCCACTGAAAATGGAAACACCCCTAAATATCCTATAATAAGAGTCTGGTCAAAATAGTTACGGTTGATCCACACAACGAAACATTAAACAGGCATTAAATAATGATATAGGTATATATTTATTGCTGTAGGAAGATAATCACAAAATATTAAATGGAAAGAAAAGACTGTTTAGAACAATATAATTTAATCTCATTTTATGGGGAAAAGACATACCAACCTACCTTGGTGGTAGGATAATGGATGATTTATTAGTTTTCCTTCGCCATGTTTAAAAATATTCCAATAATGCATATGTATCACATTAGATTACAAAAGACACGAAAGGTGTGTACTGTCTGACTCAGGATCCGTTTGTAGGTATTTCACTAAGGAGATTATTAAAGATGTGAGCAAAGACATAACCACGGAGATATAGGTCTCCTTCATCATCATTTTTTCCTTCTCTGCTGAATCGTTCCTATGAGCACAAAAACAAGCTATAACTTCTACCATCATTTAAAACAATCTCACTTGAGTGTAACTTACCCTCCAGCTTCCACCTTATTTTTC
This sequence comes from Callorhinus ursinus, assembly GCF_003265705.2. Classification (NCBI taxonomy): domain Eukaryota; kingdom Metazoa; phylum Chordata; class Mammalia; order Carnivora; family Otariidae; genus Callorhinus; species Callorhinus ursinus. Next base: position 50,982,291 of record NW_027397074.1, read on the forward strand.
TATTCCACTCTAAAGAAAAAACCCTACACCGGTACCTCTCAAACTATGAGGGGAAGGACCAGTTCGTTTTTCACTTTGAATCTGCTGACTGGAAACAAACACTCTTGAAAAGTACAATAAAACTTAATCACTAGAAAAATGTTCATGCTTGAATGCCGTGGCCGTGTCAAACACTACAAAGGTTTCTGAAGGCTGACTCTGCACCACCTCCCTGGCAACCCGCCTCAGACCATGCTGAGTATCACTCCGTGTTCACTGTCCCAATCCCTGTATCATCACTTGCTGTTAACCCGTCCAGTCAGGATCTCTTCCCACCACCCCAGGAAAATTGCTCTTGCTCAGGTCACCCCTGATGACCTCCATTTATCGTTGCTAAAATCAATGATCAATTCTCAATCCTCATGTACTTCCACCATCTACAGCATTTCCTCAGGCAATCTCTCCTTTACCTCTACTTTAACACTCTTTTGATTTGCCTCTTACATCCCTATGATTCCTCTCCCAGTTCCTCTTCTCCCCAACCAGCAACTTTTGGGGTATTTCATGGCTGAACCCTGGAGCCTCTTGGAGGCTCTCAACCAATCTCAGCTATCAATACTGTCTCCATGCTGATGACGCCCAAAGTTAAATTTCTGGCTCAGAATCATCCCCTGAACTTCAGTCATATATATATCCAACTATGAAATCAACATCTCCACTCCATGTCTAAAAGGCATCTCAAAGTTAACATAACCAAAACAAAACTGTTGGTCTTTTATGTTCTCCATCAATCTCAATGACAAGTCCATGCTTCTGGCTGTCCATCCTCAACTCTTCTTTTCATTTCCCGTCCACATTCATTCTGTCAAGGAAATCCTTTTGATTCTTCCTTTAAAACATATCTGGAATCCAACCGCTTTTTAGTATCTCTACTGCCAACACCCTGGTTCCAATCACTGTCACCTCTCAACTTGCTTACTGTCATGGAGGGTATTATAGTATAATGTCCATAGATCAGCCAAATGATTCTTTCAAATTGTAAGTTATATAATGTCACAGGTATGCTCAATCCATCGCATGGCTTTTCATGCAGAGTAAAAGCTAGATTTGCTACAGTGGCAGAATGTCTCCACTCTCCAACCCCACCTTATCTCCTGCTCCTCCCCACCTACTTCTCTCCGCTCCTGTCACACTGGCCTCCTTGCTCTTTGCTTCCAATGCTGGACAATCCTCCCTCAGGGCCTTTATACCGCTATTCCCTCTTTGGGGAAAACTCTTGTCCCGATACTATCTTGGCCCACTCCCTCACTAGGTTCATATGTTTGTGATAAACACAGTCTTTTCAGTGAGGCAGTGCCATGCATCCTCCCTGTTCTGATTTTTCTGCATTGCACTTTCCACCATACGGCATATTTCTTTATTTATTGTCTGTTTTTTCTCCCAAGTAAAATAAACATACACAACTTAAGGAAAGAGATGGCATCCTGTTTTATTTCACTGCTACAGCCCTAGTACTAAGATGTTGACACAAGCACATTTACTGGGCAAATGTTCATCCAGGTGCTCTTTATAAAAACAAAAATTGGTAAACAATGTGACTATTGATAAAAGACCCATACTTTCAAAAAATGGGGTACTACTTATATCTATATCCACAATAAGGCAATATGCATGTGAAATGAAATACTATTACACAACTGAAAGTTTGAATAAACCGCAAATGAATAAATTTACTGGAAAGGAAGAGGTAACACAGGAAGTGAAAAGAATCAGGTGACAAAGGGCCAAGGATGGTATCAGCTCATTTTTAGAATAAAATCGAATAGGAAAAATTGTTAAAGTATATCCATTAAGGTAAAAGTCTAACCCAAAACAAAAATGTGGTAACTGATCAGAACAGTCAACCCACGAGGCTTTGAATTTGAGGTTTCCCTCTGATAACATTAATGACACAGAAAAGAGGCAGGATTAGTTCTGACTTGGGCAGGTAGAGATGGGACAGAAAGTGTGTGCTCTTTGGTCAGCTTCATCTGGGCTCCAGTACAAAGCAATTCCTCAAACTCTTACACAGCCAATAAAAGCCAGGGAGCCATTAGAGCTGTGTTTCTCAGGGTGGGAATAGGTATGACTTGCAGAAATGTTAAACAGCACTTGGATTTAGGCTTGTTTCTTCTTCCAAGTCTCAGGATTATTTAAACTCTCCTGTTTCCAAGTAAAGATGGGAGAGGCAGCTGCTTCAGCCAACAGCCCCGCCACATGATGGAGAGGCCACCAGACCCAGCCGAGAGAATCAAGGTGGGAAACGACAGTGTGAAATCAGCTAGGCAGGGAAGAATAAAGCCAGAGGAATGCTTTTTTTTTTTTTTTTTTTGTCGTTTCCTTTATCTGTTCTGGCAAAATTAAGGTTTAATTCTTCTCAAAGAACTCTTTGCTGGCAATAAGGTTGATATTTCAACGGAGGAAAAAATTCAGAGTGGGAAAAGCACATTAGACTGAATTTTACACTCAGGAGGTGAGAGCAGTCATATCTGTAGAGCAGAAAACAAGTCCTCTTGGTCCAGGCTCCCAGGTTGTCTTATCACCAAGAACCTCTCCTAACAAGGTCTTTGGGCATTTCTTTAATTCTCTGGCACAGAATCCAATACCAACCTAGGTTATATACACATCACTCAAGAACTGATGATGGCAAAGTTTTAGTCAACTTATTTAGTGGTTAAAGTCACTATACTGGGTACATAATAAGGACTTTGCTTAACACAGCAGCTTTGGAGCTGGTGGCCACCTGGGCAGTAATGGTTTTATACCAGAGAAGACTAAGGGACCACACAGGAGACGAGGCTTATCTAGAGCTGGTCAGAGTGGAGCCAGATCTAGAATCTGCAACCTCTAATGCCCAGTCTAGAGCTCTTACCACCCCATCGAGATATCCATTTAACCACAATCCAAATTACCATGGAGGAAGTTCAACGGAGATTCCTAAACTTAGGAGAGGAGAGCCAGCTGCCTAGGAATGAATTGGCAAGTTTATTAAATATACTGATTTCTGGGTTCCATGGCAGGAATTTATATTTCTCAGAAGCTCCCCCAAATGAATCTGATGCACAGCCGTGTTCAGAAATCACTGGCCTCGGTTATACAAGACAGAAGAGCAAAGAAACCAGCAGATATCTATTAAAACAAAATGCAAGTCATTCTCCTTACTCTATGAAAAAACAACACGAAATATGCAATTATAAAGCTCAAAATAGCTTCTTCAGAAAAAAAAAAAAATGATTCACACTTCTAAAGATGCTCAGGCCACAGCTGCAATCTGTTCTCGTGGCCAAACCCTGGGAAAGCCAAATTAAGGGAAGCCACGTTGGGCTTGATTGCTGGGATCCAAAGCTGTGTCCAGCTCCTTAGAGACAGGGGAATGACCACCCTCCAGAGCAGCACAAAGGCAGCTGGGACTGACCTACAAGGAGCTGACAGCTGACTTCCTAGGCCACAGCAACCATCCCAGGAAACCCGGCTCCCTTCAGGTTCTAGCTGCTAGGCACACCTGCTTGGGCAACAGGCATCTGTGGAGGAGTGGTTCACTGGCTTCTCGGCATCCTCATTCTGGACTGGTTAAAGTCCACCCCAACTCCCATATTTAGGGGGTGGGTAGGAAAGAAGAAGCAAGCCGAGAGCTGTCTGGAGGCAGTTGGGAATACAATAAATTAGGAAGTCACACAGCTGTGTGTTCTGAAACACAAGATTGAAAATAGATCATTTTTTCCTCTTTGGGGAACATACTGTAGTGTTGATATTTTCTGATTCAAATTTGGACTCAGTAGGCCTTCTTACTAAATTATCCTGAGGAGGAAGAGAAGGGGGAGGACTGAGAAGGCACCCTTTTGTAGAACTCATTCTCACTTTATTAGGAAAAAAAAAAAAAAGAATGCTCTTTGAGAAGTTTCAGGGTAACATAGAAAGTTCATAAAAAATTTAGTGATGTCTGAAACATATTTTTGGAACTGACCCTAAAGCAAATAGAAAGCTACTCTATTCATGCAATAAATACTTACTAAGTGCACACTACACATAAAGCACTGGACTACAGGGTAGGATGGAAGATAAATTCACTCTAAGTCTGCTCAAGGAGCTTACAGTCTCCGAGGAAGACAAGACATTTTAAAAAATGAAAGCAGTAGTTTATAGGATTGTGCAAGAGTGAAGAGTGAAGAACACAACAGAACCCCACAACAGCTAATAGTATCTAATTGCCTGTACGACCTCGGTCTACTTAACCTCTCTGAGAAGCCCAGGCCCCTCGTCTGTAAATGGAGATGTTGAAAGGGTTAACAGAGTATCAACCTCAGGGAATCGCCTGCTATGTAGAAAGCATCTAATAAATGACAGTGATCATTTTCACCTTTAAAAACAAATTCTTTCTGCTTATCTTTAATTCAGCAAGTTGTTTTTTTTTATGAGAGAGCGAAAGTGCACACGAGGTGGGGGTGAGGGGCAGAAGGAGAGGGAGAGAGAAAATCTCAAGCAGGCTCCAAGCTCAGTGCCAACACAGGGCTTGATCTCACCACCCTGAGATCATGACCTGAGCTGAAATCAAGAGTTGGACACTTAACCAACTGAACCACCCAGGCGTCCCATAAATTGGCAAGCGGTTTCTGATGGAAATTCAAGTGCCCAGAGCTGGGATACTCCACTGGCATCCACCTCCTTGTCTACTGCAACCACCAGGAAAATCTCTCCATCCAAAGGCCTGAGGTGAAGGATGAGAGGTTGTAAAAGGCATCCGAGAGCGTTTGTCCTCTGCTGCTCTCCCAACCACTGGGCACCCCCTCGCAGGGAAAGCATGTCTGTGGGAAGTGAGTTGAAGACCAAAGCTGTGAACATGTTTCTGGGTTTCGTGTTTGTTTTTGTTTTACTCATGTATGTTTTGATTTTAAAAACCTTACAGGATAGCATTTCACCACTATTTCAGTGCAGTTTGGCATCCTGATTGCTATTGTTTTAATTCTTTTCTCTTCGTGGTCTACTTTACTCTACCACAGATTTGAATCTTTCAGCATTCTGCTTATATTTTCTAATTTCATGCTGCCTTTCCAAATTAATATTCTACTCTTACAGCATACTAGGACCTTTAAGCTCATGGCCTGGCACATCACAATTCTACAATAAATGCTGGGGAGGCTGATTAAATTATTGCTTTGGAAAAAGAGCCTATGGGTCCAAGCCCAGGGTACAGAACTAGGGAAAGATGGTTTTACATTTTACATTTTTTGGAGTCAGACTACTCACTTTAATACTAGAATGATTTAACAGATGAGAAATGGAAGGTACCATTCATGTAAATGGCCTCGTTCATCTACTGGGATCCTGTTACTTTTATGGGTTTTTTATTGTTATGTTAGTCACCATACATCATTAGTTTTTGATGCAGTATTCGATGATTCATTGTTTGCGTATAACGCCCAGTGCTCCATGCAGTATGTGCCCTCTTTAATACCCATCACCAGGCTAACCCATCCCCCCACCCTCCTCCCCTCTAGAACCCTCAGTTTGTTTCTCAGAGTCCATAGTCTCTCATGGTTCGTCTCCCCCTCCGATTTCCGCCCCCCCTTCATTTTTCCCTTCCTACTATCTTCTTCTTCTTTTTTTTTAACATATAATGTAGTATTTGTTTCAGAGATACAGGTCTGTGATTCAACAGTCTTACACAATTCACAGTGCTTACCATAGCGCATACCCTCCCCAATGTCCATCACCCAGCAACTCCATCCCTCCCACCACCCACCACTCCAGCAACCCTCAGTTTGTTTCCTGAGATTAAGAATTCCTCATATCAGTGAGGTCATATGGTGTGTGTTTTTTTTTTTTTATAATGTTTTAACTTCTATAAGAAGCTGCATGTCCTGAAATCCATAGTTCCTCATGCATATAGCTCCTGAGTTTTAGGTCAGCCACACCCAAGGTGCTGTAGAAGAACAGAAGGAAATGTGGGCATAACTTTCATTAGCACACCCACCACGACCTGCGCTGGGCTGCTGTCAGGTGGTGGCAAGCCTCTCTCAGACTTCCGGTGGTGAGTATTCTAAGCCCGGCTCCCCACACTGCTTCCATGATGCCGCCTCATCCTGCAGCACCCCAAACCTTCCTCCCCACAGCTCTTGGGAAGCCTCTTGCTAGGCAGGGCTCCCAGCACCTCTCTGGCTCCAACAGACAGCAGGCCAGAGCTGGATCCAATTTAAAATCATTTTATTTATTTATTTATTTTTCTTCAAATTATATCCAATTTTTTCCTGTCATAAAAAGTTTTCATATTTTAATAATATGTGTGAATGTGGGTCTGTGTGTGCATGGGTGTAGAAAGAGAGAATGATAAATCAAATATGGAAAATATTAACACAAGAGGTAAACCTGGGTGAAAGTTGTATATGAATGAGTTCTTTGGACTTTCTTGCAAAAAAAAGTTTTAAAAAAGGGAGGATATTTTTCTGTCCATTCACTTTTCACTGTTCGCCTTATCAGTCCTTCCTAACCAATTTCTCCTCCTTATTCTTCCAAATGAACCCCACAATCATTCTGTGGAGTTTTCCATCCTAGTTTCTGTTGGTACTTTGGAATGATATATGAGCCAGCACACTAATTTGGAGGAACTCACATCTTTTTCCCAATATTAATGTTTTCCTACCAGGAATAAAACATTTATTTATTTATTTGTTTGTTTGTTTATTTATTTATTTATTTAAAGCTTGTATATCTTAGTGAAGTCATGGATTTCTTCAGATATAAGTCTGAGATATTTTCTGTTAGGATTCATCTGAAGCAGTTTACATTTGTCTGGACAACACTAAAAAGAATCTTTTTTATCCATTTTATAATTAACTAATTACTGCTGACACATGGAATGGCTACCAATTTTTTGTTACCCACTATGTAGCTACTCTTCTGAACTATATGAATTCTAACAGCTTTTCCTTCACTCCTTCAGGAATTTCTAGATAGTTTTATTGTCTATAATTTAAAATACTTTGTTTCTATCAGTGAACTATACCTCTATTTGTCTGTGCCTTCTAGATCAAGGAGAAATAATATGGGTGAATATTAGCATTCAACAGCACCCTACTTTTAGTTTCAGCTTCTAATGGGAAAATTGTTTCATTATCACCATTTTAAATATAGCGTTGGCTGCTCTAAAGTAACTTTAAAAAAATAATGCTGGGGCAGAGCAAGATGGCGGAGGAGTAGGAGACCTAGATTTCGTCTGGTCTCAGGAATTCAGCTGAATAGGGATCAAACCATTCTCAACACCTACGAACTCAACAGGAGATCGAAGAGGAGAGTAGCAACAACTCTCTGAACAGAGAAGCGACAACTTTCTGGAAGGTAGGACGTGCGGAGAAGTGAATCCGAGGCGATATTCGGGAGGATAGACGGCGGGGGAGGGGGCCTCCGCTTCTGGCAAGTGCTAGAGCCGCGGAGCACAAAATCGGAACTTTTAGAAGTCGGCTCCACGGAGGGACGTCGCTCCAGTGACTAAGCGGGGGGTGGAACCCTCGCGGGACAGTGTGGTCTCAGGACCCTCGGGGTCACAGAAAGACCGGGGATGCCTGAGTGCGGCAGAGCTCCCAGGTATCGGAGCGGGGAAGCGGGCTGCAGAGACGGAGCCGAGGCACAGGCCCTCAGCTCGGGGTGGCCATAAACTGTGATTCGCGGCCCAGTCGGGCCACTGCTCCTCCAGCAGGGACCCAACAAGTGGCAGAGCCGGGGAGACTCCCCTTCCTCCCCTGGGAGGAGCGGCGCGGGAGCGCACTGCAGGGATCTGCTGGGTTTGGAGACTCCACCCAGGATCGGGCGCCAGAGATACAAACGCTCGGTCACAGGCCCGGTGAGCACGGAGTGCGGCCGGAGACTGGGTACACGGGAGTGACTGCTTTTCTGTGGGGCCGCACCGAGGAGCAGGGCCCCGAGTTCTCAGCTCCTCCGGGTGGAGATTGGGAGACCACCATTTTCACCCTGGTCCTCCAAAGCTGTACTGAGAGCTTGCAGGGAACAAAGCTCCTGAGAGCAAACCTGAGCAGCTTTTTAGCCTGGACCGACAAGGGCGGGGCAATTCCGCCTCCAGCAAAGACATCTGGGAACCACGGCAACAGGCCCCTCCCCCAGAAGATCAGCACGAACA
>NW_027397074.1:50995436-51077910 GCF_003265705.2 Callorhinus ursinus
TGGAGCACTGGGTGTTATGCACAAACAATGAATCATGGAACACTACATCAAAAACTAATGATGTAATATATGGTGATTAACATAACAATAAAAAATTTTAAAAAATAATGCTAAAAATGTTTCTATTCCATCGTTAACAAATATTAAGTGTTATCAAATACTATTTTAGCCTTAACCAAAATTAGCATTTGAGTTTACACATCGAGCTTTTCATGTGAGATGTGCACTCATCTGTTTTCTATTACTGAGCCCCTCTTGCTTCCCAGGGACAAATCTTTGAGCACAAAGTCTACCACTAGTAAATACAATACTAGTAAATACAAAGACCTTTATAACATGCATTTTACAAACCTTCATAATCCATTTTAGTTGTAATTTTTATTTGTCTTTGTTTTCACCATTTATTTATTTTTAAATTAACTCTATATTTTACAATAAACCACCTCAACTTTTAGGGGAATCAGGAATTAAAGGGGAAAAAAGTATTCTTAAACAGGAGGAAGTATAATAAAAGAGGCAGAGATAAACTGCTACAGGAGTTTCAAGGAGGACATGATATCCTGCCCAGCAGGAACTCAGAGGAGGAATCAGAATGGTCACCCAAACCTGATGTTTGAGATGAAGCTGGTGAAAAAGTACTTCTATATGGTGGGAGGGAAGACAAGTGGGCATCTGTGTTCTTTCCACAGGTCTGTGTCTGTCTCTCTTCATCATGATGGTGGGCAAACCTACCAGGCTCACCCCTCAATCTAGAACCTCAGAGACAACAGAAAATGGATGCTGGTTGCTCCCAGCTACATATCTTCCTAGAAATGATGTAACAAGGAGCAAGTGCTAAAAATGCCTCTGATAAATATGAATTATTTTCATCCATTTGTAATTGAGATGTGCTTGAGATATTCTCTTAAAACTACCAAGTTTAATTTCTCTCAGCAATCACTTTCTATAGCGGTAAGAATTACCTTGTGATTTTAGAAGGACCTACAAGTACTGCCTTCTGAAACACCAACCAATCACCACAGAACTTCAAATTCTTAAAGCAGTCACTAAATGCACAGAGTTGACTTTGCTACAGGAACAGATACACCTCGGTGTCTCTAAATCTGTGTGTGTTTCGGTTGTTATTTCCTTCACAAATAGGGCATTTTACAGTTAACAAAACACTTAAACCTTATTTCTTCATCTAACTCTGAAATGAGAATGATGATGATGGTGGTGGTGGTGGTGGTGGTGGTGGTGGTGATGACGATATCCCCAGGTTACAAATGGGAGACTAAGGAGCCAGATGACTAACCATCTTGACGAAAGCCCTTACTTTTATCAGCTATGCCAGTTACCAAGTGCTTCTGATTCTGAATGCAAGAATCTTACATTAGGTCCTCCTGTCTCGTGATACTATTACAAATCCTAATAACAGTTTTATAATTATCATAAACACTACTCTCAGTTTACTTTTATACTCTCTCCTTTGACATTTCTAATTTGCACCAAAAGTGGATCTAACTTTCTCAACACAGGCTCAGGCCTCGAACATTTTATTCATTCATTCATTGTATTTTTGTTTGTTTTTACATTAAACTTAAGGTTGAAGTATAATATGAAAGCAGAAGTCAAAAAATGAAGATTCAAGACAGGGTCAAGATCTGAGAGCCTTCAACCTTCAATGGAGCATGGGTATAAGCTAGTATTTAAGGGGGTGGAGGGCCCTTAAGAGGCTAAATTGTTAAAAACTACTTTCCTTGAGTTTTCTTTAGCCAGAATGTTCTAAGAACGAAAGTGATGGATGGTACTTCTCAAAGTACGAAAACACCAACGTCCCAGAGTTAAGTGTCTATTCTAATTGCTGCTGTACTCCGAAGAGTTCTTCAGATTGCTCATCTGTGTTATTTTTACTTGCTAAAGCAGAGGTGTCTAGGTGATGAATTACACAAGGTGCTTCACTCAGCACCACTGGTGTGTTATAATAAATATTGCCACTGAAAGACAAAGTAAGGAAATGCTGAATGTTTTCATAGTGTGTGATGTAGATTTCATTCTTGTTTTTTCAAAACACAGAAGTAGTTATTAAATTTTAATCTAATTATATATGGTTAAATAGGTGAAGATGGCAAAACTGTTTCAGGAAATATGAAAACTTTAATCACAAATGTCCATTCTGCCCTTCAAAATACACGTGAGAATAACCCACATACAAAAGCATAACTGAGGATGTGAAAAATATACATTTGCTAAAAGGAAATAAGGTAATGGAGCCCTAGCATCTTAGTGATGAGAAATGAAATACATTATAATCAAACCTCAATTACCATTTTTCTGCAACCTTTGATACTGCTACATTAAAAAAAATACTAATGCAGTCCCCAATTCCCAGTAAAGGCAAAATGACAGAGTGCTGTAATCTAACTTCAGTTTGTTTAGTTTTCTGCAGCAGTAAGGGAAATGCAGAGGCGAGTTTTCCAAATAAAGGGACAGAATTAAGTGCTGCAAGTAGCTATTTTCCCTATCTGAACAGAACCTCAATTTTCTTTAGCTATTTAACATCCTGTGGTCATATACTCAAGGAAGGCTGGTTTCAGGGCACCTGGGTGGCTCAGTTGGTGAAGTGTCTGCCTTCAGCTCTGGTCATGATCTTGGGGTCCTGGGATGGAGCTCTGACTGGGCCCCTGCTCAGGGGGAGTCTTCTTCTCCCTCTCCCTCTGCTCCTCCCCCAACTCGTGCTCTCTCTCTCGCTCACTCACTCTCTCAAATAAATAACATATTTTAAAAAAAGGAAGGCTGATTTCATGCCCAGTCTAAGGAACAGCTAATATTGGTCCTGTTCCCCTTACTTACCAAAGACTCAGTTAGGCATAGGCATAGGCCACGGTGTTTGCCAATGAGACATTAGAGGAAGTTTGCTGAAGGACTTTTGGAAACATTTCCAGACATCTAAAAGAGACTCACTAGAAGATACAGCTTCTTGTTCCTCTGGACCATGTGATAATGACTGCCATATTGCTACCTGCCTAAGGGCAAATTTTATACATCAAGGATGGCAGTACCAAAAGGTAGAAAGGACTTGGGTCCTTGATGACATTCCTGAACAGTTAAATTTACCATCTCTAGGACTTACTCAAGGCTGCAGTTATGATATTCAATAAAGGTTCTTTGTACATAGGCCATTTTGAGTTGGGATTTCTATTACTTGCAGCTGAACGCCTCCTAAGTGCTATCCTGGCTGGGCTGGGGCTAGAGTGAGGTAAGCTTGTCCCTGGTCCGGGCCCCGTACATTATCACACTCACAAGTTCTTGTCCTAGCCAGAAGACATAATCTGAGTCTAGAATTTTGTGCCCAGGACTAGGGCACTTCTTATTATTAAAAATCCTTATATCGATTCCCATTGCTTGTAAAGTCCAAGCTCTTCCACGTGGCAAATCTTTATGATTTAATTCTTGCTTTTTCTGTCAGCATCTCCTCCATTTGCTTGCTCCCTCAAGGCATCTGCTTTAGCCACATAGAACTAGAATTCTCTGAACCTCCAAGTCTTTTCACTTACATCTCACTACCTGGAATTTTTAACAGCTGCTGCCCACCATACACATACCTGTGCTTATCTGGTTATTCTTTTCATCTACTGAGTATCTCCTTTTCTGTGTCACACCTCCCAAGACTCTCCCTTCCTTAGTCTGTCCAACTTCCCATGAGCAGAAAGAACCAACCACTGCCTTCTAGGGACACTAACGTAACTTAAATGTAATGCTCCAAATGACGGTGTGTTTTCTAATTATTTGTTTATGTGAAGGGCTCTCCAGTCAGCACGTAGGCTGCTTGAGGATGGAGTGTGTGTTCTAAGTCTACGTCATCAGGGATTAGATCCTGACTCAGAGAAGAGCCCTGTAGATACTGAATGAATGAATGAATGAATGGTAGACAAAAAGAAATATCCTAGCTCTACTTGACATTGGAAGATAACTGGCTGAGGTGCTACATATCATATTAACCTATTGTGTCAGAAATCAAGTTTTCCTTTTATCCTTCAACAACTTATTATGGTTTTAGGGATAGTGTTATAATAACACAAATAATAGTCACCACTTTTTAGCCCTAGTTAAGAGCTAGGGATCGGCCTAAGGACTTCACATCTATAGCAAGTATCTTTGCATTTGTCTGCGATAGGCCTCCCTTCTTCTGTCAGTGTACCACCTCCCACCTCCCCACACCCTGACCCAGCACACACTTGCAAATACACCTCCTCTTCTGAAGACTTGCTCTTCACTCCCCTTCAATCCTGCTCTTCTAACTGGGGCTGCCAGTTACACTACCCACACCATGGGATCTGTGACCACACCCGGGTCCATAAGGATTCTTCTTTGTGATCTTTAAAATTGAAACTAAGGGAAAACAAGCACCTTGCTCTCAAAAGTGCCCCATGGACAAAGCAGGTTACGAGGAATAATTTTAGTCAGAATGTAAAGAGTGAAGAGACGAGAGTCACTGTTCCAGATCCTGCTTCCAGGTGTTACTCAAGTCAGAGCATTCTCCCTCCATCACTTAACCTGCAGTCTGCTTGTGGAAAGCGAGATTCTACCACTTGCAAAGAAACCATCTATCTTGCAACAAAAGCAGCACCCATTATCTCACTGAATCCTCCCCCAAACTGTGTACAGCAGGAGTTATCTTTATTTTAGAGATAAGGAACCAGAAGCTCAGAACAGACAGGAAATATGCCCAAGGCGTCCAATTAGGTAGCTGATGTGTGACTCAAAGACAGGTCATCTGGGTGCCAAAATGCAACCATCCCACTTTTCTGCCTCTTTCTACACTATTCTTTGGGCTTCCTGAACACTGAGTTGAGCTCGGTGACCCCAGACAATATCCAGTAAGTCTAAGTCTTCTCTTCATTAATAAACATAGATGCTACTGATTTTGATTAACTCCTGGGGGTGTAACAGTTTTCAATTAAATAACCTTGACAACGTGCTCTAAGCATATAAATTATCAGATATTGTTTTTTATACCACACTATGAAACATTCGCCTCTTGCAATGTTAATAATTGGGAAGCAGAAAAATAGTGCTTTTTAAAAAGTAGTCTTAAAAACACTGTACATAAATATTTGGTATCAGTAATTTAACTGAATATTAATATGCTTGCTTTGGAGACCAAAAGATAACCGGTATTTCAGAATTGAGTTTCCTCAAAAGACCATAAGTTAAAGCAAAAGACAAAGCATTTGTAGAAAATTGAATCTTTCTACTTTTGTATATGTCCTTTTTCTCAATCAGTTAGATTTTTAATCGGTATTTCTTTGATCTCCACACTTGCTTATAGATCTAGTGCAACCGTGATCTTCTAGGTCAATTATTGACACAAATCTGAGAAGAACCATGAACTTAGAAAGAGAAAAGCAGACAGAGTCAAACCAAAGGAAGATGGATTTGTATGTGAAACTAATTTTCCTCAGAAGAAAAACAGATATTTCCTTCAATATCAGGGTGCACTCAGATTTGTTTTCCATATTAGTAACTTATTTAATATGGCAATGGGCAAAAGGCAATCCATTAAAAAGCAATTTTCCTCTTACCACAGGGTGTTTTATCATTTGATGTCTAGCACTCAATCAGAATGTAGCAATCCTTTAATATTTTATGAGCGGAGAACAACTCAGTTGGCATGTAGATTTCAGAAACGTGGAGTCCTCTGTAAGCCTTGCAAAATGTCCAGAATGACCTTTGCAGTGCAAGCAATAGGCTAACCTGAAAACTCAAACTATCAGAACATTGGGAAAATTATGCCTTAGAATAGATAGTGAGCATTTAAAATAAATATGCAATCATTTATAACTAATAGGTAAAGATATCAGTCCCAAATCATGCTTACACTTTCTCAAGGGCAAGCTTTTCGGGGACAGGGACCATATCTGATTCACCTTTGTATCTGCAGTGTCCATCATAGTCCCTGGTGCACTGTAAGTGCACAAAAATCAATAGGTTTTTATTAAACAGATGAATACATACATTTGTCATCTTGGATGAAGGGAGCTTGCCCTGAGTGTGCCAGGCCCTGGGTGACCAAGCTCAACCTCGCTGCAGAGATGGGCCTGACCAGGTGCTAAATGAGCTGTAGCAGAAGGCTGGAACCTTCTCTGCAGCAGAAAGTGAGATATGGAATAACACACAGTGCAAGAAGAGCAGCTGGGGCACCTCCAAGATCCCCAAAGTATTTGCCTTTATCCCCACTCTTCATCTCAGATCTTAGGAATTGGGTCCTGTCCTGTTCCTGGCTTCATACCAGGTCCTCAACAGTCTGAGAGGGCTGCTCGGCACCTGCCAGAGGTCAGTCCCTATTCTGTACCCACCCCCCCTACCACCACAGCCTAGAACTTGGCCCTCTTTTCCACGTTAGTCTCCCTAGGCTAAACACGATCTGTTCCCAGAGTCCCTACCTGTGACCAAGCCAAAATGAATACAAGTACTCAAACCACCAGCCCAAATACTACCAATCTACTTCTGGGGGAAATGTGGAGGTGTAGGAGCACGGTGAAGTCGGTGAGGACATTACCCAAGGACACGAAGGTCCTATGTGGCAGAGACAGAACCCAGCTCCCCTTTAGTCCCAGCCTCCCCGCTCTGCTCCTCTGTATCTCTGTTCTGTGTTAACTCGTAGCACGCTAGATACATGTTGGCTGGGCAAAGGAAAAGAGCAGGGGCTGGGTATGGTAATGAAGCCCAAAAGAATCCACTTTCTGCTGCCAGTAAGATGAGAACTGATAGCCCAAAGCAGGCCACAGGGAAGGGGGGAGCAAAGTGGGGCAAAAACAAAGCCACGACAAGCCCCAGCCAGGTAGGGCATGACTGCTGTCCAGCCTACAAGATGCTCTTTGTAAGGCTTCTTAGCAAGTGACTTCCGGCAGCTCCCCCCATGAAACTGACATAAACATGAAACAGTCCCAGTTATCGGACTGAGGAACTCGGTACGATCTGCTTGATTTGTGACTTTAATCTTTCAACTGAATGAATAGCAAGCTTGGCAGCAGACGTAGATCTCAACAAGTTAGTCTGATGCAGAGGAGGAGGGGGAGCTCGGGTTGAGGATCCAAGTAAAGGGAAATGTTCACCTCGGTGATCCGTGAACCCGAGCGGACTGACACAGAATCTCTCAGGTCAGGCTGCTACTCGTCCCACACAAAAATGCCCTAATTTGGGGCTCCTAAGCGATAAACTTTGGTGGCAGTTCCATGTCAGCTTCAGCTTCTTTCCCCCATCCACCCACACTGGAGGAGGAGTACGGTTTGCTGTGCTTGGTCAAACACTCAAATTCTTAGTGTTTCCTTACTATGTTTTTCTCCATTTCCTTGTTTACCGGAGCAGCGCCTGGACTCAGTTCTTACGATGTAAATAAAGCATAACACCCTTTCCAATGTAATCATCGGATTCCTTTCCATGAATCATTTCAGACCATTATTTTAAGCTCTCAAGCAGGTAACTGAATATTTATGTTTTCACCACATTACACACATACCCAGCATCTCTCTGGTATAAACAATCTTTCTCTGGCGCCCAAGTTATGAAGCCTACAAGAGAAGATGTGTATGTGCGTCGGCTCTAGAGATATTGGAGGGAAGGGAGGTCAGCCACTTTAAGGAGGCTCGGTGTTGACAATGATTGCAGGCCAGGTTAAATCAGAGGCATCCTAACAGGTTCAACCCAAATTATACCAATGAGCAAAAGAAAGGAAAATTATCATTCCCTCTTTTTTCTGGGTGTCCTCTCCTAAATTTTGTAATATAAGTAAGAAACAGAGCAATAAGCATATCTCTGACCACATTTGTCATGATCAGCTACCCATTTTCCTCTATAATTCCTTCTTGCTCCGAGGAAGCCTTCTAAACAAGTGAGCAAGAGGATTTTATTAAGGTATTCAATTTCTCTTTACAGAGAAAAATGGTTTCAAAAGAAAGAAAAGAAAATGATCGACAGGTTAAAAAACTGGAATTTTAAAAAAGAAAGCCATAGATCTCTTTCCTTAACAGATTACTAAAGGCAGGGCTGTTTTAATATATTCTCATTTTTATAATATTTGAAACTCAGTCGTAATACCTGCCAACTTTCTCATTCTTGGAGATTTTAAGAATGTTTACTCCCAGAACAGACGTGCAGAAATACATACACTGGAAGCCTGAGCCCAAGAATGCTGAGTCCACGGGAATGCCCATGCTGCCAGCCCCTAGGGAATTTTTCATGTAGGTCCAGGCACAGCCCTGGAAGCAGGGTGCCTGCCAGGCATCATGCCCATGTAGGAAACAGGTGTTACTTACGCAGCTCGCCCACTTTCAGGATCTCACACAGCATCTTGGTCAGCTCTATACTACTGCGGCCAAAGGGACATTCATGCTTGTCTTCCCGGCTACTGTTCTCAAGCACGATCTGCAAGCAGAAAGGGAACAGACAGGCCAGAAAGGGAAGTCATTTTGCAGTACATGTCAAAAATGTTGGCTCCATGGTAACAGAGTAATAGAGCTACTTCAGATTTCCAAACTAAGCCTTGGGGCCAAAACAAAATTGTACTCTACTTATATTCTCAGTACCTAGCACCTAAAACTCTCATGTTCTTAAAACTTTCCACCCTGTAAGAGGATATTTTGCCCATTGGTTTACACTTACACAGAAGTCCCTATGGATGGGGCGTTTTTCAAAATGGGACAATAAAGACCTATTACTGAAGTGATAAGACTGCTCTCTTCCCCCCTGCCCCCAAGTCACATCTCTGCTTTCCTGGGGATAGCAGCTCTTCTGGGCCTTCAATTCCTACATTTTTATCACGTATCTCCCACAGAGGTTTCCATGTTCTTACAGGATCTCACCCTGGCATTAGTTTAAAACATTTTTTTTTTCCTGAGAGAGACTGAGTGGGGGGTGAGGGGCAGAGGGAGAGAGAATCTTAAGCAGACTCCATGCCCAGCTCAGAGCCTGACGCGGGGCTCCATCTCACGACCCCGAGATCATGACCTGAGCCGAAATCAAGAGTCGGATACTTAACTGACTGAGCCGCCCAGGCGCCCCAACCCACCCCACATTAATTGACTGGAGCATGCCTAAGGGACGTGGGACACAAACGGAAACAATCAGAGGTCGTCCCTGAGACTCTTCCTACAGAAATGGAAAATAAAATGGCCCAACTGTGTTGACAGTACCCAAGAGGTAGGAGGCAGGAGCTACCTGAATGTGAGCCTGCAACAGAAACAAAAACATTAAAGAAACGCAAGCCCGAATGCAAAGGAAAGTGGAGGGGAGAGGCGGCGGGAGCCCTGGCTGCATTGGAGTGGCTGGTGGCCCCACTTGCTCCTAGAGCAACACTGCTTCCCTGTCCTTAGTGTTTATTTGTCCAACCCTTCCTCCAAAAACTCTTTTCATCTGGTCCAATAAATTCTCCTCTATCCTTAAGATAGTTTGAGATGTTCCTACTACAATTAAGGGAAACATTGTACACAGGGATTAAACAAAAGTAAAACAAAGCAATAAAACTCTGTTTTAAAATTACTAAACTTCAAGTTCAGATGTTGACAAAAGGAAAAATCAGCTTCTGCTTCTCTGGAGCCATCCGGGATATAGCTGTCTGCTACCTCCTCACGAGCTACACCATCCGGAGTAGGTGCGGGTCTCCCAATAGCGTCTATACCAATGCCGTGCAACAACTTATGCTGTTTTGCCCCCTAGACTAGGAACTCTGCAGTGGCGGACGTAGTGTTTTGTTCTTTCAATCAGTAATAGTAACTGAGTACCCATTATCTACCAGGAAGATGCCCCACAAACTAGAGAACAAGATAGACCAGGGCTCCAACCTCATGGAGCCTTCATTCTAGTTGAGGAAGACAGACGATACAATAGGTAATTACAGTTTATCACAAGTGCTATGAAAAAAAAAAACAATTTAACCAGTTGAGGTGCTAAAGAGCAATGGGGAAGGCCTGAGGAGGAGAGTTTTGATAACCAAGTGACTGCTGGGAACCGAGGATGCGAAAGAGCATGCCATGTCAAGCTCCGGGAGGAAGAATGTTTCAGGTGTAGGGATTAAGGACAGTGCCCCTGAGCTGAGTAGGATGTGTCTGGGACAGGCCAGCACACTGCCTGGTCTATAGTGCGAAGGGGTCTGGGGTGGTGCAAGGCAGCACTTTGAGTTCCAAGAGCCTGAGGGGGGCAGAGCACAGAGGTGAGCCAGGGCCCCTGTCCCAGGGCTGGGCGGGGTGTCACTCTAAGACCTTGAGATTTAGGCAGGCAAGTGACATGAGTGACACAGCCTGATTTGTTTTTGAAAAGATCTATGAGTACAGAGAATAGAGAGTAGGGAGGAAGAAAGAAAGGAAGGCCTGGGCAGCATCCATGGCAGAGACGAGGGCTGCTCAGACCAGGCATGCCTGGGGCATGTGGTCAGAGAAAGGTAAGGAGAGGCAGACAAGGAATGAAGACAAGGAGGCGAAGGCTTTTCGAAAAGTAAGAGAAAAGAAGGAATACTTGGAAGGAGAGAAGAAAAGAGGGAAGAAGGAAAACTAAATTAAAGGGCTATCTTATTGATACGGCCAGGGTTCCAAACAGCAAAGTGAAGGGAGGGAGCTGAATATCAGGTGCACTGTTGAAAACCAAAGGAGGAGGATTCTAATAAAAATGTGCTCCAGTGATTTTCTGCACAAACACCGTAACACACATGTATATATACATACTACTATATGCATCAGGAGTACCCCAATAACAAATCACAGCTTTGGGGCTATTTCTGCCAGACTGCATTAACACCGTGGCACAATCACAACATGGCTTGCACATTCAATCTCCTCTTCCACTTCTGCCATGAGCAATTTTCACAGCCTTCCCCATGACCACCTCACCCCACTCATGATGGTCCAGGAAGTCCACGAACCATCCTGTTTTGTGAGGCTTTTCAACCGTTTGGAACATATGCTCACATAAATAATTGTGTCTTACATATCAGGGACATAACCTTTATTGTCCTTGGGATTTATGATAAAAATTCTTCCTTGCGGTCTCTTTAGGGGACACATGTTATGAGTTGATTGTTTTTTTCTCTGAGAAAGCTGAATGCAAACTCCAACTAAATCCCTTCCCCAGCTGAGCAAGGAAGGATCAGTTCTAGAGTCATAGAAAGGCTTGTTCCCTCGTCACAGTCTCTTCCGGGCAAGCTGCCTGAGCACGAAGACTCATTAGGTTGAGCCTGAATCACCCTTTTCCTTTTAGGGGAATTCTCCCTAGTTCTAACCAGGAATTCCAGTTCAGGAAAGCAGGAGGGGAGAACAACTAAATTCCTATCAATCAGGGACTCGTTCTCTTTTAAAAATGTTGTACCTGAAACAGCTATACATATATATCAAGGAGCAAATCCAAATCTCCTGATGACGGGGGAAATGAATGGAAACAATGGAGCAAGAAGACAGAACATAAAGAAAAGACAGAAGACAGGTAGTTTTCAGCCAGCTCCCAGCTCCCACTGAGGACATTCCCCCGCATTTCACATTAACATTCTATTAACATTTCATGAGCACATCAATATTTAATGAGGATGTGATCTGCATACACCGTAGACAGAATTACTGCAGCCAATAAATGTTCCGGAAACATTTCCAAGGCATTGTTTATTAGCAGGCACTAAATTAAGGAGTCATTTAAGTAATCAATATGTAAATCAGCTCTGAGAAGCCCTTCTCTTTACTCTTTAATGGGCCATCCATCTTATCATATTTACCTACCTAAAGAAAAACAAACCCTCCTTCTTGAGTGGTGTCTTTAGACAAGGCGGACACGTCTTTACAGTTACTTGTGTGGATTTTAAGGTCCACATTCCTGCAGAAAAGACTATGATTATGAATGTTACTAACAAGGTATTACTAGAGTGAGAGAGAATTCTTAAAACTAAACAGTAGCTTTTTGCTTTAAAATTAACACGCTAATCTATCTATATTCAATTTCAACATTCTGGTATTAACCATGTTCACCGGAGACAATTTGAAAAATTCCATTTGAAAATATCAAGGCATATTTTCCATCTTCATTTTTTTTCCTCACTCTTTAGTTTTAAGAGCAAACATACTGGAACAGAAACCATGATGGATAAAGCACAAAAACCTGCTATTATCCCACATTTTAGAATACGCCACACCCAAAAGAAGTTGTAACCGTCTGCATGTCTTATAAAATACTGGATACTGGTGCCATATTAAGTACAAAATGTGTTTTAAATACTTTCTGGTTTGCAGGGTATATTTACATAACTTCTATCAGCTGATCCCCAACAAGTCCATACGACTGATAAGGCAGGCATTACTATTATTCTCTTTAAAAATGTTGGCACAAGAGGGAGAGTAGGCTTGCTCATCAGATCACAGAGCTAGCCTAGGTCAGTCATGGAATTTCATTGTTAAGTCTTCAATTTCCAAATCTCTTCCTGTGAAGATGGCCTTCCCGTACATATTGTCATAAAATTCAATGGATTTCATGACTAAAGACATTAAGGAATTTTGACCAATTTCTTCTATCTCATTGCAGTTGGTCTGTAAATCCCAGCTCCTCCTAGACAAACGCATAGGTTCTCTCTCATCTCATTTATCCCATGAAGATCAGTAGCAGTTGTTCAAGGTGAGTGACCCAATGCTGCATCAAGTAGCCCACAGGCTTTCCCTCCCTAAATTCTGAGTACCCCTCTGAGTGCTCTGCATTTCTTCTTCTCCCCTGGCTCAGATCACAAACCTACTTGGCTTGGGCATTGAAGTGCTGAATACAAGGCCAGCCGCTCTCCGGCGCTTGCCCCTTCTCTGGTTTCTGGGGCCCCTTTGGTCTCAGCCTCAGCATCACATTGCTAATTTCTTCAGCTGGTTGTCCCCGACACATGTTCCTCCACATTCTGTCGAGCTCTCCTCTTCCAGGGCGAGCCCAATCCATTCTGTCTTCCCCACAGCTGGCCCTGGGGTGAGAGCCTTGAGGGCTTCCTCCACTGCCCTCACCCAGGAAGTCTTCCTTCACATGCTGCTTTGACTCTCAGAATCAGATCATGTATAGTGGTCTCTTCACAGGCCACTGAAGACAGTGGGTGAACTTCTACTGTGTTCTCTCCAAAGAGAAGGGACTGTCTGTCTTGCTCCAATTCGGACACAAAGCTGCTAGGAGAAGCATCGAACCTAGAGCGCCTGGGCAAAACTAGTTTAACGTGCACAAGACATTCCACGTCTTTGTGAGATATACAGAAGTTCCAGAAAGCTTACTTCCTAGGATTGTGGTGCAAATTCAAATCACAAAACAAAGGCAACTCGCCTAAAACAGACTTGACCCATTTGTGGTTCATGATCTCTTTACCGCCCTCTCTCTTCCTATTCCTGTGTGACCCCGTGGCCGACATCCACACAAAGCTTTCACCAGCAACTGAACCAAAATCATGACTGCGGTGGGACTGGCTCTCTGGGGGCCACAGGTAAGTGAGTCAGAGGCTCTCACATCATTTAAGCAGGAGAACCATATAAATAAAGAAGTGTCTTCACTTGAAGATGCAAACAGGAAGCCCCACGTGCTTGTATTGAAGTGGGAGTTGTCCACGGGAATACACAGGGGTCCAAGTACACGAATGAGCAAGGAGCCTGAAGAACCAGTCATGGTCTGATGATCTGGGCAACAAGTCCCAATACGAAACCATTACGGCCACCACGGGACACCTGTCCTCAGAGTCCTGTCAACTCCACGGGCTCTGTTCAAACCTGTCTCCTGACCCGCCAGAGGAAATGCCAATCTTCTCCTATAGTAAACCAACAACAACAACAAAAAACCCTTATTTGTATCTATGAGGTTCCCTCTGCAACACGGAAATAACTCACGTTAGTAACAGGACCCTGAACACCCCAGAAGGAAGCAATAGCCCTCAGATCACATCACCAAGACCCAGACCTCTTCTGAGGTCAAGTGTAAGCCCAGCTTGGGGTCCTCTCACAGTGACTTGGGGACCACGAGGGAACATTCTCCTATGTTCCCCTTGGTGCTAATGGTACCAAGTGCTAATGGTGACTGGTCCCAGAAAGCCAGAGAGAAGCATTAGAAAGTACACTGAGCGGCCTCAGCAGGGCTGCACAAGAGCTTAATTGTGATCATGAATTTTGAGCAAGTCCATAAAATCAAACAAACATGCCGACCCCAAATAAGATGATTTCAAATGGGCAGAGACCAGGGAACATTACAATTAGAGAAAGTATGCCAAGCAGGAAAGCAAACCAGAACAAATCAGAATCCCAGCTGCTCGTCCACCTGATCCGCTGCCCCCATTCTACAGTTAAGGGAAGTGACGCCCCAGAGTGAATGAACCTAAAAGAGATGGCTTTAAAGGTGCAGACGAGAGGGCAGAGAAAGATAAGCAGCAGCTGATATTTACCGAGAGCACTGACTTCCCAGGCCTCGTTCTAAGCACTTTCACTGATGGTGTCATTTAAGGTACATGTCCTACTGCGTGACAGAAATACTGCACCATCCCACTTGACAGATGGACAAGCTGAGGCAAATCTGCCCAAGGTCACATAGCACAAAAACAAACAGACCCCACACAGGAACTTGGCCTGACACCAGAGAACATGTTCCTACTTACTGATTCCTATGGAAACACACTATACCTGCTCCTACTGAGAAAGGGGAAGGTGACATAGTAGCAAAGTTTTGATCAGGGAAGTCCTTACAAGTCCTCACCATGGTAACAGATGAGCAGATAGCACTGTGGCTCTGGACAGAAATGATTTTCCTGGATCTCCTTCTAACAGACTTGGTGACTTGATGCACATTTCTTAACCTTAGTTTTTTCCTATAAAAATGGGGACAGGAACACCTATCCATAGGGGTTGTACAGATGAATAAAAAAAGTGGAGGTAAAGATCTTTTTGTGCATGAGACTCCTCAAATGATAGAGATGATTGATCTACTATTGCTATAAATAATTACATGAGCTCTTGTTCCAGGGTATTACTCTTCACTTTACTGAAATAGTCTTATAATTCTAGGGCAAAGCTGTTGGAAAAAAAAGCACAACACAAAACAAAACAAAACTGTTACAGAGATTATTAATCTTGCTTTTTGGCAGAAGAAGAACTAGGGTGGAATAAATATTATTTCTGACTTAGATGGATTTCCTAAGGTTCTTTCAGCATCTCTTTGGAACAGTGGTTCTCAAACTTGAGTAGGCATCTGAATCATTGGAAAGCTTGCCAGACGCAGACTGGGGGGCTGCTCCTTCGGAGCTGAATTCGGCCTGTCTGTCTGAGATGAAACTGAACAAAATAACACAAGCAAGTAAACCAAACCATAGATTCCTCTGAGACACTGGAGGGATTGAGGGAAGGTGTGTTACAAAACATTTCAGAGAACATTTCAAAATTATTTTTAGCAGCATACTCTTAAAAAGAAAAGAAAAGAAAAGAAAAAGCCTCCATCTATGCACCTTCCAATTGCACATACAGAAGTTGGGTGGAAGAGGAAATAAATCTGATAATAAAGCAGTCCATGGTACGTCCAGGGCTGAAGGGCAGGCCTCAAGGCCTGTGGACAAGACCAATGACACTAAAGCAGCTGCAGTGGAATGACTGAGTCAAGAGTGTGACCAGGGAATAGCACCCCCAGAACAGAGTGTGCAAAAACTTCAAGAGCTCTTGCCAAGGGCAAAAGAACAATGCATCCCAGGAAAAGGAAAAAAAAAATGCATAAGAGGTCAGATTAGCGAAGAAAACAAAGTAGAAAGTGCACACGGGGAACGGAGATAAATAACAATCTGGACAAATGAGAAGAATGGTATAAAACCCAGCTAATGAGGTGAAATCCTTCCAGAATAAAATTAGGCAATTGCACATACAAAGGCATAATAAAAGCCATAAATATAAAATGGCAAGGAATTGACTGGGTAATGATGTAGTAATTAAAGCCTGGAGGTTCATAATAGACCTCAAATTGAACATTAATCAACCAAAAAGAAGCGCTGCCTGCTCTTTCATATAGCGCAACCACCGCAGGATGTGTGAAACCCACCAAGCACTCGGAACCAGGCTCTGCCGGAGGGTCCTCCCTCCAAGTACGGACTAGGGCAGCACCAAGAGGGAAAGAGTAAATAAGAGCAGGGATGACGTGAGTTTATGCCCGCATAGTGACCCCGGCATCATTGAGGGAAGCCGAGACATCAGCTCTGTGGACTTTTCCAAAGGCCAGCAGATAGCAGGAGTGATGCCCCTGCTGATGCCTGCATCACAGAAGCAGAATGGCACAGGCGTGGCAGGCACCTGCAGGCATTGCTACATGCTTGCAGAGGAAACATCTTGTTTATTGAAAGCAGCGGTTCTCTAACTTGAGCTTATGCTAGAATCATCTGGAAGCTTATTAAAACCACAGATTGCTAGGCCCCAGCCCCAGAGTTATAATTCAGTTTTTCTGGGATAGACCCAAGAAGGTGCATTTCGAACAAGTTTCCAGATACTGTGGATGCTGCTAGTTTGGGACCACCCTTTACGAACCACTGATTTAAAGTTATGCCACGTCTATATTCTCATTTTCCATCAATAAAAAACCTCCTGTTTTTAAAGACGTGAAAAGCAAGAAGAGTAGATGAAGGAGAAATAAATCTGATTGTTCCGAATTTTTTTTCTGTGACTAACGAAAAATGTCATTAATGAGTTAAAATCCATAGAGGATGCAGACTGGTCACTGCCCAGGGCTCGGGATCGGGGGTGGGGTGGGGGGGAGCGATTGCTTAATGGATATGGGGCTTCCTTTTGGGATGATGATAATTAATGTCTTGCAACTACACAGAGGTAACATGCGAATGTACTAAATGTCACTGAACAATTCACTTTGAAATGGTTTATTTGATGTGACGTGAGTTTCACCTCAATTTAAGAGAGTGAATACCAATGGACTGATTACCATGTGCACACTCTCAAGTGTTGAACTCATTTGGTCCCCACAAGCCATCAAGCAGGACTACTTGTTACAGATGAGGAAACCGTGCCTTGGAGCTTGAGTCATGTGTCTGCTGTGTAGCAGTGAAATGGGATGCGCCGGCATCCTGAGTCTCCAGGCAGGACTCATAACTTCTACGCTGTGGTTTGAACAGCTTCTTGGGTGGCATAAAGTGTTTCTATTTCCAAGCTGGGGTTTAGGACTGACCAGACAGAGGCACCAGAGGTTCAGAAGTAGCCTAGGATAATAGTCCTAATAGGACACCCAAGGACAGCCAGCCAAATAGAGCCCGTGAGGGGAGTAAAGCATGAAGTTCTTACAAAGCCCTCGGTATCCACCGATGAGGAACGGCTCTCTGCACACTGCTTATCTGCAAATCACATACACTTCCTTGCATTTATCTGTGAAAACTCATGTTTATATTATTTTGTAGACATACACTACTCAGGTCTTCTCAAACTTTAAAGCACTGCATGGATCACCTGAAGATCTTATTAAAATACAGATTCTGATCCAATAGACTGAGGTCATCCCGAGGTCCTGCATTTCTAACCAGCTCCCAGGGGATGCTGACGCTGCAAGGCCGAGAACCACATTTTAAAAAAGCAAGGTACTATACTTCACAAATCTGTCATATGAATTCTAGCCTCCACCCTTTGATTCATTCATTCATTCACTCACTCATTCATTGGACAATTATTTCTTCTTTTTTCAACAAGTGTTTCTTTAAGCATTCATTATTGCTAAGGAACTTGCTAGCTGCTAAAAATACATCTACGAACAAAATACCATCTTTAAAGGCTTGTAAACTATTTGGAAGACACAGGGGATGGGATCTGGAGGGTGGACAGGCTTTCACTTGCTATGTCCCTCCTTCATCTCCTTCTAGATTGTTTGCATTTTTTACAAGGAAGTATTACTTTCTGGGATGAAGGTGCACGTGGCATGCAATGGGCAAGCAGAGCCAACTTCACAGAGAGGGTGAGCCTTGGAGGGGAAGAAATGGATTCCAGACTCTCTCCCGAGGCATCTTTTTAACATTCCAGACCAGAGGTGAGCTATGGAATGTAATAAAGATTAATTGCAACTGGGACTTAGATGCTGAATGAAGGCAGAGAAGTCACTCTGCATATCGGGCAGTATTAGCAATAAATCACAAGATCAGGGGGCAGAATTTTGACTCACTCAACATTACATTATGGAATACAAATGCCTTCCATCTCCTTCAATGGCATGCAAAGACAGTGAGATGTTGGCATTGTCTGACAGTCACTGCTGGATGAAAAATTAGGCTTGACATTGCTCAAGCCTGATTTCTTACTGAGAAATTGTCACTACTGCCTTAACAGTTATTGCAGTTTTAAAGCTAGGTTACGCTCCACATATGTTGTCTGAAACATCTTTGGACATAACTCGCTTTACTATAAACAAACACATTCCAGGAGAGCTAGTGATAAAACGAATCCCTGCAAGTCAGATCTCACCTCATTTTCTCACTTAGCTCACAGATTTAAAAATTCACTCTGGTCGGGGAGAATGGGCTTGTGAGTATGGAGAGGCGAGGAGAACTATTTATTTCCTACTGCCTTCTTCTGGACAATAATTAATTGGCCTTTTCTGTTTGAAAATGCTGATTTTTTCCAATTACACACATATTAAATTAGCTACAATGGGAAAATTATTTTTTGAAACCCAATTCACAAATTAGGCCATACGTTGTTTTGCTTGAATTAATGTGAATAGGAAATCTTTCCTCTATTAAATCTAGCGTTTTAAATGGAACCCATCTCGCTCCAGCTCAATCTATATAAGCATCCCAAATCTTGGTTACTTCTGTGAAAGGAGAGATCTCTTCTGCGGGGCAGCCCTCCTACAGGGGTGGGTCCCAGTGTGGTTTCTTTCTATGAAGATTGCTTCCCCTGATATCTCTCCACCCCCCCTTTTCCCTCCAGCATTTGTCTAAATTTCCCTTCTCCTTTGGACCCAACTCAATGTCACTTTCTTCATAAAACCATATGCAGTTCCTTCCTCTAAAACCCCACAGCCCTTTATCTTTTTCTTTCTTACAGCAGTTCTCACTTTCTGCCCCAAGTTGTGGCAAGTATATGTGTCTTCCTTTCCCTAGAGGGTAGAACCCTATCTCAATCACCGGTGAATCCCTCACAATGGAGCAAAGTCACACAGACATACGCTAGACGCTTATTAATGGGACAGTTACTAAACAAGTGAATGGATACCACCGGATAAAACTCTGGCCTCTAACTGGGCCGGCAGTGCCCACCAAGAGCCCAGTGGACGTCTCTGTCCTTTACAGCAAGCGTCAACTTGCCTGGTTTTAACATGAGAATTTTCCTAAACTTTTTTTTCCCTGTACATTCTCATACATCTTCACGGAGTTACAACCACCTTCTTATCCCTGTCGCCCGCATTCCCCATCCTGTTTCCCTGCGGACTTTACCAGCAGCAATAATGACTACCATGATGCTCCCAGCGACCTCCAACCTCATCCTTCCCTTCCTCATGGGGGTGCTCAGAACCCAGAAGCTTCTCCACAGCTGGAGCACTTAGCCACACAAGGAATCCAAACTATGGAGGAAAACTCCTCTCGCAACCGAGTCTTCTGCAAGTACTTGATGTGTCCCCAGGGAGATCTGTCCACCATGAAGAGCCAACTCAGATGCAAATTCTCACTGGGCCAAAGCCCACACTTCAAAGGTCTGTTTAGGGAAACTACACTCACCTTCTCTGTGCATTGTGAAAACACAAATTTACAGAGCTGTTGGGAGTGTGTGAAAAATGTCCTTAGTTGTGTTTATGGAAAACACTTGGTAAGTATTTGCGATACATGCTTCCTGTAAATACTGTGAGTGAGAACCAGCAGGAAAAAATGTATTATGAGATGACAGGGAGCCAGCTTCCATCGCGAAGGGTGTCTCTTTGCACAAACCCTGCATGGGTGTGCTGGTTCCACTCCTTACCCTCCCGTTACAAGGGAATCCCAGGGTGTGCTGGTTCCACTCCTTACCCTCCCGTTACAAGGGAATCCTGCATGGGTGGTCAGGGGCAGAGGAGGGACAACCTGCAAGGGGAGCTTCGGGGCTGGCATCCCATGTTGAAGTACTGAAAGAGAAACCTACTCATGTTTCCTAGGTGATAATGCCCCTGGTAGGCCTTCCTTCTCCTTTGCACATTTTTGGGACCACTTCTGATTCCAAGTCCTCTGTTCCAGCTGGAAACAGGCCCTCAATGTGAGCCCCATTTTCCTTGCTTGATGACTGGCCTCTCCGTTAATTCTATGTTTTCAGGTAGAACATGAAAAATGGAAAACAAGACATTCAAAAGTATTCTTTTATGGCAAGATTAATGAGATTTCTCTTAATTACTTTATAATTGACATAGATCTCAGAAGATATGGATGGAGAGGCAAAAAGAGTAATGCAAGCCAAAGCAATGCTTGAGGTTTTCCCAGGAAGCAACAGTGACCAGCCCCAAACTGCCCTCTGGAATGAACCGAGCTCCTCTTATGCTACATGAGGCACACCCTGGGCACCACAGAGAGGCTGGTTATTCTTGTCCCCAATTAGCCAATGTAATAAGGAGAATGAGTGTTTAAATATCTGAGAGATCAATTATCTCACAGTTGTTATATCCAAAAAAGACTTTACTTTTTCCTTCATTTCAGAGTATTTTCTTAAAAAAAAAAAAAAAAGACGCAAATCTTAACGTATGTAAGGCAAAGAGGCATGGCAGCTTTGCATTTGCACCAGTGCCAGGCTCTGTCCAGACCCCTCCCTTTACCCCAAAGTGCTCTTCTCTCTCATTACCCAAGCCTAGTGTTCAATGTCCTTGTGGAGCAGTTTTTAATGTTATTTACAAAATTATTTCCTTAAGTACATTTCTAGAAATGGAAGTGTTCCATCAAGAGATCTCAATATTTTTGCCCCTTAAAATATATTGACAAATCATCATCCAAGAAGCTTGGGTCATCTCACATTCCATTTAAATGGGACAGAGTTCCCTTAAAATCATTTCACCACCCAAATCTGCAGCTGACAACACCAAATGCTTGTGAGGATGTGGAGAAACAGGAACTCTCATTCTTTGCTGATGGGAATGCAAAATGGTATGGTCACTTTGGAAGACAGTTAGGTGGTGGTTTCTTACAAAACTAACATACTCTTACCATACTAATCCCGTAATAGCACTTCTTAGTATTTACCCAAAGGAGTGGAGAACTTATGTGCACACATCAACCTGCACGTAAGATGTTTATTGCAGTTTATTCGTAATTGCCAAAACTTGGAAGCAACTGAGATGTCCTTCAGTAGGTGAATGGATAAATAAACTGGTACAATCCAGATGACGGAATATTATTCAGCAGTAAAAAGAAATGAGCTGTCAAGCTATGAAAAGACATGGAAGAAACTTAAATGCATATCACTAAGTGAAAGAAGCCAATCTGAAAAGGCTACATTCTGTATGATTCTGATCATATGATCTTCTAGAAAAGGAAAACTTTGGAGACAGTGAAAAAGACCTGTGGCTGCCATGGGTTAGGCATGGTGAGGAGGGATGAATAGGCAGAGGACAGGGAGTTTTCAGGGCAGTGGAAATACTCTATAGAATACCATAAAGATAGATACAGGTCACCATACATTTGCCCAAACCCACAGAATGTACCACACCAAAAGGGAACTGTAATGTAACCTATGGACTTTGAGCGATTGTGATGTGTCAATGCAGGTTCACTGATTTGTAACAAATGTCCCAATCTGATGGGTGATGCTAATGGTGGAAGAGGTCATGCATGTGGAGAGGCAGGAGTGTCAGTGAGAGAGAGAGAGTGCCCCTCATTCAACTCCATCACTTACTGGCAATGGGAACTGGAAATGCCATCCACCCACTGAAAAGATGAGGAATCCCACTGGTTCCATATAGTTCATCATATTGTGAGAAAAGCAAATGGGATAATTGATATGAAGGGGAAACTCCAGAAGGAATGAATGCATGGTGTGCTAAAACAAGCTAACCAGCAACTGTTTAACTTAAAAAAATTGTAAGCCATAAACCATTGGTATGTTGAAATCAGCCATAGTGGGAATATATATAACACAGGAATTAATAAATCAGTTTAGTTTTGTTTTGTTTGAAAAGCTTATTTACTAGCACATCACTGAATAAAATGTAAAGTACTAAAAAGTTACCCCCAGAACTGTCTGGTCCAAATTCCAAGTCTGCGTTTTACTACTCATAACAATAAACAAGTTACTTAACAGCTCTGAGCCTCAGTGTCTTCATCTGCAAAAGGGGACAACAATAGAGTCTAACCTACAGAGTCCTAAGAACTTAATGAGGTAATATACGTAAAATACTTGTAGCAGCCCCTAGTATCTACTCATTACTCATACATTTTACCTTTTATTTGTTCCTACCATACACAGAGTGGGGCCCAAGCACCAGGCTCTCAGCAGAACTGACCCCTCTGCCAAAATAATTAACTAAACTTTGGTCTTCTCAGTCATGTTCTCATACAGAACTCATGTCTACTTATGCAGCATACATATATTCTCATGGCTTTTATAACCAACACTTTATGTGAGGCTTAATACCAAGTAGCTCATCAGTCTTAAGAAACTATGGCCATTCAGATGATCTCACCAGCTCACTGAAAGGCAGATTTCTTCCAAGTCTGTTTTCAGTTTTGTTCCTCTGACACATATCACTATGGCCATGAAGGACTTCAGAGGGGGAAAAGAGGGAAATAACGCTGGTCAGGGATTCAACATATCAAGTCTTTAATTATTCATTTAACAAATAATTGAAATGGTCCAGTGCTAGGGAATGAGGACAAAGGACAAAAATGATAATGATCAAATAATAAAATATATGATTATATAATTCCAAATTAAGTGCTATAAAGGAAATAACAAGGAAACATAAATCAATAAAAGAGGAGCCTTAAGGATGAAGTCTTAAAGAATGAAAGCTCAGTTAATGGGTAGGAGTAGAGAAGAGAGGGCCTGAGTCAGCAGGAACAGCAAGTGCAAAGGTCCTGTGGTACAGGAGCATCACCATTCAAGAACTGAAAAGTCAGCCAAGCTAGCCTCCCTGATCTTGGTAATTGCAACTTTGTAGGTAGGTATGAATGACATACATTGGGGTCTCAGATTCTAAAAGCCTCCAAGTATAAGGTATAAGGACCTTTATACAGAATAAAATTTAATAAACCAGCCAGTGAGAAGTTAGTTGTCAGGGCTGTTATGTCTGTTATAATAGTGTTTTAATTGCTTTATAAAATGCAAAAAAAATATTGTCTATTATTTATAATTTTATACTAAATCTTGGAATCTTGGGTTTTACCAATGCAGGGAAAAAGTTGATAAAATTAAGGTCAATGTAAAAATAAAATAACCTGACATGTCAAACACTCCTGGGTGTATCAGGTGTGTTGCACAGGTCCTAAGGAAAAAAGTTATTTTTATCATATACAGTGGGACACTTGGGAACATTACCACCTAAACTGTATTATACTAACACAAAATGCCTCCTGATTTGGTAGGCAGGTTGCTAATACTAGCTGGACTCTGGTCACATGAATACAACTTAAAAACGGAAGTCAGCAGGGATTCACCCAAGTATAAGCATCAGCATATCTGGGGCAAGGCCATTTTGGGACACACCAGTATAGCTGCTAATTTGGCTTCCATTCCAAAATGGACAAAGGACAAAGTCTACAGCCAGGAAGGCTATAGCATGTTCCAGATGGAAACCTATTTCCACAGCTTCCTACATTGGAGCGCCTGGCAATCCCAGCCAGAAGGCGGAACACAACTGAGTTAGGCACTCATTTAACAGATATGTGCCAAGTGCCTTCTGTGCGCCTACCACTGCTCTAGACACTGGGGCATACAGAGACACAACACACAGTGTCTGCCCTTATATACCAGCTTATATACCAGCACAGGTAAATAGGAAATAAGTACAAAAATAAATTTGGAGTAAATAATAAGCAAGGATTACATTTGGAGAAAACAAAGGTGGGGGGAGATAGGGAGCAGAAGGAGGAAATCACTACTTAATATCTGGTGGTGCTGAAAGGGACCTCTGAGCCTAAAGGAAATGAGGGAAGAAGCGACAGGACTCACTGGGGAGCAGGCTCCCTGGGAGGAAGGGTAAAGTACAATCCCCAGAGGCTGGAGTACACCTGGTATGTTCAAGGTCAGCAGGATGCTATGGACTGAACTCTGTCCCCTCAAAATTCATTTGTTGAGGGTCTAATCATCTTAGAGCATGACCGTATTGGGAGATAAAAGCCTTTAAAAAGGCAACTAAGTTAAAATGAGGCCATTAGGGAGGGGCTTTAATTCAATACCCCCAGTTCCCTTGTAAGAAGAAGAAGAGACAGCAGGGATGTAAGTGCATAGCAGGATGGCCATGTGAAGACACAGCAAGAAGGCAGCTGTCTGTAAGCTGAGAGAGGCCAAAGAAGAAACCAGCCCTGGTGGCATCTTGATCTTACACTTCCAGCCTCCAGAACTTTGAGAAAATAAATTTCTATTGTTTAAGCCGGTCAGTCTGTGGTATTTTGTTATGGCAGCTCTAGGAGACTAATACAAAGGAGGTCCCTGCGGATGGAGTGAGCAAGGAACAGATGGACATAAAGACAGAGAGGGAGACTATCATAGAGCCTTAGGAGCCATGGCAATGACTCTGGATTTTACATGGAGTGAGACAGGAGCCATTGGAAGATTTTGAGCGGAGTAGTGACAAGATGAGAGAAAAGTTTAGAAAGATCACTCTGGTTTCCTATATTCAGACTACTGTGTTGAGAATAGACAAGAGGAACAAGGGTAGAAGCAGGAAGAACCAATTAAGAGACTACTACAATATTATAAGAGAGCTATTTAATGGATTACATTATTTTTTAAAAGATTTGTTTATTTATTTGAGAGAGAGATAGAAAGAGAGAGCATGCACATGGAGTGGGGAGAAGAGGGAGAGAGAAAGAGAGAAAAAGAGAAGCAGACCCCCCGCTGAGCACGAAGCCCAACATAGGGCTCAACCTCACCACCCTGAGATCATAGCCTAAGCTGAAACCAAGAATCAGATGCTTAACTAACTGCACAACCCAGGTGCCCCAATGGATTAGATTATTATAAAGGCAGCAGAGGTGGGAAAAGAGGTGGGATTGTGTGTGTAATTTGTAGGTAGAGTCAACAGAATTTGTTGATGGAGGTTAATGGCAACTGAGTGTTAATGAAATGAAGAGTAGTCTTCTGAGCCGGGGATTTTAAAGTCCCTGGAAGGGTCTATGGTGGCAACCTATACTCAATGCCATGAAACATTTAAACATTAATGTTCTAAGTAGATTTAGCCAAGCTTAACCCCTGAAGAAAGTAGATCCTAGAAGGATACTTGTAGCAAAAAACAACTGAGTACAGGAATTTCCAGCAATGGAACAAAACTGCCAGCTATTTTTTAATTCAAATGTTTTATTTTGTTTTTTCCTACTAAGAGAAACAAGGAGGGGACTTCTGTTTCCCCGTCTGACATGTAAAAAGCTTGGAAGTTATCACTCCCACATTCACAACAAGAAAAAGCCCGAACAAACTGAAAATCAATACCTCTTCTTAGTGCCATTAGAGAATTGAGGCCACAGGGCAAACTGTCACCCTCAAAACTGGAGAAACAGGCAAATATGGAGGATCGCAGCTACGGGGAGCAGAAGCCAGTGCTGGAGCCTGTTGGGAACACTCAAAGGGTAACTGACATTGCTAGAGACAGGATGTGCCTTAAGAGTGAAAAATTGGGGGCCCAGCCTTATGTGGGTCCCCACATTTTCATGAGTTATACCTCCAGGAGCTCTGCCATGTTCTCAAGGTGAAGATCAGAGAAAAATCCTCTCTCGCTTCAATCAGGGGGAGGGGAAAAGTAAGCATTTTGGACTAAGCCCAGAGCATTCCATTCTCTTTAACAGTGGCCTACCCTCAAGGGAAACTATTTTACCAGAACCTAAACTACCTAGATTTCACCAGAACCTAACCAGTCTGGGGGAAGGGAAATGCCAGATTATAGCCATGTTTAGCCCTCTTATTTCCTCCAAGAGAGGAGAAGGGAACTGAGAAGGACATGTGCAGGTCACAGCACAAGGTTACAGGCTCATTAAAGAAAGAAAAAGAGACCTAATCACAGGACTATAGGACACTTTCCTTCTCCCTACACTTTATCATCACATCAACAGGGCTCCTGTATAATAACAGGAGATCACAGGTAAAAAACGACAAACCTTGGACCCTATTTTTGAAGGAGTCTTTAGGGAAACACAAAGACAACAGGAGAGACAGAAACAAGGATACCAGAGGAAATTTCAGCCTCTGACACCACAGCTACAGCAAACCTTGAGCACAGTAAAATTTCTAACTAGATAAACATAAAATCTCACACTAAAGGCTTATTTACATCAGTTCATGTTACCCAATACATTATGTGCAACTTTCAACAAAAAATTACAAGAAATTCTAAAAGGTAAAAAACACAACCTGAAGAGACAAAGAAAATATTGAGTCAGACTCAGATATGGCAGAGATTTGGGGCTTCTCATATCAGGAATTAAAAATAACTATGATTAATATGCTAATGGCTCTAACAGAAACTAAGTGGACAACAGGCAAGAACAGATGGGCAAGGTAAGCAGAGACATGGAAACACTAAGAAATAATCAAAAGAAAATGCTAGAAATGAAAAACACTGTAACAGAAATAAAGAATGTCTTTGATGGGCTCATTAGTATACTGGTCAGGGATGAGGAAAGAATCAGTGAGTTAAACATAAGGCAATACAAACTTCCTAAGCTGAAAAGAAAAATGAATTTTGTATCTCAAACCCATTCCTGCTACAATGTTCTACATCAAACCTCTTTTCCTCTCATCTGGACCCTTGCAATGACCCTGCCTCTAGTTACTAGATACCACTAATTCATTCTCGACACTATCAGCCCGATCTTTCTTAAAGGCAAATCAGACCACATCACTCTCCAGCTCAAAATTCCTGTCGTTGCCATTATCTACAGCTGTTTTAGAAGTAGACCCTGTATCTAAAGGAAATACCCACATAGAAGGGCCACATGTAAAGCAGATAAATGCAGAAATGCTCTGTTGAATTACGTAAACTACTTAGCAAAGCATGAAACGTCTTTCATGATCAGTCCCCTGCCTACCTCTCTAGCAACACCTCCTAACTCTACAGAATTCGCATGGTTTGGCAGCTTAAAAAAAAAAAACAAACTGAAAAAACTAGAACAGAATATCTAAGAATTGTAGACAATTACAAAAGTTGTACCACAAATGTGATGAGAATACCAGAAGGAGAAGGAGAAAGTAACAGAAGAATATTTGATGTAAACATGGTTAAGCATTTTCCAAAATTAATGAAAGACATCAAAGCGCAGATCCAGGAAACTCAGAGAACAACAAGCAGTATAGATACCAAAAAAATCTACACTTGGGTATATTATATTCAAACTGCAGGAAATCAAAAACAAAAAAACAAGAACAAAAACAAAAAACCTTGAAAGAAGTGAGAGGTAGAGAGAAAACACCTTACCAAAAGAGGAACAAGGATAAGAATTACATCAGACTTTTCTTCAGAAATCATACAATCAGAAGAGAGTGAGTGAAATATTTAAAGTGTTGAATAAAAAAAAAAAGCATAGAATTCTATGTACAAAAAAAGTTATCCTTGAAAGATAAAGAAGAAACACTTTGTCAGACAAACAAAAACATAGACAATTTGTCACCAGTAGACTTGTCTTACAAGAAATATTAAAAAGAAATTTTTCAGAGAGAAGGAAAATGATATAGGTCAGAAACTTGGATCTTCATAATGAAAGAAAGGGCATAGAGAAAAAAATAAATGAAGGCAAAATAAAATTTCTTAAATTTTTAATTGATCTAACAGGTAACAGTTTGTTCAAAATAATAATACCAATGATATATTAAGTGATTATAGCTTCTAAGATAAGTAAGTTGAATAAGAGGCAGGGAGGGAGGAATTGGGCATACTCTCATATAAAGCACTTGCACTACCTGTGAAGAATATTATTTCCAGGTGAACTTAGATTAGTTGTAAATGTATACTGCAAATTCTAGGGCAGCAACTAAAAATTGTTAATAGAAGTACGATTGATATACCAAGGAAAGAGAGAAATGGAATCAGAAAATGCTCAATTAAAATCAGAGGGTAGAAATATGAGTGAAAAACAAAAGAAATACACACACAACACACACACACACAAAGAAAAAGGACAACAAATAGAAAACGAAAACAAATATAGTAGATATTAATCCAATTACGTCAACAATTGCTTTAAATGTGAATGGTCTAAATATACCAATTAAAAAACAGAGACTGTCAGGGTAGATAAAAATCAAGACCCAACTACATGTTGTCCACAAAAACTCCATTCTAAATATAAAGATATGTAGACTATAAAAGCAGAGAGATGGAGAAAGATACATCTTGGTGTAGAGGCCACTTTTAGGCAACAAGCTTGAGCAATGGAAAGCTGAGTAAGGTAAAAGGGCCCACAGTGACCACTGAGCTGAATGCAAAGAGGCTTATTAAGTGACCCACCTCGAAACAGTCACAGTCCCTAAATGCCAATTACAACCAGGCACAGTTCCTAAGATTACCAAAAAAGGGAAAATTTCATACTTCCCCATACCTCCTCACTCTGCCCTATGACTGTGGCCCCTCCCCACCACCTTATTGCAGACAGTCTTTCCTTTGCTGTCCTGTCTGCCGCTCCTTTGCAGTGTGTTCAATAAACTTCTCTTTTGTTCTGCCTTGGGTGAATTTTTTCACCAATTGCACTGCTGGCCCCAGCCAATTGGGACAGCCCACATGTGGTGGCCCCCCACACTTGGTAACATGAATCAAAAGAAAACTAACTATATTAATTTCAGACTTTCTGAGCAAACTTCAGAGCAAGGAGACTGTCAGGGAGAAAAGAGATACTAATTCTAAAAGAATTAGATAATGACAAAGAGGTCAGTTGTCTAGAAAGACATAATAATCCTTAAATACGTGCACCTAATCATGGAAAACTGAATTATGCTGGGCAAAAACTGATGAAACTGTGAGGAAATATAGACAAATCTGCTATTATGCTTAGAGATTTGAATATCTGTATTTTGGTAATTGATAGATCCAGCAGGAAGATAATCATTAAGTATATAGTTGAAACGAATAGTACCATTAATCAAACGGATCTAATTGATATGCATAGGATATATCATACAACAAGAGTCAAATACATATTCTTCTCAGACTCACATGGAACATTTACAAGATAGACCATACTCCAGGCCATAACACACATCTTAACAGAAAAAAGAATAGAAATCATACAAAGTATGCTCTCAGACAACAATGGAATTAAACTAGAAATCAATAACCAAAAAGTATCTGGGAAATCCCAAAATATTTGGAGATTAAACAGTACATATCTAAATAACACAAGGCTTAAAGAAAAAGCCTAAAAGAATTTTGGAAATATTTTTAAATAAATGAAAATGAAAATACAGCTTTTAGAAATTTGTGGGGTGCAGCAAAAGCAAAGCTTACAGGAAAATTATAGCATTTGATTCATATATTTTTGAAGAAAGATGTAAAATCAGTAATCTAAGCTTCCACTTTAGGAAACTTGAAAAGAACAAATTAAAGTAAGTAGAAGAAAAGTAGTAATTAAGAATTAGAGCAGAAATCAATGAAACTGAAAACTGTAAATCAACAAAGAAAAACCAATGAAGCCAAAAGGTGGTTCTTTGAAAAGATCAATTAAAATGATAAAACTCTAGCCAGGCTAACCAAGAAAAAATGCGAAAAGCTCAATTACCAACATTGAAAATGAAAGAGGAGCCATCACTACAGAGCCAATGATAGTAAAAAGTAATAAAGTAAAATCACAACAACTCTATGCCCACAAATCTGATAACTTAGATGAAAAAGCCCAATTCCTCAAAAGACAGGTGACACAGATAATCTGAATAGGCTTATATCATTAAAGGAATTGACTCAATAATTAGTAACCATTTTAAAACAGAAAGCACCACGCCCAGATGGTTTTATTGGTGAATTCTACCAAACACTTAAGGAAGAAATGACATCAATTCTCTACGATCTGTTCCAGAAAATAGAGGCAGAGGAACACTTCCTAATCTGTTCTATGAGGGCAGCATTACTCTAAACCAAAATCAAAGACATCACAAGAAAGAAAAACTACACACCAACAGCTCTCATGAGAGATGTAAAATGCTCAACAAAATATTATCAAATAAAACCCAAGAATTATACGCTATAATCAAATGGGATTTATTCCAGATATGCAGGGTTGGTTCAACATTCAAAAATCAATTAATGTAATTCATCACAGCAAAGGGAGAAAAATCATACAATAATGTTAATGCACATAGAAAAAGCATTTAACAAAATCCAACATCCATTAACGATAAAAACTCTCAGCAAACTAGGAATAGAGGGTGTTATTGGCCGAATTGTGCTAATGAATTGGGCTAAATTCATTTATCGAAGCCTTAACTCTTAGTGCCTCAGAATGTGACTATATTTGGAGACATGTTATTTAAAGAGGTAATTAAGTCAAATGAGGTCATTACATTGGGTCTTAATCCAATATGATTGGTGTCCTTACATAGGGCACAGACACAGAAAGAAAGAAGACCATGTGAAGACACAGGGAGAAGACAAACATCTACAAACCAAGGAGACAGATCTTAGAAGAAACATTTACAAGATAGACACCTTGATCTCAGACTCCTGGCCTCCAGAAATGTGAAGGGAAATATTTCCACTGTTTGAGCCACCCAGTCCATGGTCCTTTGTAATGGCAGTCCTAGCAAACTAATACTGATAGGGAACTTCATCAACTTAATAAAGAACATCTATAAAAAAATTTACAGCTAACTAACATCATACCTATTGCTGGGAAACTTGAGTCTTTCCCCCTAAGATCAGGATCAAGACAAGGTGTTCACTCTTATCACTCCTCCTCAATATCTTACTGAAAGTCCTAGGTAATGCAATAAGATAAAGGCATACAAAGTGTACAGACTGGGAAGGAAGAAATAAAACTGTACACAGATGATATGATTATCTATCTAGAAAATTCCAAAGACTCAACAAACAACTCCTGGAACCAATAAGAAATTCTAACGAGGTTGCAAGATATTAGCTTATCAAACATGACTAAATGTACCCCACTAATGCTAGATGTTAAGAATAGGGGAAACTGTGTGTGGCAGAGAGGGGCAGGGGGATGTATGGGAACCCTCTGTACCTTCTGCTCAATCTTTCTGTATACTTAAAACTGCTCTAAAAAATAAAGTCTATTATTTAAAAATAACTAAAAAGCCAATGAGGCCTATAAACCTTCCAACTCTAGGCACACACAAGAGAAAGGATTCCCAGAAAACTTTCCCTCTTAAAAAACAGGCAGAAGTGATCTGCAGCTTCTGGAATTTCTGCACTACAATATGGTGCAGCCAGGAGAGCAAAAAGGGGAGAAATAGCAGCAAATTCCCAGCACAGCAGCTACTGAGCTCTGTACCGTGAAGATAGAAAACGTATAATCAAAGATGGAAGCTCGATCAACAACAGCAGAAAGGAGGCAGCTGGTCACAGAGCAGGTACTCAATAAATATTTATTTGTTCAACATAGTGAGACATAAAAATGGACAATGTGGACTGAGAGAACCCAGTCTGGAGAATGAATGGGAAGATATCATTGAGTCTAAGAGAACTCAGGACAGTGACTGTCGGCTCAGGGCTTCTCTGGTCCTCTAGCGAAGGTATCTGTAGTTTCTGCCCTTGTAATAATTCACCCTGGGCTCAGGTTTACAGTGTGTCAACTACATAGAGTTCATTATGTAGCTTGGTTTCATTTTTTTTCTCAAGCAATCCATCACTGTGTTTTAAAGCCCTACTGCATTAAAAACAACAACAACAACAACAAAACAGAAAAAACTAATAAATACAGCTAAATAAAAAAATCTGAACCTAATACCCAGCTTGAGCTGGTAGCAAAGGAGAATGAAACAGATAATTATCATGTTTTAGTCCTGCTTCAGATTTCAGAAACTGAATCCAGTACCGCAAGAACTCAGGTAGCATGAGCACAGAATGTGTACACTGTTATATCTAGCAGGTAAGGTATGTGGAACCTGCCTTTGCTCAGACGATGGTCTTCTGAGACAAAACCAAGCCCATATTGAACAATGATCTCATCCCAAGGCCTGAAGCATCCCATTCAAATCACTGACTTTGGAAGTCAGAAATTCTGCCTTCCAGTGCAATTAATAAATCTATCACATATATTCACACTCTCAAGGGGTCCTGACTGGCAGTAAAAGCTTGGTTATTCACAATCGATGAAATTAATGCCGCTATTTTTACAACACGAAAAAGCTACATGAAAATAAGCCTCCAGGCTGTGGACCTTGGTCAAAGAAAGACTAAACATAAAAGCAAAGAATAAAGTATGTAAACGAATTATTAGACAAAGAGTCATTTTAAAGTCCCAGAAAGGCTATGCCTTGGGGTCCTTGTTATTCCAAACTGATTCTGTGCTCCAGATCACCTAGAAGGAAAACGTCATTCAAATAAAAAAGGTTCCTTTACATGAAACTGTGTGTTTAACTGGCAATATATAATTTCATTTAAAAAAAATTAGGAGCAATTGCTGCTAAAGCCATTTCAGGGACAAGCGGAGGGGAGGATCTGTCAGCACTGTGGGAACAAAAAATGATGTGCCACCAAGCTTTATTCCAATCATTTGCTTCATAGTTAAGTTTAATTACACATTACACACTGTCCTGTAATTATGCCGCTTGGGAAACTGCCAATTTCCCCCTTGAAGTGTTAAAAGTTCCTTAATTTATTTTAAAGACTCAGCATTGCCTCCATCAGCACCCTGCCTTCATGCATGTGGGATCCTTGGTTCCTGTTCCCTTTAAATGCCAACTAGTGGGCAGCAAGGGACCTGTTGCATGGTCTGACATAGAGTGTGGAGGCTGACCATGCCTGGAGCCCCAAGAACACTGGTCCAGTGTATTTATAAAAAGATCTGATGACTTTTCTTCCTTAAAATTTACAGCTGGAGAATTTGAGAAGCATGCCTATTCCTTTTGCCTGCCCTTGGGAGATTGAAATTGAAGTCCTTTATTCTTAGCATGAGAGAGATGAGACATAATCAAGCACAACTTTATGGACTAGAAAAGGGAAGCGGCAAATACAATGGTTTGCGCACCTACTGTGTGTTGATACTGTATTCAGAACTTCACAGAGGTCACTGCAGACCACCGGTATCAGTGATCGCTAACTTGAGTACCTCAGGTACAAGGCAGATAACAAGAATGCACGAAGCAGCCAGACAGAATATAATAGAGTTCTGGGGCTCATGGTTTTTTGAAGAGGGAATGCATGCTCTGCCTACAGGCAATTCAAATTCTCTTCCCTTTAAAAATACTGTGCCACTTGAGCAAACACAACCACAGACTCATTTCAACTGCAGCTGCAAACCCCCCCTTCTTATGAATCTACAAACCCCTAAAAGCCATTGGAAGCAGACTGCTTGGCTTTAAATTCAGGTCTGGCACTTCCTCAGCTGTGTGACCTTGGGGAAGCCACCTAACTTCTCTGTGTGACAGTTTCCTCATCTGTAAAACAGAAATAACAACAGTGCTGGGTGCCTGGGGTGGCTCAGTCATTAAGGGTCTGCCTTCGGCTCAGGTCATGATCCCAGGGTCCTGGGATCGAGCCCCACATCGGGCTCCCTGCTTGGCAGGCAGCCTGCTTCTCCCTCTCCCACTCCCCCTGCTTGTGTTCCCCCTCTCGTTGTGTCTCTGTCAAATAAATAAATAAAATCTTAAAAAAAAATAACAACAGTGCTGACCTCATAGGGGTGTTGTGAAAGATTAATAAATGTGCTTAGCGTAGTTGTTATCTCATGGCAAGCTCTGTGTTTGCTGTTACAAGTATGTTTATGTGCTCTGACACAGGAGAGAGAAGTCAAAAGGAGTATCCCCAAAATGGCTTTGAACCTGAGGTGGGCCTCAGCAAACAGAGAGATCTGTGTACTGGAAGAAGAGGGTACAAAGGTCACCTTATCTTCGCATCTCTGGGAGCACTGCACGGAAGATTATAAATAATGTATGTTAAGTACTCAAAATAGGCAAAGGCTTAAAAGATGGTAGCTTTTCTTATCCTAGGTCATTTCAGAGCATTTCCTTTTCAGTTCTGCCTCCAGACCTGGGCCTCCACATTTCAGTGGTGAGTTAGGGTCTAAGCCAATATTTCTCCCAACTAGTATTTAGAAGTATTGTTTACTGTGTATGCATCATGAGGAGGAAGAATCCATTTAAAGGTTCTGAAATAGTGTAAACACGCTTTAAATTTTTCATCTGTTAAAAAAAAATGACTATAGTGAAAAAAGCTTGAGAAAACAATTCTTAGGTACAAATATCCATCTTTTCCCATAATCGAATTTACTTGACATATTATAAATATTTCTGTTCTGATTGGGTATTAACATTAGAAACATACATGTGCCCTGGCTCACAACTGCATGAAACCATTATAATTAATCTTACTTTTAAAGGGATTTCTATTTTTCCCCACTCGGGAAATCCATTATCGTCTAGCATAGTGACCCAGGGTGCAAAGATATTCCAATTAGATGAAATGTTCATCATAAGCTAGGAGGCAAGAATTGCAGGGTGCATGCAAAACAAGTAGTTTCCAGTGTTTACGCTTAATTTTGTTACTAGAAGCCTCAAGATTTTATAAATTGTGTGTTAGTTGCCTAACAACCTTATTAAGAAAACATTTTATTTATGACAAATACCACACCAGAGAAAACATACAAGAGGCGTCAGGTTTGTTCTAGTCCCCACTGACCCAACACCAGAATATTTCTTAAGAAGTAGTGCCATTGCTTAAAATTAGGTCACTGCTTAAGAAAGCAAGTCCTAAGTGATTCGTTTAGTGTTAAACAGTATGATAATTTATAAAATGGTGAAATGTTCACCTGCTCAATATATTGTGGGAAACAGCAAAGAACTATCAAGTAAAGGTTCTGTGACTTGGTAGATGTGCCCAGGATAGGTCACATCGAAAAATTCAGAAGGAAACAAGAAAAACCCCAAGGCAGAGGGGGAAAAAAGAAAAGAAAACACAATAAAACAAACAAGCTCTACTCTCTTCTTTTGTCTGCTGTTCTAATTTCTGCTATTTAAGATCTAGACCCTGCCTTTCTTGTTGACCACCACATCCACTGTGCATGGCACCAGCCTGGCAGATGGTAGGTGTTTGATAATATTTCCTGAATGAGTCAGTGAATGAATAAATGTGACTGTTAAAAGGAATTTCTCTTCCTTCAGTGAGATGCTTTTTAGCATCTAAGAAGATGGGCTGTTTTCCTTTTCTGTGTGAATTTTTTTCCTCTGAAAAAGATGTAAGCAATAACAGGAATATCTCATTTGCATGCATTTGGCTTTTATTGTTGCACATTTAAATAGCTTATCTGACGTCTTTAGGGTCTGGGATTAATGCACAGCACGCTTCTGTCTGTCTGTAATGCCAAGAGGGAGACAGATGACTGACAATAGGTTCTGAAGCTCCCCTGATCTTCTAAATGTCACTTCTCGTGTGACTAGTCTGAAACTTACAACCACATCGGAAATCTGGAAAGCTCTGCAGTGATACCTCTGCCAGGCTCATTTATTCCTTTAAATAACATCATTCGACTCTCAGTCACATCTTTGGTAATGGTAACATATAGGAAAAAGACAGCCTGGGTTTTCAAAGGATTTACGATTTAATAAAGACAATGTGATGTTGTATACAAAGTCTGTAGTTAAATGGAAAGAGAAGGGACCACCTCTCTTACTTTTAGGAATGACTTCCTGATTATGCTAGATTCAGGAAGACCGTAAGTACATACAAACACTTCCTGGATGGCATCATCAACACCCTGTGTCTTCTACTCCTGTGACTCTGTCCTCTTTTCCTCCATTTCAGGAACAGCACTGTTGTGACCAGCACACCTCAAGCCCAGAGACAGGAAGCTACAGGCTGGAAAGAGCCTGAGATTTGAAGGCCAAAGACCTAAGTTCAAGTTCTGCTCGTCTACCAGCTATTTGACCTAGTGGAACTCTCCGCACCTCTCTAGATCCCAGTTCCTGAGTCTACAAAACG
This sequence comes from Callorhinus ursinus, assembly GCF_003265705.2. Taxonomy (NCBI): domain Eukaryota; kingdom Metazoa; phylum Chordata; class Mammalia; order Carnivora; family Otariidae; genus Callorhinus; species Callorhinus ursinus. The sequence continues at coordinate 51,031,662 of NW_027397074.1, forward strand.
GTGATGACAACGCTGCTCCCGAGGATTTTTTTCAAGACTGAGCTAATCTATGCAACATGTCTCATATGCTACCCAACCCCCTCTAGGTACACATCTTCTCGGATCAAACGGGGGATGACAAATGGGACCGTCAAGACTGAACTGCATCCTGAAACCATTCTTTCTTTTAGTTGTTGTATGTCTTAAGTATTTTTTATGATCCTACTTCTTCCTCAGATATGGCCACTGTGTGTTTTGGAGCCCACAGATTTCCTCGTCATTACTTCCTGCTGCATGGCTCAATCTTGACTCCCACAACAGCCAGAGTGAGCCTTGAACCAAATGTAAAACCAAGTCATTTTGGGTTTTTCAGCAGCTCCCAATGAATAATTAAATACAACAAGAATACATGTTATTAGTCCAAAGGTTTTATTTCCAGTGGAGTCCCTAAACTTCCTTCTTCCAAGGTACTGAGAATTGCCACTCCGGGGTGGAGGGGGGAGCAAAACAAAAAAGGCAAACAAAAACAAAACATGCCACACACTCAGCGCTGCACCATTATCCTATCTGTGAAATGACAGCAGGAGCATGGGAGAGAGCCCAGTGCCACCCTTCACCTCTCACAGAGAGAGCTTTGGTGGGGAGAGCTGGGGAGAGAAGCAGCTCCAGAAAAAGTGAAAGCAATTATGCCCACAATAAATAAGACCCAGAAGTCTGAAATCATGCTATGCCTCCAGGTTTTACTCCAGGCATTGTGGGATGCTCAGATTTGCAATTCTTCCTCGTGTTCTGGGCCTGACCAAGTGTGGGGTAATTCAATTACATCCAGGGCTTTCATTACTACACAGTTACAGAGTACATTTAAATAACACACAAGAAACCAGGCTGCCGGTCAATAAACTCATGTTGCAAAAATATGTCTTTATGTAGTTTTGTTAAAAGGAATGAAGCCCATGAGTCCAGATGATAGAAACAAATTAATCCTTGGCATGAGGCCATTTAAATAAAGACTAAAGAAAGCCTCTAATCAATTAACAAAAAATTATTAAAATCTCCGATGTGCCGGGTACCACAAGAGGGAGGCTTGTGGGCCAGGGGTAGTTCCCAAAGTGTTCTGAACTCAGTTTAGAAAGATCATCCTAGAAGCTGGCATGGAGGGTGGGCATGAAGATACCAGACTTCAGCAGCAAGGCCATTAAGATAATACGGCAACAATCTAGATGAACATATTAAAGGTAATGATCAAATTTAAGGATGTAGAATTTACAGAATGTGGCGTCGACCTGGGCTTGAGCTCTGCTGCCCACAGCTTACTGCCTACTAGACACGCCCACTGGACAGATGTCCCACATGCATATAAGGGTGTGGATGTCTCCAAATGACTAGCACCTCACAGACCCTCATTAATGACACTACTGTCCTTCCATTCACTCAAGCCAGTCATCTCCCTCTTCCTCAGAGAGAGAGCCCAGTTTATTTCAGTTCCAAGATAATTCACTCAAACTGCTTCTCCCCAGGGCCCCTGCCACTACCTTAGTTCAGTTTCTCCTTAAGTTCCCCAATTTTATTTTTGCCTCTAGCTTGATTTTTCACATTTGTTTTCTGGCAGGAAAGGGATTTTTCTAAAATTTACTCACATCATCTTTACTTAAAACACTTCAGAAATTCTTCAATGCCTTGAGGTTAAAGTCCAAACAAACACCTTCGTAAGGCCTCCGGGGTCCCTGATGAACCAGCCCACATCTGCCTCAAGCCAAGATCATATTCAGCACTCCCCACTTAGCCACACTATACTATTTCGGTTCCCTAAAAAAGGCCACACCTTTACTTGTTTGCATGTCTTTGCCCACCTGGATTACTCTCCCGAGTCCCCTTCCCTTCACCTGATTGTCCGGCATTATCCAATAGGTCTTAGTGTAGATGCCATTTTCTCCAGGAAACTTTCCAGACCTGACTCCCACATGTGTGTTGGTGACTCTCAGTGTTCCCAGTGTCCTCCCCGCCCCACCACCACCCAATCGAAATACATTCCGAGTGGCTTGGAAAGGGCCTGCTATTTAACTCTTCACCCCTCCTTTCCATCTCTAGACAGTAAACTCCTCCATGACAGGACTCATGAGTGACTTGTTCTTTGGGGAATCCCCATCACCTAGCTCCCTGGGCATTTGATAGTTACTCAGTAAACATGTGGCAGCCTGAGTTGCTGAGAACAATAAAGGTCTACAGTTGAGCCCTTGGGATAGTGTGCATTAGATGGACAGGCAGAAGGAGAGAAACCCACCAGACAGACGAAGAGAAATGGACAAGAAGAGAACCAAGAACAGACAGGACTGGCTTCAGGCAAAAAGAAAAAACTGGTCAATGGCACACAGTGTCCAGTGTCAATGGAAAGGTAGATGAGATGAAGATAGCCAGGGGCTGTTCTCCATTTGGCAGGAGAAGAGCTTCTGCAAAGTGATGAGTGGAAGCCTTGGTACGGGGTGTCGAAAAGTGAGTGGCTTCATGAATTAGAACATAGGGCAAGACAATTCAGAAAAATACAAATACATGGTATTTGAGGGAACAGGATAGCTGGACGGGGGTGTCAGGGGCGAAGAGGAATTATGTGTGTGTGCCTGTGTGCGGGTGTGTATGTGTGTGTTATAATTCCTTTTAAAGATCTCAACTGTAAATGTGACTGGCAAAGTGAAGGGTGAGGCCATATTCAGGTACAGCATAAGAGTTTATTGAATGAAAGATATAAACAATAAATGAATAACTGCATTCAGACAGGAGAGATTTACCTGGTCAAAAACAAAGCAAATTTCATCAAAATATTAACTTATTAAAAAAACAAACAAACCCATTTTTATGTTTCAGAAGACACCACTCAGCTCATAGATCAAAATTTAATCAGCTGTGGGGCGCCTGGGTGGCTCAGTAGTTAAGCGTCTGCCTTCGGCTCAGGTCATGACCCCAGGGTCCTGGGATCGAGCCCCGCATCGGGCTCCCTGCTCAGCGGGAAGCCTGCTTCTCCCTCTCCCACTCCCCCTGCTTGTGTTCCCTCTCTCGCTGTGTCTCTCTCTGTCAAATAAATAAATAAAATCTTTTAAAAAAAAATTAATTAGCTGTTTAGGATGACGGTTTCCACGGTCTGTACCACATTTCACTATTACTGGGATAACTGTTTCCAGAGTCACCCCCAAACTTCCTTGCGTAAGGCCTCAGATTTTATATGTGATCCCCTAACCCCAGTTGTTCGTGTAAATAGCTTTGGCTTTCCATTCGGGAGTTAATGTCCCAAAATCAGATGGGACACAGAAAACATCAGGAAAAGAGACACTTTTGAGAAAATAACAGACATCTCAGTTACAGATGTAGAGATATAGATAGAATCACATATAGATATTGTCTAAGTAAAGAAAAGGGCATGTGAAAAAAATAATAATACAATAGAAGAAGGCATGTGGACAAAAAGGGCCACATTTTTCTTTATAAATAGTTTTTTCTTTTAAGTTCCTATCAGATATCAAGTTCTTTCAGGTGGCCATGTATTAATTTTACTTATAAAAGTTTAGAGAATGCATTGAGGAAAATGGGCTCCAAACGTTAAATTACTTTTCATGAGACATATGCTTTCTATGCAATTAACAATACATTCAGCATCAATAAGCTCTAATTTTAGAAACCTTCATCCACAAATATTAATCAGTTAATGTTAAATTCAATATCTATTTGGCTTCTTCTTTTCACACTCAACCCTCCAAGGCTATACTGTATGGTATCTCAAAAATATTAATTTACTTACTGTGAGAGCAGATTATATTCCTAGAAAAAAAATCTGTGCAATAAATATACACGCATATAAGCCAAACTAAACTTTCATGAAAAAATAATTTTCTTATGAAAGACTGCATTTCTGACCAAACACCTGATCCCAGACCGTTCGCAGGAATGCATAAAATCCTTTACATAATCAAATTACAAATAATATTTTGGTATAAATCAAAGCTTGTCAAACCACATATATAGAAAAAGACATAAAGTTAAAATATAGTGCCTACAGGGAACTGAGAAATCTGGCATGACTGTTTTCAAGGGGGCCGCTGCTGGGTAGAACAATCTTTCACTGTGCAGAGTGTCCCACGAATTACAGGCTTTGGCCACAGCTGCCCTGCCCACTCAGCAGGGGGCACCTTCCGGTTTCCTTATGCCCCGCCCACAAAGGAGTTTCTCTCTCCGTAGTTGGGAGTTTCACTAGTTTGTCATGAAATATGAGAGAAGGCATTTCTCTTCCCTCCCCATCTGGCATGGTGACAACGAAACCTACCCACACAGTTCCAAATGCCCCCTGGGGGAGTACTGCTCCCTTGTTTGGAGAAGAAACTTTAGCCTAGACAAAAGGAATTGTGCACATTTACATCACTAGACCATGACGGTGCCAGGTCTTGAACCCGGGTCTCCAGAAAGCCAGTGCCACCAAGAGGCATCCAACAGAGAACATCAGAGTAACAGACTCATCTTCTAGTCTGAGCCTTACTCTTGCTGCCTTAGGCAATCCATTCATCAAGTATTTTCTAAGCTGAGATCTAGTCATCTTTTTAACCACTTGCCAGTTCCCTTGTCCCCTTAATTCATATCCTCCTCCGTCTCAATCTTGGATGATATACCTCAACCCCACTGAATCTGGGCCCCTCTCCCTAAGGACAGGGGGTAGGGGTCAGCACAAATGCAGGGCCTCCGGTGGGGCAGCCCCATGTCACTGTCCCTAGGCTCCTGCTGGTTCACACTTGGTCCTTCCCACAGCTGCACTGCCCACGCAGCAGGGGGCACCTTCCGGTTTCCTTCTGCTCTGCCCGCCAAGGAGTCTCTCTCTCTCGGTAGTTGGAGTTTCACTAGTTTGTGATGAAACACGAGAGAAGGCATCTCTCTTCCCTCCCCAACCCTCCCATTCTTCTCTTTCTTTTTGTTTATCTTGTCGTGTCTCCGGCATTGGACTGAACAGAAGCAGAACCAGAGAGAATCCTCGGTCTCTTTTTCCACAAGTGGAATAAGCCTCAGGGGTCTCCACTAAAGTTGGGATTGTGCAGGTTTGGGGTAGATAGTTCATTTATCTTCCTGGCTATTTAAGAGTTCTTGTCATAATTCATTGTAGAACTATATATGAGACATTTTCCAGTATCTACTGTGTGTTTGTTTGTTTGTTTGTTTTTTAATGTCATAACATGAGAAAATTTAAGTTAAAAATCTCGCTTTCAGTGTCCCTATTGATTTCATTTAATTTTAATATTTCTTTTACTGAATGGGGAAAGCCAAAACTCTGGAGCCACTCATCTAAAGGTAATTCCTCCATATCTGTAAGTTAGAAATTCAAATTTAGTAGGAACACTACAGCAGATGAAAGACTGCATGCTTACCCGGATGTAGGCATCCTGATGGTGCTTGGCAAAGTACAGCATATTGTCCAGGGCCAACATCCCAGGAGGCGTCTGGGTGAAGTCCATGGCGGGGTTGACATGATTCTGTGATTAAAACAAAATGTTTGATCAGGTTAATTCTTTCTCCAGCTCCAAATAATCAAGGAGCATGACATTTTCTATCTTCACGTGAACCTCCTGGGGTGGCGGTGGGGGCTTTACTTTCTACACGTGCAGCTTTCCTATCCGGGGTTAGGAAACTCAGCTGAAGAGCGAAATATAAGATTATTCTTAGATGTACGGCCCTGTGGGGAAAAGAAAATAATGTAAAAACTGCCCTTCTGGTGGCTGTGCTGTTGATGGAACCAGTAACATTTGGGGAGGGAGACCTGGATGAGGCCATATCTCTGGCATTCATCCTTCTGCATCTTAACTTCCTCCTTCTCATGTGTCAGGGCTGAGTATGGCCACACCCACCCATGACCATCACGACCTATCCAGGCTTACACCATCTGCAGGCCTCTGAGCATAGACACTTGATAAAATTCAGGTGTCTACATGGTCCTGACACCAGCCTGCTGTCAGGCAGCTTTCTAGCTTTGGGGTCACTACACACAGTGCCAAGAGCCACGGAGACAAAATAATAGCTACAAATATGCCCAGCAAATTCTCCAATGCTCAAGATCACTCAGTAAACACCACAAGACTACTGCTCAGAGCTGCAAACCACTCTCCACCATTAATCGTTGAAAACGATCACCAAGATCTGTCCCCAAAATTCAGATCTAAATGGTAAATGATTTAAGGAAAGTCATTTTTTTTTTTTTTTGGTTTTAAGGAGATGAAAAAGAAATGTTAAAGAGATAATAAAGAAAACTGCTTTTACCTCATAACCCAGGTAATTTGTGTGCAACTATATAATTTTTGTTTTGTTTCTGAATATGTCTTAATAAACAGCTTGAATCTCTGATTTGCCAGGGAAATTTTGGTTCACTGCAGTTTTTTCTAATTCAAGTACGGGAAGACCTTCTTGTTCACTTGTTCAAGGTTCAAACAACTGACACTTTTCTACATTATTGAAGAGTACACTTAAACCGTCTTTTCTATTCTGCTTTGAAAAAAAAATTATGAGCTAATAAAGGACATCTAAAATTATAGGACTACTGGCCCGTTTTACAGTTTCGAGAGCATCTCTGTCCATATCTCTATAGCAAGTTGGGTCAGTGCAGTGACATCAATATTTTATTTTAGCATTTTATTCTGATTAATTTGAGAAAGATCTGGGGTGCCTGGGTGGTTCAGTCAGTTAAGCATCTGCCTTTGGCTCGGGTCATGACCCTGGGGTCCTGGGATTGAGCCCCACGTAGGGCTCCCTGCTTAGCGGGGAGCCTGCTTCTCCCACTGCTTGTGCTCTCTCTCTTCAAATAAATAAATAAAATCTTAAAAAAAAAAGATGTTGGAAAGATTTTAAAATACCAAAATACTACCACTTGTGATAAGAAAGATACATCTCCTAAGATAAATATAATTGTAACAAAAATGAAAATCACTGGGCAGATCAAATGCAGTGGGGTTCAGCCTTCATCTGACACCCACTGGAGGAACAGGGTCAGGCCTGTATTCAATAACAAAGGGATCAAAAGGCTAGAAAGAAATGACCAGAGATTCTATCTAAAAAGTAACTTGTAACAAAAGGTTTTATGACAGCTTTAGTTCTTTAGAAGAAAAGAGTGGAATTCCTCCATTATACATAAATTTATTATTTTGACTTCGATACATTAGATTTTAACATTTTAAAGTAACACGTTAAAAGCTGGTATTTGCTGAGTACTTGCTGAGGGCCAGCATTAGTTGGTGTTTTACATGTATTCTCTAATAATAACTAGGAGCTGGGCATTATTACTATTATCCCCACTTTTACCGATGGAAAACTGCCACTCAGATGAGACAAGAAGTTCGCCCAGGGCCTCACGGCTTGGATTTGGCAGAGCGGGCAATGTCTTGTTTGGACAATATGTCTCGGCATGCTTTTGTTCCTACTTTGTTCCCTCCCCCTGGCTTATAAGTCGAATGCATTTATTTTGCTACTGTTAGCGTTCAGACTTCCCACAGCCTGAGAAAAGTGTACTTGAGAAAAACATAGGCTAATCAATATTAGCTGCTATGAACATGGCCCAGCCAACAAAGGAGAGTGTGCCAAATGTAAACGAGAAAAACATGACATTTACTTCAGACCTATTTCTAGCGTTGGTCTGAGTCCATTCCCAAAAGAGACACCCAAAAAGGAAATCAAATGACAAAAATTAGTTCCTCTGGATCCAGTTCGAATAACTCCGCAGAACTATGTCAGGGAAGCTGACCAGGCAGCAGGCCCCCACGGCTCAAGAGTCATTTGTCTCATGTCCGTTGTGCTCCCAGGATCCACGCGGAGCCTCCTATCAATCACACCCCTCCTTAGGCACACATGGAGGGTATCAAATAGTGCTCTCAGAAGGTCGTACAGTTAAGAAATCATGTAATTTTCTTTGGGAGTCTTTTAAAGAGACAGATAGCTATTTGGCAAATAGTCCCAATACGATAATGCCTACTATGCGTCAGGCATGATGTAAATTACCTTGCATATGCTAACTCTTCATCCTCATAAAACTCCCACAACGTATGCTCTATTATTGTCTTGCTCTGAAAGACAAGGAACCAGGCCGAGCATCTGGGGAGCTTGCCCAAAGTTGCAGAGCCAGTATGTGGCAGGGCCAGAATCTGAACTCAGAGCACGGGCTTTTAACCAGGATTTTAGTCATTGGTCAACTGGACACTGCTGGAAATTCCAAAAGAGGACCAACACAGGTCCTCCTTGGCTGTGGTTCTGCTCAACCAACATGATTCACTCCGGCAAAGTGGGCCTATGACCCATCCTTTTAAATAAAAGTTAAAATTCCGCCATCCCTCCCAGACATAACAGACCAAAGTCTCTCTCATGTTCAATAAACCATGCCCTATTGTCTCCAGCAAATAGGCTCTTACTAAACAAAAGCCAATTAGAAAATTGCCTTTGATTTCCTATGACTTGTCCTAAATTATAAAGCATCACTGCATCTTAGATGAAAAAAAAAATTATTTTGTATTTGTGGGTGACCCACGTGCTCTCTCGCTCTTCTTCTCCCTCTAACTTCAGGTATCATTTTCCTAGTCTCCCTCTCCTTGAAATGCTTGTTTCCTTTTTCTCTTTTGATTTTAATAGTCAGTGAAATGATTTTACAACTGCAGGTTTTGATAATGAGAAAAAGTATGTGAATTACATGCCAAAACATTTGAAAGCTTTCTATACTGTGACAAAAATACTCTGAGAATCCAGCAAGGCCAATAGCTTCCCCCACTCCTTTCTTATTTATGAGATGCTCTGGATACAGATTTATTTTCTTTTCTTGTTCCATGTTATTTTTTCCCACCTGTCTTGAAATGGAAGCAGCAAGAGCTTTTGATAAATAGCTTGAAATCTCCCCTTTTTTTACTGCAAAGCCTGTGTACCCCTGTACATCCTTCTGAGACGCCATTTGTTATTTCCTGTGAAGCGCCTCTCCGTGAATCACATCAGACAGCTCTCAGCCTCCAGAGAAGGGGTAGCATCTGCCTCCCCTTCCAAAGTACCGGGGTTTTCCATTTTGGGAAAATGGTACCAAGCAGTTGAAGAAAGCACAATTTATTTTATAGCGAACATTCTAGGAGGTGTTGAGGTATAGAGTTCCCAGAGATCTGCTTCTCTTCTGTTACCCACATGCTAGCTTTTTAGCTGAGTTATTTCAATCACACATCCAAAGAAAGGTTCAAGGTCCAAGACAGAGAATCTTCCAACCTGTTTCAGGCCATACATCAAGGCCACTGAAGAGCTGGGATGGCCTTCAGTTATTATCTACTGATAGCCTTATTTTTTAGATGAGAAAACTGCACCCTGGTAGAGAACGGTGATGATAGAACTTGAGCAGCCACTCAAATCTCCTAGAGGGCTTGTTAAAAGCACCAAGTCGTGGTCTCACCCCATAGTCTCTGATTCAGAAGGGTTGTAATGGGTCTGAGAATTTGAATCTCTAACCAATTCCCCAGTGATGTTGATGCTGCTGGATGCGGACCACACTTGGAGGCCCACTGGTGGCTAAAATGGCTCATTTCAAATAACACATGCATTTAGCAGAATAAAGTCTAGAATCCAGACCCACTGATTCCTCAAATCCCATGCAACTTCTACTAAAGCACACTGTGAATCCATTGGTTCCAACGTACAAATGCATTTTAAATATATTCACTGTTTATCTGCTTTGTGCTTTTGGCTTCTCATTGAGAAAACAGACTCCTTTATTCAGAAAAAAAGCAATTATAATTTAGAAGCCTCTCGCTGCTTCTACCGCGCACATTTCTGACTAAAATAAGATGTATTAGTACCTCCACAGGGAAGGTAGGAAACTGTCATCAGTCAATATTTTCTACTCCTGAATGCTTCCTGGTTGGGGAAGCAGGGCCAGCACTAGCCTGAATGATTTTTAAATGATCTGTGTTTTTCAATTACCAATGCCATGCTAGTCCTTCATTAGTGTGGATAATAAAGAGATGATTACAATAATGCTTGCCAGATGGCATATTGTGGGGAAAGCCTTTGAGAATTTAGGAGTTAATATTTGTGCTACATGAGTGTCTACATTTGCTGAACAAATATAGCATTAAAAGCAACCTTTAAAACAAATCACATTGAGTGAATATTCAGTCACGAAAAGCCCTCTCAAGGATATTTGGTGAGGCTAGTAGTTTAAGGTCATGTTCTCCAAGGGGAGGCAGGGTTTGACTGGTGCAGTAGATCACTTGGGAGCTCTGTCAGACTACACATGCCTCCCACTCCTCACCCCCCACCCAGGAGAATGGAGTACATGGGCATTTCAACAGGCTCCCCAGAAGTGCAGTCATCAACCTAGGATACACCTGAAAATCCCCTGGGGAGCTCTGAAAAATCCTGATATCCAGGCTGTACCCCAAATCAGTTCAAAGAGAAACTGTGGATGGGAACCAAGTAACTAGATTTTTAAAGCTCTGCAAATGATCCCATGTCCAGCCACAGTTGAGAACATGTTCCTAAATCAGTGGGTCTCAAATTTGAGAGTGGTCAGAACGTCCTAGAGGCTCTGTTCCAAGAGATCACTGCCCCTTCCGCACTCTGGTTCTGATTCAGTAGGTCTGGGGTGAGGCCCAAGAATTTGCATTCATATAAGTTCCCAGGTGCTAGTGATGGTTGCTGGGCCATACTTTGAGAGCCACTGCCCTCCACCGTAACCCAATCCAAGAGTGTGTTAGGGACTTACATCCACCAGCCAGTGGAGCTGGAACCTTGACTCCCTGTAACAAGGGTTTGGTTAGGCAGTGACTTTTATTGAAATGCCTGCTCTATCAGATATCCATCGACAGATGAATGGATAAAGATGTGTGTGTGTGTGTGTGTGTGTGTGTATGTTTTTTACAGGACTTTACATTAACACATTGTACACACAATGGAATATTACTCAGCCATCAAAAAAATGAAATCTTATCATTTGCAACAACGTGGATGGAACTAGAGGATATTATGCTAAGCAAAGTCAGTAGGTCAGAGAAAGACAATTATGATTTCACTCGTATAGAATTTAAGAAACAAAACAGAAGATCATAGGGGAAGGGAGGGAAAAACAAAACAGAACGAATTCAGAGAGGGAGGCAAACCATAAGAGACTCTTAACTATAGGAAACAAACTGAGGGTTGCAGGAGGGAGGGGAGTGGGGCGATGGGGTAACTGGGTGATGGGCATTAGGGAGGGCATGGGATGTGATGAGCACTGCGTGTTATACATAACTGATGAATCACTGACCTCTATCTCTGAAACTAATAATACACCAAATATTAATTAACTGAATTTAAATAAAATAAAATTTTAAAAAAGAACTGTTTGAATTAGGGTCAGATTTCCACAGGGTCTAGGTTGGGACTTGAAATGAAAAAGAAAAGAACTGTGTGAAAAAGAAACATCAAAATCTCATGCAATCGATGTTTAACTAAATATGTACAAAACATAAAACTACATTGATAATCATCTGTTACTCAAAAAAAAAAAAAAGGAGAAGAAGAAGAAGAAGAAGAAGAAGCTCTAGGTGGGACATGCAGGCCCCACCACTCTGTCATTGGCTACTTTGCACATTTATATAAGGAGGCTCTCGATAGCATCCGACTTTGTGGTTCCCAACATAGACCAATGTTCCAAAGAGTCCTAGAAGCAGCTTCTAGAAATCTTTGGATTCTGGCCCTGGTCTCTCTCCACTAAATTCAATAAAAATTAACAGTTGGGATGAATACAGAGAAGGCACCCTCTCAAATCTGCCCGACAAATGGGCAAGATGGCGAATATGCTGAGAAGCAGAAAAAAAAATCTGTGACCAGCTGGGACTGGTCCTGGTGGGCATCATGCCAGGCACTCCAAATGTGGGATTTCATTTAATCTTCCTGACTACCCAATGAGGGGAGTATTATGAATGAGATAAATGTTATTCATCTCTTCCTACAGATGAGGGTCAGAACCCCTCACCTGTGCAAAATCATGGCTAGTAAGTGGCAGAGTCACCACTTGAATTCTATAGTTTTTTTTTCCTATTTAGGTTCAAAAGGTCTTTGGAGAAAAGGAAGATGGGCCCCATCAGCAAGAAGTTTGATCACAAAAATGTAAAGTCCTGTAAAATTTTTTTTTTTAAATTCAAGCACACATCTAGAGAATAAGGGAAATCTGGCTTATGAATAATTCATCAGAGCCCAGCTCCTCATCATTAAAATTTGATTCTTTTAGGTAAAAATACAAAAGATCTGAAAGAAAGAAACACCCGGTAAGATGCTAAGGGTATAGGACAGCAGATTCTCAACCACCTCGGTTGCCCACCGTACCTCCCTTTCAGCGCCACCTGCTCTTCTCCTTGCCTGGCCTCTCTAATACCTCTGCTGGCCTCTGTCATTCCATTCCCCCACCTGCTACCTCCTGCCCTTCAACCTGGCTGCTTCCCCTGGTTTGGCAAGTCCAGACTCATCATTTGGATATTACCTCTGGCATAACTGAGCTCTAGGACCATCTGCAGCCACCTACTGTCGCTAAAGGAACTCCCTCCCTGGAGCTGTTCTGAAACCTAGGAAAGTTCAAGACCGTTGATAGCATCAAGAACTAGGAGTCAGAGTTGACAGTAAGCCCCAGAAGAGTCCATTTTACATGGCAGTCAAAAGCCTCTGACATGCTGGGTTTCATTAAGAAGAGTACAACAAGAAGAACAAAGGAGGTTCCACTGACTGGTCCCAAGTCAGGCCCCATCTGGACACAGTACACAGTTCCAGCACACACACAGCCAGCCAGCTCCTGACATGCAGGAAATCATGCACACAAGTGTGGCCAGAAAGAGGCAGGAATGTCTGAACAGAAGGCATAACAGAAAAGTTGGGGGAAAAAAACTAGTTATTTGGCCCAGGGAGAAAGGAAAGGATTGTGTGGTGTGGTGTTCGAGGCGGGATGGGCGGTGTGAGTTGAACTACTCCTACTGCCTGCAAGCATCTGAAGGATGAGTATTATTCTGTGCAGCTAAAAGAAAAATAGGATTAGCTGAGAAGTTCCTGTCCTTAGAAATTCTGAGACAGGGGGCGCCTGGGTGGCTCAGTCAATTAAGCGTCTGCCTTCGGCTCAGGTCCTGGAATCGAGTCCCATGTCAGGCTCCCTGTTCAGCAGGGAGTCTGCTTCTCCCTCTCCTTCTGCTGCTCCCCCCCGCTCGCGCTCTCTCCCTCTCTCTCTCTCTCTCTCAAATAAATAAATAAAATCTTAAAAAAAAAAAAAAGAAATACTGAGAAAAAGACTGGATGTACAGGAGTGCCAAGGAGACAACAAAAGGCAGAGGATTGGTGCCAATGACCTTTCAATGCCTCATAGCCACTGGTTCATTCTTCCTCTCATCAAATAAGGTTGGCTCTCTATTCCTACACAAGGCCCATGGGGCCCGACATGATCAGTTTCATCCAAACATGAAATAGTATTTATCAGCACCACGCTCTAACCAACTGAGCTAACCGGCCGCCCAAACACGAAATAGTATTTAAATCACTATATTATACACCTGAAACTAATATAACACTGTATGTTCATTATACTGGAATTAAAATAATTTTTCAGAGGCACTTAAAAAAATAATAAATTAGTAATCGCCTTCAAAAAACTTACATCTCCAGAGTTATCAAAAGTCTTCACAATACCACTTTGAAGCACACATGCACACACACACACACATTCATAAATAACTCCACGTAGGCACACAATGGTAGATCACACCAAAAATTCTGGATTTAAGGCAAATTTCCTTAGTTAAAAAATAATGTCCTTTATAAAAATTACTCTTAAGAGGTCCAAAAAGGCCATGCAATTGCCATGTATACAATTCAGAAAATTCTGGGTTTCCTCTCACTTCATTATTGAACAGGCAGAGTTGAGACTTACTGAATAAAAGGATAAACGTGAATAGTTTATTTGTAATGTTGATTCAACAGTCAACACAAAGAATTACCATAAAAACTCAATTAAAAAATGCCTTGAGAATAAATTTCCTTTAAAATGAAGCTGGTTATGGTTTAAAAAAAAAAGCCTTCATGAATAATGAAATAATGCTGTCAAGGTTTATAAAGATATCTGCAATTTCTCTACAGAGCTGAGCACACCCAGGATTCTGCACCATCCAAGTGCCATGGCTCATGCTAGTGACTCTGCACTGGTTCTTCCCTTCACTTACAGCTCGGGTCTCTAGCACCTTGTTCAGAAGCCCCTTTTCTCCCCTCCCTTGTTACTTGGAACAGGATGTGATCTAGCTGCGGCCATGCACGGCAGGTGTCTCTGTCTCTCCTCGTCACCCATGCCCAGCAAGAGCACAGGGTAAAGATGGGCCAGAGGACACAGAACGCACGCTTCCTTCGCTCCAGAGCAGGCCTAGCTCATGAGTCGGGAAGGCTGGTCCCCAGATTCCAGCACAGCTCTCCAAGCAGCCTTTGGAAGGGAGCGCTTTGCCACGACGAAGCCAAGAGCTGATGAAGCTATGGCTGCTACCAACAGATTCCCAGGAGGTCAAAGGGATGCAGGGGCCTGCGTGCGGCCACCCTGGCCTCCTCCAGGACTGGAACTGCATGGCCCTAGGGTAGAGATGGTGACTTCCACGGCTCTGATTGTGGGAGCCCACGGGCACACACAGTACTTAATGGGTGCCGAGGGCTATTCTGAGCCAGAGGTTCCTACAGCCCAGGGACCAGATTGGGTCCACCACTTACTTATGCACAGTTGTGAGCTGGAAGGAAAGTTTTACATTTTTAAATCTTTTTTTTTTTTTTATCAAAAGAGGAATAATAATCTGTGACATGTGAAAATTACATGAAATTCAAATTTCAATGCATAAAGCAAGCTTTATTGGAACACAGCCATGCTCATTTATTTACATATTCTGTGGCTGCTTTCGCATATGGCCTGCAAAGCCTAAAATATTTATTATCTGGCCCTTTACAAGAAGAGCTTGCCTTCCCCTATTTGATGCAATCTGTCCTCACAGTGACCCTTTGAGTTAAGAAAATCAGTGCATCTGCCTTTGGCTCGGGTCATGGTCCCAGGGTCCTGCCCGCATCAGGCTCCCTGCTCCGCGGGAAGCCTGCTTCTCCCTCTCCCACTCCCCCTGCTTGTGTTCCCTCTCTCACTGTGTCTCTCTCTCTGTCAAATAAATAAATAAAATCTTCAAAAAAAAAAAAAAGGAAAAGAAAATCAGTCCTTCCTTCACAGAAGTTAAAAAGCTCAACTAACAAATAAATGCTAATGTTTTGCTCCCTGAACAACACCATAACCCCTTTGTAAATATTCAATGCTTCACTCTGCTGTATAAATATTGTAATTATTTTAAAGATTCCCAAGGACAAATTCTGTCATGTTGAACAGAATGTTTTCAATAGCTTTAGCTCCTGACTCCATGCCCCACCCTAGTGTCTTTGGGCCCCTGTTCCCATCCCGACTAAAGGCAAACCTTGTAGCGGGCCTTTGATGTATTTGGGTGTAGAAGCCTGCTTGCAATTTGCTAGGTTAGGAACCTGGATTGTGGCTAGTAAGTGTTCTCCTCCTTCCTCCCATCAATGTAGCTCTTGTAAATGGCAAAGTCTGGCTTTTAAATTTGGAGACTATGAAAAAAAAATTTAAAAAGAAACAAAGAAAATAAAAATAAATAAATCTGGAGACTATGGTCTCTTTTCCACAACAGAATAAATAGAATTCTTATGCCTCTTTTAAAGATGAAGAAACAGAGGCATAGTGAGCTTAAGTATCTTGCCATGTTCACACAACCATTTTGTTGGGATTTGAACCCAACAGTCCAAAATTCATGTTCTTAAGCAGTATTCTAAAAAGAGAAATGGGGCGCCTGGGTGGCTCAGTTGGTTAAGTGACTGCCTTCGGCTCAGGTCATGATCCTGGAGTCCCGGGATCGAGTCCCGCATCGGGCTCCCTGCTCAGCGGGGAGTCTGCTTCTCCCTCTGACCCTCTTCCCTCTCGTGTTCTCTATCTCTCATTCTCTCTCTCTCAAATAAATAAATAAAATCTTTAAAAAAAATAAAAAGAGAAATGGGTAACTACACAATGGGGGGAAAATCACTTGATGGAATATAACACAGCCTTTAAAAATTGTGTTCATAGAGCACTTAGTTACCATAAGTGAAAAAGATAGGAATATAAAATGTATGTTGTAGTCCGTGTAGAATTTCTATAGTAGTATGTATTCCTTGGCAATGTGTATTTTATCTAGAGTACTCTATATATTCTTATCACATACAGTATATATGTATTAGCAGTATCAAGATATAGACTTAGCATGTAACTAGGAATTTTTTTTAAATGCTTTTAAAAACTGGAAAGAAATCTACCTAAGTATTAATAGTAAATATTTATGGTGGTAGGAAGGTGGGAGATTTTTTTTCTACATGTCCACACATCTTTCTAATTTTCTCTAATGAAAATGCATTGATTTTTTACTTAGATTAGAGGTGTGCCCATTGTTCTCTAGCAAAAAGGAACAGAGATCATTACGCAGAAGAACGTGAGAAACAGTTTGAATTCTTATCCAGGACCCTGTTCTGAACCCTATGCTGAAGTCTTCCCTGTAGGTTGGTATCCAGCTATGCCAAAGGGACGCACGGGGGCAGAAAGGCTCATCTCCACCTGTCCAAGTGAGTCCTGTGTAGGCAGGTGTATGGCCTGAATCCTACAGACAGCATTTCAGACACTGTGGGATGAGAAGGGTTTCATTCAGACGGAAGAAGCCCAGAACAGGTCCTGTCTAATCCAAATTCTCAGACCCTGAGGCAAACTCAGGTCCTTTAGGCCTCATGAACTTGGGCCATTTCGGGGAGTTTGTTCAATTTGCCTGCCTTGCCATGTGGGTACAGTCCTCTGGGCTCAAAGGACCCCCCTCATTTATTCTGACCCTTTTAAGCCAGCACCTCCTAGAGCCTGACAGTTTACACCACACCTCACAGTTTGTCAGGGGACAACTGGGCAATCCCGGGCCAGCGCCAGGGTGATTGCTTGTAAATGGCAGCAGCTGGACAACTATATGATCTTGATGGGACTCATCAGCTCGAAAGTCCTCTGACCTGTAAATGTTTAGGGTTCCCCAAACCGACTGTGTTGAACCACTAAAACTACTGACATCCAACCATTTTTGACCTACGGAAATGGAATTTCACACGGTTCAACCTAATAACACTTGAGCTAAATAGATGTACTCACCCCCAGTGAAAGGTATTGAAAGGAGATGCTTTCTAGAGAATAAATTGGAAGCAACTCCAAAGGGAATCAGCTGGAGCTGAGGATCAAAAGACCAGAGGGTGGGCCACAGATCTGGTTTGAAAATCAGTACTGAAATTACTTTTTTAAATAAAGTTTTAAAAGTGCATCCATCTTGTGACGCACGTCCCTCCACTATGGAATCAGCCATTACCAAGGAGGAATTAGCTCCCCTCCTGGTGCCACTCATCACAGCCAGTAGAACGGCGGGCAATCCTTCGGTGTGGTTTCACCCATATAAATCTGCCCATCTGCAGACAGAGTGATCATGACTTTCTCATTCCTGAGAATGAGGATCTGAAAAATCAGAATTTGAGACCACTACCAACCAGAGGCAATAAACTCTGAAAGAGGATGAGAACTATTGGAAATGTTAGGTAAATAGCATGTGAATACCAAGTTGCCCCTAACCTTAGCAAACAGATTAGATGGAATTAAAAACTACTATGTTTAAAAAAAAAAAAAAAGCTCTTGTTTGTCCCTGTCCGTACGGACCCCATGTGCTCTAGGAACCTCGTCCAGAAGCACCCCCCCCACACACACACACGGAAGGATCTATAAGGTTCTCAGAGGGTTGAGGGCAAGAGAAACTGGAACAGGCTCCTTAAAATCTAACTTATTTTGTGGTAGTTATTTTATGAACTTCAACCTCCTCTAATAACTGGGTGCTTTGATAATTATATCTCCCAGAAAAATAACTTCAAAAATATACATATGGCTTTACACCGATCGTGTTACCACAAAATGTGTTTGCAAAGTAAACTTCACTCAAAATTTCCACAACCAGTTTCTCAAAATACAAAAAATGCACAGGGAAACAACATACATCTGCACCATGACGGAACCAAGGAGGGACGGAGAGGGGACCGGAAGGGAAGAGGGCTGGATGTCAAGTGAGCCTGTGATGTCTTGTTTTCTTAATAGTCCCCCTCCCAAAATAAAGGTGTTTGAAGAAAATATAGCAACATGTTAGTGGCTGTTAAATCTGAGTGGTGCACACACACACGAATGCCTTTCAGATTCTGTTATTTTTCTCTGATTAAACTATGCCATAATTAAAATTTAAATTTAGAAAGTCTATATTTTATTAATCTTATTTGACCTCAGCAAACTAAAGTAGGTTAATAACTTCGGGATTTTGCACCTTAAATATTATAGACTAATAAGATGTAAGATCAAAAGTAGTTATGGCCAGAAATGCAAATGGGTACTTTCTTCGGCTACTACTTTCATACTGATTATGTTATCTTTTCCCTGTGCTGTAGGTTGGCATGTAAAGGACGGAAATATATTCTCCACAACAAAGGAGGAAGCAAAATATTAAAGACCCTCAGAGATCAGGTTTCATATTACCTTCTCATGAAATTCAGTAGACTCCTCTGTTTCTCTTAGATAAGGAATATTAATAGGAACATTTCAACCCTCCACAAATGAATCTTTCTTGAACCGACTCAGTGTGGATAGGGGCAGTTTCTGTAAAACCATTATGAACATATTTCTATAAAATCCTCCCTTGTCTCCGAAAGAGCATGATTTCCTCTCCTATTCCCCATTTCCTAGTCAAGGATCATTTTTTTCCTTCAGCAGCCTGATGTGAAGGAGTTTGGCTGACTTCTCTCGTGGCAGACAACATGCAGACGGGGCAGGATGGGTCTGCCCATTCACAAAGTGCTCATTCTTCATCTGTAAAGCTGGGAGAGGTAGTATACCTCTCTCAGAGGCCCTGTGTGTAGGGGGTGGGAAGGGAAAAAAATCAAGGAAGAGCTCAAAGAAAGTACAGCTGCCCCTCGCCCCAAAAGATCCCAGAAAAGCCCAGCCCGCGAGTACAGTGCTGGGAGAAAGAGTACTTGGGTCTTGTGCCCACCATGCTCATGGGGCCTATAAATGGCCTCCAGATGCTCCACTCCACTTGGCTCTGCACAGGTGGGAAAGACTCCAGTCCTTCAAGCCTGATGGGACTTTGTCAGGAAAGAACCTGGCTAACCAACCCCACAGGGCAATACAAGCCCCTGCCGGGGGCAGCACAGCATAGGGATAAACAGCCCAGGCTTGGAGCGTTAACCCCAGTCCCCATGCAATCTTCAATATTAGCTGATGTTCTTAGAAAAGAATATTAGCTGATGTTCTTAGAAAAGAAATGCCACCTTCCTAAAACCCATTTCTTCACCTATGACTGTATAGGTATCCCCTCTCTCATTGGCCTGGTGAGAAGCTCCAATGAGATAACATATAGAAAGCACCTTGAACAGAGCCTAGCTCCAAGTAAGCCCCAGGGGAAATGGTAGCTGGGAGTTACTCACTTTCCATCAAGAATAGCGTCCCTGTCCTATACCATATTCTGTCAGAGCTCTAAGTTGGGGAAATCCTAGTCTATATTCTAGGCCTGGTTGCCCTCAGGGTATCAACTGACCTTGCGTTTTAGGCTTCAGCCATCACTAATTTGAAGTCTGGCTTTCTCACTGGTTCCACGGTTCTGATTCCCTGGACTACTCTCAGCCCACACTTACTCCTGGATCTCACCAACACTGTGCTAAAGAGGCCTCCTTCCCAACACTGCTGAACCATCTCCCCATCCCAGGATCAGACATCAACTAACTAAAGAATAAAAAGTCCCCAAAAGATCCTGGAGGATATTTGACCTGCTCCATCTTCCTGCATTCAAGCATGGAAATTTTCAGTCTCCCACTGGATGGTGACTTGTTCTATTTATAAGGACTTCTGGCAAGGAAGATTCAATAGCTTTTCTCATTTTTCACTCATTTGTACATTCAGCAACATTTTACCTGACTTCCAGGTGCTAAGTTATATAAGGTAATGCAGCATTGTACTTTGAGTATTCTGCCACTTCAAAACAGCTTAGGGCTACCAAACAAGGTGATCCACGCACTGCTACAATACAGGAAGGAAATTTCTCTTCACTGATTTGTATGTGTTTCACTGACTGGCATTCACTATGAAGGCTGCCACTAAGGCATTCTAGAAAGCCCTGAAGTAATCAGATAAATATATATCCGGTTAATTAAACATGATGTCATCATCCATCCCATTCCAATACAGGGAACATCTGTTAATGGATAGGGAGGCAGATAGAAGGGAGAGAGGGTGAAAAATGGCCCTGATGGAGGAAGGAGAGAGATAATCAAAGAATAATTGGCAGGGGGGTTGGAGGGGCACCTGAACTAAGTGAATTTAATGTCTGATATTCCCTAAAGGACAAGAGTGGTAACTCCAGGGAACCACTCCACACACGGATGAGAGCTTAGATACCCCCGCTCCTGGTGCTAAAGGAGTGAACACCAGCATCTGTCTCCATCGGCACTCTCATACCCCTAGGCTGCTCTCCTGGAAAGGCGCTCACGATTCTCTATACAATTCTGGCTCTGGCTAGAATCTCACAATTCCTCACACAAGCCCAGCTCTGGCTCCTGAAACTTTTTCATCCACACAAATAGAATCATTTGCTACTCACATCGGAACCACTGGATGAAGGCTAACTTATGCACAGCCTCGGCAATCTACTTTTGAACCTGGTAAACATGCATTACCATGCTCTCAGGTTACTGTGGACCACTTGCAGAGCACACTTGCCAATCTACAAATATACATCATGGTAACCAGTAATAACTCTGTTTCACCTGAGAGATTTAAACCTTGACAAAGTAAAATTTTCAGAAAATTAAAAACAGGACTCTCATAAAAATATAGACTAACCAGGTGTCAAGATTTCTTCAGCTCAATAATGAAGAAAGCAGCAGGATGGTAAAGCTGGTTCAAAGAGCATTGAGGGGGAAGGTTTTGCAGCATTTTCAAAAAGAATTTTAGTGTAAGATTACTAGGTTACCTACAAAACTGCTTAATGCCCTACAGAGCATTTCAACATTTGGGGTAAGCTTTCCTACTGGGACAGCTCCACCAGCTAAAAATCTACACGTCAATGTAACACTGCCCAGTGTCTGGGTTCTGACCACAGTAAATAACCAAGTCAAATATAAGGATGTGCTCCTCGAAGATTAAATACTCCTTGGTCAGGCCTATTATTATTATTATTACTATTTTGACTACTCCAATATCACATTGAAAGGATATGCTGCTCTACATGTTTCCCTTATTGCCAAGTTTTGAATAACTTTTCTTAGTAGCCTATACACTATAACACTACACATTTCAAAGAAAGGAAGAAGCAGCGATGACTTGCGATGAGCTGGGCTGCAAACAGAGATTTTTGTTGTTGTTGTTCCCTTTTTTAATTGGAAGATTATCCTTAAATTTGACTTATGGGTTTGTAAAAACGAAGAGTTGATTCGTTGTGGGGGAGGGGAGATTTTTTAACCTGCCACTTAAATATTCAAATTGGCTCACCTCAGGGATTTTGAAAAAGGAATGTGTCATCATTATTTGTGACCATACTAAGGAAGGGCAGGTTCACACTTAAGAATCTAAGATATTTCAATATCTTGAAGCTTAGCGCTTACGACTTAGGGTTTTGATTTATGAGCACTGCAAAAGTCCACAATTTAGAGATACTTTTCATGTGAAAGATTAAAAACTCGAGAAATTCTATTTTTAACTAATAGGGTTTAAATTAATATTACCATCTTCCATCAATTCTAAGATGTACTTTTTTTTTCATATTTTAACAGTTCTAAGTTTGGGTAGAATTTCACCATCAATGGCATCTTTGAATTGCTCTCGAGCAGACCACAGTCACTAAGGAATTTTCTTTGCATGGGCATGTGTGAATACTAAAAACACCAGCATCACACGAGCAGAATGGGTATCTGGGTCTGGAATAAACCTTGAGACAATGCTAGAACAGTTTTTAACACCAAGCACCCAGGAAGCTGGGGCAAACCAGGCCTCCCGCAATACATTTCCAGCCCAGTGATCATCAGAAGTGTGTTAACTCAACCAAACTGCAGAAGGAGGGTGTCTTAAGAGTTCAACATCAATAGCTTTTAATTCTTTTTTCAGATTCTTTTTAAAGTGAATCACCTGTGTATCATCATAAATAGAATATTTTCTAAAATTCTAAAATAATGGAACTATTGAGTAACAGTTAACGATTTAGGTTTTTTTTTTTCTTTTTTTCAGTTGTACATAAAATGTGTGTCTACTAATCAGTGGCATCTTGGACAGTGAAATATGAGCACATAAAGGTAGATAGAACAGCAAGAATATTTACCTATGAGATTTCTAGGTAAGCTTATGTGAGTAGCTAAATATGATCCATTAGTTTATTACCAGAACCAGGCCTTACTCTCTCTCCAACGAGATTTAAATTGATGGGAACCAATAAAGTACATCTCGTATAAAGAGCTACTTATATCCCATTAGGTCCTAGGTAAAATCATCGCCAAATCAAAGACTAAAAATCAACAAACAAAGAAAGTGAACATAGTATTATTTGCCTCTGGTGAAGGGAAAAGGGAGGATGAAGGAAAGGGGTGGAAGGAACAGTTTTTACAATTTTTTTTACCTTCTGTAACTTTTTAATGTTGTACTACTGTCTATTCAATATATAAGTAAAGTTAGAAAAGATGTTCTTAAAATAAAAACTTGTCATTTAGAACATATTTTCACCACTTAGAAGATACAGATTGTGCACGATGAGAGAAGCTAGAGTTAACAGAGCCTCCGATGACCATCTTGTAAGAAAATTCTCAAAGATGGAACGGAGTCTCTAGGACTTAGAGTGAGTACAATATCTAGAGGAAAAGAAAAAGCAATTCCATATGGAGAGTTTTAATTTTAGATGGCTTCTCTTGTCAACTTCATTTCTATTTCTCCTCTCCTTTGAAATTCTGTAAAGGGTTGAGGGTGGAGAGAGAATTGTCTGTGCTTTCATTACAAAAAAAAAAAGACGTCATTTCATACTGAAATCCTCTTCTGAGCCACTTAGGATATTTCAGAAAAGAAATTTACTCTCAATATCTAGGAAATGTTTCCTCAGTATTTATTTTTACATAAGAAAGGCTACATGAAACTTTTCAGTGCATCCCTCATTTTGTTTCCTCCCCACACCCCTGTCCAAAATACCACACGCCGAAACCAGTCTATCATTTCCCCCTATTCCTTTCATAGACTTCATCAGCTAAGTTAAGAAAAGGTAAGATCTGGTGTGACATTTATGTAAATTGAGGAGCTAGTCTGCTATCAGGAGGTACTAACAGCCCTGATTGGGATTTTAGAGTCTGCAGCAGCCAAAAAAACTCATCTCAGATGGAGGGCACATCACCAACAACCCAGAAATAGAACTTAAGTCAACTACTCAATTACCATCAAATTAGTGCATGTATATGCTACGCCGAGAAAGAAAACTGACATCTTAGGTACAATGCTGGAGCTAACTAAATAGGTTCCACGTACGCATTTAAGTACCACATGCTTGATAACAGCAGACAAAAGGTTTTCACTATCTTCATTGAGCCCAGATTTCCCACAACTGGCAGAGGGCCCTTACTCATCTCAACAAGCTCCCAGCAGACTGGATTTTCTACTGTGCAGCAAGAACACAGCTCCTGAAACAATGAGAAAACCGAGCAAAACAGATGCACAACAACCTTCTGTTATAATAAACAACTTTCACAAGACTTATCTTTCATTCCAATGAAATGTGAGATAGCATTTCCTGTATTTTAACTTAATCATCCTAATAAAATGTCTCAAAGGATTACATCATCTGCAACCATTGAGAATTTAAGGCAAACTCATTTAACTCTAGAAAAACATTTTTTGAAGTTCGATCTAAGTGACTACAGGAATATCCCCCTATTCTCAGACCTGGCAGATAGGGGTGCATGGGACAGCATCCATTTCTTCCTGTGGACCCCATGTCACCATCTGCAGGTCCAAGGAAAGAAATCACATTAGGGGCCAATTCATGACAGTTCTCTTTGATGGAAGGAAGCAATGGAATGAGATATTGAAAAAATTGCCTTTAGAATTCATTTCAAAGTAAACAGCAGTATTATTTACAATAGCCAAGACACAGAAGCAACCTATCAACAGATGAAAGATTAAAAAGTTGTGATATATATCATTATATAATATACATATATTACACACACACACACACACACACACACACACACACACACACACTGGAATATTACTCAGCCATAAAAAAGAATGAGCTCTTTCCATTTGCATCAACATGGCTGGACCTAGGGGGTATTACGCCAAGTGAATTAAGTCAGACTGAGAAAGACAAATGCCATATGATTTCACTCATATGTATAATCTAAAAAACAAAGCAAAGGAACAAACAAAACAAAACAGAAACAGCTCCATAGATACAGAAACAAAACATTGGTTACCAGAGCGGGGAGGGGTTAGGCAATTTAAGTGAATAGGATTAAGAAGCACAAACTTCCAGGTACAAAATAAAGAAGTCATTGGGATGTAAAGTAGCGCATAGGGAATATAGTCAATAATATTGTCACAACCTGATATGGTGACAGAGGGTAACTAGACTTATCGTGGGGATCATTTTGCAATGTACGGAAACATCAAATCACTATGATGTACACCTGAAACGAATAGGCTACTGTAGGTCAATTACACTTGAATAAAACTTTTCAGAAGTAACCAGTGAAACTAAATTGCAAAAGCTCGAATAGTTCGTCTCCCGTGCTGTTTCTGAGTGGATGATTAAAATAAATGAATCCGCAGGGAAGGCAGGACAGCCCTGGTCACCCATCCTCTCTCATGAGGAGTCCGTCTCCTTCCCTGTGATGGCATCTTTCCACAGGTAGGCATGAAGCATGAACCCAAGGTGAATGTCTTCTTTTACGTCAGTTTGTTAAACTCAGAATGTATTTAGAGAACAGATGTGTTTTCCTTTTAAAGGTCCCCTCTTTCTCCTTTGGGATTCTCTCAGGACCACCACTCCAAACCCCAATGGGCAGCCCAGATGGCACCTGCTCTGTTGGCTTTCACGAGGTTGGACAAAGATAAACCACAATAGTGGTGGTTCCCTCAGACCCCGGGAATTCCTATAATACAAATTGACCACTTGGCCATATGTGCCCAACTTCTGGTGAAACTAAAGTCAACTGGCTTGTGTTCTGAATAATACCTTAGTGATTACTGGAAGACTATTTACCTATTTAGCCTGAATATGTCTGAACTACCTTGCCAAATTCCTCAATTAGTAAATGAAACCATGACTGGTGTGAGCGTGCGTGACAGAGAGAGAGAGAGAATTTTCTGCCCTGTACCCTTCCTATTCTATCCCCATCTGTTTTATGTGTCTCAAGTTAATGAGTTATCTACTCCATGATTAATAACCCCCCACTTCTTTTTCCTATGAATGTACCCGGCAGTCAGCTCATTTTCTGTTAATCAATATACAACACAACAGCCATGAAAGGATTGAATTCACTGCAACACTCATCAAGGGAGGCCAACCCACTTTACTACATGAATCTCTGTTCAAGGTGTTCAGGGTTAGAGAAAATCTATTTAGAAGTCTAGTTTAATCACCAAAATTTCAACACCCTGCCCCCCAAGCTTTGGCTTGAAAACATATTAAAATGTCTTCTGATTATTTCTAAACAGCCAACACAGATGCTGTGCCTAAAAAGAAAATTGTCAGCTTGCCCCTTGGCTCCTGGACATGTCAGCCTGTGGCTCCGGAGCCCATCAGCCATCTGCATTGAGCCGCTGTCTGGGGATGCATGTCAGAGCTCTCATCACCCAGCATCAGGCAATCCAGTTTAAATGTCACTCCTGGCTAGACATCCAGGCATACTCCATGCCCACTGGGTCCCGTGGGTAAGACAGACTCCAGGCACCAGTACATGATATTACTCGTTGAACAGCACTCTATGATCTGTGGCTGGCCCACTGTTAATTACATGGCAAGGAGAGGTCAAAATCAGGCTGAAATGGAATCCAGCTGTCCCACAACATAATCAAGTCCATCTGAGACACTGAGCCATCACCCTTAAGTCACCCCCATAAGCACTAGCTCCTGCAGCCTCTCTTTATCAATAAGCCACAAATGCAGTCCCTGAATCCTGCAGTTTCTCACTGTGAAATGACATTCCCTTAGCACACTCAAAATTTAAAGCTTGTCTTCCCAAAGGAACAAGAAAGGGATTAAGAATGGCAGAAACCAAGAAAGAAGGGAGTTCTAAAGATGAAATAGCAGGGCAGGGATGACACAGAAGAAGAAGAGGTGCGGAAGGAAAAAAGAAAGGAAAGAGGGAGAAAAAACCACAGCATTTCAAACATCAGAAAAGAAACAAAGAGGGAGAAAAATGAGAAGAAAAGGACAGAGAGGAAAGTAAAAAAGAACTGAAGCTCAAGTAGGTTTTGAGAATGAGCAGATTAATAAAATGTTTATCACTTCCAAGTGCTGAATATGGCGTTTAGAGCAAGCTGTCATTTATGATCATCACCTCACCCAATACAAATTAGTGACTTTCCAGAGCTCTTTAAATTTGTTCAGCAAAGGGGTGCCTGGGTGGCTCAGTCAGCTGAGCATCTGACTCTTGATTTTGATCTTGAATGTCATGATCTCAGGGTCGTGAGATTGAGGCCCATGTGGTGCTCCTTGCTCAGCGGGGGAGTCTGCTTGATTTTCTCCCTCTCCCTCTCCCTCTGCCCCTCCCCCTGCTCTCTCTCTCTCTCTCTGGAATAAATAAATAAATCTTTAAAAAAAATTTTCTTCAGCAGATTTTCAGAGTGTCTGATTGGGATGGGATAACAATGGTCACCCACCACATCATCAGGATACACAGTAAGTCCTCCCCTAAGGACAAGTGGAATCAAAGAGATGTTGAGAAAGAGGACCATGCTCTGGAGTGGTATCCAGGACCACCTTCAAACACATCTCTTAACCCTACGGGATGCTTTGCTTTCACTCTCCTCCACGCCCAACTCAAAACCCTACAAAGGACTTTAGGATCTGCCTCTATTCTCCATGCAGAAGAATGTAGCCACATTTAATTGCAAGTCAGACTGTAATTCTGGAAAATGATTTGCCAGAGCAGATTGAGATTTGGGCAAGACATAAAAGAAAACTTTCAAATGATATTTTGAATGATATACAGGAGACTAAAGCAGGTTTTAAAATAGTTTTTGAATATTGTTAAGAATATATCATTTTAGTCACCAGGAATAATTTCAGTATACATTACAGTGGGCTAGACAAATGAGTTTCAAAATGGTCTTTCACAAGCCAATGATTTGACAAGATCCCCAAGACTCAGTGGCTGCTTTACTTTCACTATTTCACTAAAAGACAACTTTCAGAATCCCAATGACAGTATCACAGAAGAAGGCTGCTTCCAAAATAGGCTTCCTTAACATCACTTCATCCCAAGACATTGACAAAGTGCCTCCTTATAAATGACATTGTGTTAAAAAAAAAAAAAAAACACAAGCAAAACACAGCATTGATAGAGCCTAAGAACCACGAAAATCTTCAAGCACTTTGGTTAGTGACCTATCACAATGAAGTAATTGGAAAGGAAAGATGAACGCTTTAAGAATGAAGATACACAATAGAATATTGTTTATAAATAGAAAAGCACTGCAACATTCATGTCCAGCAATTGAAAATATCTAAATATATGGCAATGTGTCAGCTCAATGAAATAAACAGTCATGAGGATGATGGCGAGGGAGGGTATGAGAAAACCTTTATGATATAATGCTTCAAGTAAAATATAAAAGAATCTGTCCTTTAGGTCTACAATGAAGTCAACATTTACATATGGAGTGAAAACTAGAAAGAAACAGAACAAAAATAACTGGTTCACTGTTATGAGAACACAGGACTTATTTTTCTTTTGTTTTCTTATTACTGTTGGGCTAGCGTTCATGCAATAAACAAAAATTGAAAGAAAAATTAAAGAAGGAAAGAAGCAAAAACAGTTCACAGCTTTTAGAAGAATATACAATCTATGTCAGACGATACTGACATAGACCCAACGTGGAATACACAGCTTAATGAGAAAGTTTGGAGATAGCAGAGCAATTAAAAATGGTAAGGAAGAATAGTAGATGTATATTCCAGTGGGGAAACAGACCCACTCATGCAAACAGACACCGCATGTTAAAAACTAGACAGAATGTGGAAGGAAGAGTTCTCAGTGGAACTGAAATTAAGAGCTTCAAGGAATTTAAAAAGATCACTTTTCCAATTAGAAACTTCACTAATCAGTCCTCTAAACACAGCATGTTCTAGCAGGAGACTGTGAGCTGCAGGAGATCTGAGATGTTCTTTCCTCTGCCCCATCAGAAAACCTTCTGAACATATGTGACTTATGAAAGCTCATGAAACTCAACTCTGTGGTGATGGCTGCCAAACACATTCATGCATCATGCGAGAAATATTAGCAATTACATGCATCATCTGCGAGAGAAAGTGCAGAGAAGTGGCATGGAAATAGTGCTTCTTTTGAGAGTTCTCATACTTCAGAGCTAATTAAATTTCTTTTCTTTTTTTTTTTTTTTTTTGTTTCCCAATTGGAAGCGTAGGTAATTAGTGATAGTCAAGCTTCACCATAATAATTCAGAATGTGTTCTGGGAGCCATAATTAGAATTAAATCTTAGGAAGTAAACAAGGATGGCCTTCCTTCTGAAGATTAACTTTATTTTAAAAATGTATCTATTTGTTTTCTTTTGTTATGTGTTTTATTTCTGTCACTCCATGTTCAAGAGGACATCATGATAAAAGTTTTTTCAAGTGTACCACTAATTAGAGGAAGCTTGAGAGTGACAATTTCACTTAGTGGTGGTCACGCATTGACGACGTCTGTGGGTTACTTAGGTCCTTTCTCACTTGGACTTACTGTTTAATATTCACTATAAACTAGGACCTAGAAAGTTCATGACTGGAGAGACATGAGATAAAGCCACACCCATGTGATTCTTTACATTTGAAGGGGAGGTTTATATTAGGATTAAAATCAGCGCCCTGAAAAAAGGAAACAAAAAAACCCACAGATTTGAGCCAAACAAACACCCTCTCTGAAAGTCCAAGTTTGTCTTCAGTGGGGGGTCCAGAGCCACAGAACTCACTCATTCAATCACTTCTACTCCTCATGCATGATTTATTCCCATGTATGAGTCCCAGTTTGCTAAAAATCACCTTAAGAGAAATCTCAAGATTTGGTATGTTTTGTCCACGACTCTTGAAACACTTTACAAAGCGGCATACCCATGCTTTTCAGCTGGAATTGAAAGTATTTGAGAAAGAGGGAGCAACACTGATTTGATTTTCTTTCATGGAGAGAGCCCACATTATACAGAAAACTTAAAGTATTCTGCATGAACAATCCAGTAACTAATCCACAACATTCCATTTTTAAAAAGTTTTAGTACCATAAAAAGATATTCAATACTGCAAAACAGAGGAAGAAAACAAGAACATTTCAAAAGTCAACAAAGATAACATGCATCCCCCATATGACGTGATGAGAATGGCACGTCACATCTGTTGTATTGTTTCCAGAAAGCCATAATCCCAGCCTAATCATGAGACAATCTCAAACCCAAATTGAGAAAAAAATTCTACAAAATATCTGACTAGATCTTGGAAAAAAGTGTCAAGGCTATTATAAACAAGGAAATTTATATAAAATAAACTTCCTTGTTTATTGAATATATATATATATGTATATATATAAATATATATACTGGGAAGTTACCATAGGATGGATGAAGACGTAACATCTAAATGTATTCTGGGATCCTGGGAAAGAGAAAGGATATTAGTGGAAAAACTGGTGAAATCCTAATAAACTCTGTAGTTTAGTTAATATCTAATATACCGACATTAATTTTTAGTTAGTTTTGATATATATGTTATGATTATATAAGACATTAACGTTGGGAGAAGGTCCGTGAAGGGTTAGGTAACTCCCTGTACTAGAGCTGCCACACTTCTGCTAATCTAAAATATTTCAAAATTGAAAGTTTAAAAGCTAAAGGCAACAACACAGGAATTTTCCTTTGTGGGAACAGACTAGCCAGGAGAGTTCTGTCCATGTGACTTAAAAAAAATCCAAATTTATTTTTGAAAAATTTTATTTATTTATTTGTCAGAGAGAGAGAGCACAAGTCAGGAGAGGGGCACAGGGAGAAGCAGGCTCCGCGCTGAGCAAAGAACCTGATGTGGGCTTGATCCCAGGACCCTGGGATCATGACCTGAGCCGAAGGCAGATGCTTAACTGAATGAGCCACTCAGACATCCTAAAAATAATCCAAATTCAATCTGCATTAGTTTTTTTTTTTTATTTCAACCTTTAAAACAAAAGCCAAAATACTTTTGAGAAAAGCTGAGTTATCAAATACTTCGGGATAGGAAAAGGAAAAGCAAAGATTTAGGAGAGGCTGGATAAAAGGAAGAGATAAGAATAGAAAGGCAGATCTGTACCTCTGAAACAAATAATACATTATATGTTAAAAAGAAGAAGAAGAAGAAGAAGAAGAAGAAGAAGAAGAAGAAGAAGAAGAAGAAGAAGAAGAAGATAGCAGGAGGGGAAGAATGAAGGGGGGGAAATCAGAGGGGGAGACGAACCATGAGAGACGATGGACTCTGAGAAACAAACTGAGGGTTCTAGAGGGGAGGGGGGTGGGGGGATGGGTTAGCCTGGGGATGGGTATTAAAGAGGGCACGTTCTGCGTGGAGCACTGGGTGTTATGCACAAACAATGAATCATGGATCACTACATCAAGAACTAATGATGTAATGTATGGTGACTAACATAACATAATAAAAAAAAAAAGAATAGAAAGGCAGAATCACTTCCCTGGGTCTGTACAAATAAATAATAAAATAGTCATAAGAAATTAGCCATGTATCAAAACTGACATAGTTGATTTGCTTTTTATTCCTGGGGTAGTAACATGTTTTTGCCCCGCAGAGGGAAATTATACAGCCAGGGAAATGAACTGCTCCATCCTCCCCGGACGGGGTGCAGAAGCCCAACAGGCAGCCTCAAGTATGCTTCGCCATGCCCTAGAAGACTGACTTAATTATCTTAACAATTTACATCGCAAATTGTCATTTTCTCATTCAACATCTGACAAGTGAATGAATATCCAGTAAACTCCATTTGGCTCCGTGATATCAAAGAACAATGATTTTAACACAGAGGGCTCACAACGTGATTCTCAGTCACTGCCTTCCAGTCTTGAAGCCATGAACCTCCTGCTTAATGACTTCTGAATCCACATGGCGACAGATTTTCGGTTGTCCCAGGGAAGGTAAATCTAATTCTACCACCATAGCCCACAGGGTTAGGGCATCTTCATGAGGTAAGGCTAAAAAAAGCGCCAACTAAACACAACAATGGGTTTTTGAAAGAGTCATATGAAAGATGATGTTCATAAGTCTAGCATTTGGAAGTCAGGACTCATTTTTCCATAGGGGATGGTATAAAATATATTAAGAATTGGAATCTAATCACGAAAAGTATTAGCCAAATTCAAATTGGGAGACAATATACAAAACAACTGGCCAATACTCTTCAAAAACTGTCAAGGTCAAGGAACAGAAAGAAAAGCAGAATTGCTCCAAATTAAGGGAGAGCAAAGAGGATGGCAACTAAATGCAGTGGGTGACTGTGGGATGGGTCTGGATTGGGAAAAAATGAAATGAAGGCTATTTGATGAAATGCGAGTATTTACCCATGTTAAATCTTTAGATTTTAGTAGTTGTATTATGTACCCTTATTAGTATGTAAACATACATACTAAAGTACTTAGTGAGAAAGAACAATGTCTCCAACATGCCCTCAGATAGCTCAAGGGGAAGATATGTACACATGTATACATTTTGTGTGTGTGTGTGTGTGTACACACACACACATACACATATACATACACACAGAATATAGGTGTGTATCCTATATTTAACAGAGAATATGTATCATACCTATAATACATATATTACATACACACATGTATGTATATTGTAAATGCGTGTCTGTGTACATCTAGAGAGAGAGAGAACAAGACCACACAGCAGTGAGAAAATGTGGAAAAAGGTAAACATTATAACTGAATCTGGCTGAAGATTATGCAGGAGTTCCTTGTAGCATTCTTGTAACTTTTCCCTAAATTAAAAATTCTTTCAAAATAAAGGGTTAAAAAATATAATGAGTTTTTGGAACTAGATAGAGGGGCTGGCTGTCCATTGTGTAATACACTAAATGAATTATTTACTTTATTTTTTTTTTAAAGATTTTTACTTATTCATGAGAGACAGAGACAGAGAGAGAGAGGCAGAAGCAGAGGGAGAAGCAGGCTCCCAAGGAGCAGGGAGCCCGATGCGGGACTCGATCCCAGGACCCTGGGATCATGACCTGAGCCGAAGGCAGACGCTTAACCATCTGAGCCACCCAGGCGCCCATGAATTATTTACTTTAAAGTGGATTAATTTTGTTATGTGAAGTTCACCTCAATAAAAATAAAAATAATAATGAGAGTCCCAGGAGAGTCCCCAGGATCCATAATTCAGGGGCCACAGCTGCTCAAACTCAACATGGAAACAAGTAGCAGACCTCAAGTGTTTGCCTGTTAGCTGGCAAGCTATAAACATGCCCAGTGGCCCCAGAGAGCCCACCTCAAACAAGGGTCAACTTCTTGCCCTAAGAACTCCGTCTCAGAGCCTACTCTTAGGTAGGCTCAGCTGCTGAGACTGGCCCTTGAAAGGACTGTTCCACATGGTGGCCCCTGGTAGGTCACTCCAGTTTCACGTTAAATAATTTGACATTACCCAAGGTCACTTGATTTCATACTCCCAGATTTTATGACCTTTGAATCTCCCTGCATCAGCCAGGCTTTTGACAGAAATACAAATGTATTTACAGAGAAAAGAGGCCAATTTCTATGAAATTGAACTGGGAGGTATATATAAAGACAACAATACACAGAGCATAATACCATATTCTACCTGTAAAAAAACTCCCCTTTGAATGAAAGAACACAGGAATGCATTATAACCCTCACAGTCCCACAGGTTACAAGTGGCTAAATTGGGGTTAGAATGCAGGTTGGCTGACTCTAAAATCAGCACTTTGGATGGCGGGCTTGACCAAAAGTGCTAGAACCCCGTACAATGCCTTCCAACACTGCAGCGTTTCTTTAGGAAAATAAAGTTTACCCTGTGGTTGAGACATACATCGAGCCCAGCAGCTGTGGCAAAGGGAATAGGTACTCTCAGTAGAGGAAAGAAACCTACATACACAGAGCACATCCCTTCACATAAAGTACGAAATATTGGAGTGTGTATGCTAACATACATACAATGCCCTCCTCAAAAAACAAAAACAAAAAAACAAACCCACTGACAACTGGCTTGCATTCACTTTTCCTAATTAAGGTTGCGTGGTCAGGCTTGGAGGACAAGAGGTGAAGAGCTACCAGGTTTGGGGTGAGCTTGATGACAGTACTGCCCTCTCTCCCACAAGCCCATGAAGTAGGAAACTGTGTGAGGATGCTGCCCCCTGGTGGCAGCCTGAAGCAAGCAGCCTAACAAAGACCAGATTTTCTCACCCTCTCCCTAGTTTTGTAACATTGGCCACGCATCTTACACCTGGTGTGTTTTCTACACTGACAAGTACCATAAGCAGATTCATGATAACAATCTGGAGCTTTACACTTGCACTCTGATGTGTCCTTGAGAGTGAACGAGAGAGGGAGCATAACAGCTCTCAAATTGGAAGGGGGGGTATGTATGAGATCCATCACGTTATTTTCATAGCGGGAAAAGGTTAAAAATTATTACACGGGAAGCTGAATCAACCACTCTTGCCTACAACTACTTTCTCATTTGCATTCCTGAGTTCCCTCAACCTTTTATTTCAGAGAGATACAGCATGGTTTAGTGCCAAACAACAATGGCTTGGGTGTGAGACAAAATTATCACTGAATCCTGGGGTCACTTCTTACTGTCTGGGACACTTTGGGCAGGTTCTTTAACCTCGGTATTTTCAGAGAGAAAATAAGGGGCCAACCATCTATTTCACCAGGTAGTTGCGAAGACTGAATGAGGAAAGTATGTCAAACACCAGGAGAGGCTCTGGCACGAGATAAACAGGTAGACAAATTTCTAGTTCTTCCTCCCCTCCTCCCCCCGCTAGGACCGGTGATCCACAAAGAGGGCTTAAACCTCTGCTACTCTTTCTCTTGTCCTTCAAGGCCCTACAAAAGATGTCAAAAAGGGCCAACACACAGAAGGTAGATGTAAAATGCGATGACCAAGATGCGTGTGGTAAAAGCAGTCGGTGTGTAGACTCACTTTTATGGCACCATCTTTTTTTTATTTTTATTTTTTTAAAGATTTTTATTTATTTATTTATTGAGAGAGAGAATGGTAGAGAGAGAGCATGAGAGGGAAGAAGGTCAGAGGGAGAAGCAGACTCCCTGCTGAGCAGGGAGCCCGATGCGGGACTCGATCCCGGGACTCCAGGATCATGACCTGAGCCGAAGGCAGTTGCTTAACCAACTGAGCCACCCAGGCGCCCTTTATGGCACCATCTTAATGGGGAATATTTTAGGACTGGACCCCATGAAATTGGCCCAGGAGGACTAATGAAGGAATTGAAGCTGCTAACGCCATGGAAGATAACGACATCCGAGCGCAGGAAGGATGGGTCTATCTACAGAGATTGACACCTTCATTTTCACAGTGATTAAATATGTTGTACAAAAATAAAACCTGATTATAAAGAAAAATGGCACACGTTCTGCCATCGTACTCTGTAAATAATATTGTTTCAGTTACCAATATCATTTCTTGTAAATCACCCTAAAGCATTTTCAATAAAGATAACAACAGTTCCGAGAAAAAGGCAGGGGGGTAACAATGGAAGCTGAATGACCCAAAAGCTTTGTTCATTCATTCAGTACCCATGCATTCAACTCCTATTAGGGAAAGAGATAGGAAAGCCCTGGAAGCTGACCTCCTATTATTCAGGGCCCATCGGAGAAGAGAGATAAACTAGGGGAGGGGTCGGACTTTGCTCTCTAAAAAGCCCCAGAAGTGTGGACACAGTACAGAAGTAGCACTGAGGACAGAAGGGTCACAGACTATGCCAGGTACCCCAATCCTCAACTCTCCCACTGCGTTCCTTATGTTCCAGAACATTTTTATTTCCTCAAGATGAACTCCTTAAAAAAGAAAAAGATGGATTGACCCAAACACACTCCCAATAAAAGAAAAAAGAAACATCATGAAAATTAAAAAAACATGTATGGTTCAAAAGACATGCTCAAGAAAGTGAAAAGACAATTCACAGAAAGGGAGAAAAAATGTGCAAGTCATATACCTGATAAGAGACTTAATCCAGGATACATACAGAACAAAAAGAGAAACAACCCAATTAAAACTGGGCAGAGGATATGACTATTTCTCCAACAAAGATATACAAATGACGAATAAGCCCAGGAAGATGCTCAATAACATTACCCACCAGGGAAATGCAAATCAAAACCACAATGCCCACACTTCACATCCACTAGAATGACATCCGAAAGACAAATAATATCAAGTGTTGAGAAGGATGCGGAAAAATTAGAAACTTCAGAAGCTGTTGGTGAGAATAAAACTTAGTGTGAACATCCTGCAAAAGCTTGACATTTTCTCAAAGGGTTTAACATGGAGTTACCATGTGATCTAATAATTCAACTGCTAGGTATACAGCCAAGAGAAATTAAAACATGTCCAAAGACTTTACACAAATGTTCATCTGCAGCATCATTCCTAATAACCAAAAGGAGGAAGCAACTGAAACGCTCGTCAACTGACACATAATACATTAAATGTGATTGGGGCACCTACACAGCGCAGTTGGTTGTGCATCCGACTCTTGGTTTTGGCTCAGGTCATGATCTCAGGGTCAAGAGATCAAGACCCGCATCGGGCTCTGCGCTCAGCGTGTAATCTGCTTGAGATTCTCTCTCCCTCTCCCTCTGCCCCTCCTGCTCATGCTCTCTCTCTCTCTCAAGTAGATAAATCTTTAAACATTTTTAATTAATAAATTAAATGTAGTATTTCATATCTGTGCTGAGTAGTCTTCTCACTTTAATCGTTCCTACCACCTTGTGACAAGAAGCTCTGTTCACAACGTTTTTAAAAATAAAATCATCAAAATCTTGTTTCCAATGGCAATTGTTGCTATCATTTGCACAATGCTTCAGGAATTACAAACCACACACACGTACACTGTCGCCTCTGGCGTGTAACACCCTTGTGAGGAAGGAGCGTATGTAATCATCACCACTTTGCATGGTAAAAAATAAGGACACAAATCATTCCGAAAGACATCCCAGTGATTTACCCTCCCCAAAAAAGACAATTACCCAAACTCTAAACCTTTGAGAAAAATGAGTCTACCTAACACCTGCTATAACTCAAGAAAGACAGTGGGGGCTCATGAGACCCGAGGACAGAGATAATGAATATTCAGACCTTAGGGAACTGAGGCTCAGAAGCTACGAGAGGAGCCGCTCTCTGAGGTGCAAGGGTGTGTTATTTCGGTCATATTCAAAGAGCTGCTCTTCACTACCTTAATGGAATCAGATCCCTATCTAGCCTACGGAACGAACTCCCAAAGGAACGAAAAGACACTTTTCCAGGGAAAAAATGCTTAATAAGTTACTGCTGAACCTTGAAAAAGAGAATAAATGGCCATAGACTTTGGTGAAATAAAGCCAAGTGCTTCTTCAGCCCGGGGTCTGATCATTGATAAAGCGTATGTAAGTCAAAGTCACCACGCTGGGTCAAATAAGTATGTGACGTTACTATTACTGTACTCACTCTACATTTTTATTTAAAAGAGAAGCTATTAGCAGTTTGGATTGTAGGGATAAGCTGGAACGTAAGCCCCCAGGAAAGCCTGAGGGATTTATGTCGCTAGACAGCCTTGGATTCTGAATCTTTCAACAGCCATGTCCCATCATCAGATACCTACATATTTACTTTATTGTTCTGTCCTTCACGTACAAAAAAAAAAATGATATTTATCAGAAGCTCTAATAGCAAAGGAAAGAACAGCAAAGATCAATAGGTTAATATTCTAAACTGCAATCCAGGTGATAAGAAGTCTGCAAATCATAAAATCAACATTATGCTAAGGACAGACTATTGATCATAAAAAAAAAAAATACTTTGCTCCAAGGTGAAACCTTTCATTTGTCCGGTAGGCAACATGTTGATTAGTCTCATGTAGATATTAAGTAATAGCAATAATTATCATTTAATAACCCCACGACTAACGTGGAAAGCAGAAGTCTCGATATGTTTTCTGCAGGAATTATTTTTATTATCAAAGTGTTGTACCTGAGACATGAAAGGAAGAAAATCTCTCATAACGCTCTATCAGACAAAGCTAAGAAGATACTAAAATGGAAAAATAAGCTCTCCCATTCCAGCGTTTCTCTAGGAACCTTATAAATAAAACCCATTTTGAAAATTTTAAAAACAACCTGTCTGATCACAATTTTAGTAAAAGCATATTTATCTATATAAGTATAGAAGATATCTGGAAAGATGTGCACCAAAATTGTAACAATTATTTTATTTATAAATGAAGGAATAATGGCCAATTCTTACCTAAATCATTTTGGTTATCTATGTTTCTGAATTCTCTGCCACAGCCATATCCTGCTTTTAGAATTAGGTTAGTTTCAAAAACAACAACAACAAAAATTCAGATAAAGTCGTAGAAATGATGTGAATAAAAATCTGCCTCATGGAATGCAGGAAGAAGAATTTTAAAACGGGAAATACAAAGACACAAAATTATAAACGAGGGTTTCAAAAATGTCCTTACATTTGGGCCCAAAAGTCTAATAATCCCTCCTAGGGAAATAATTCTAAATGTGGACCAATAGTTATGTGCGGTATGTTTACTGACTCATTTTTTATAGTATGGTTTTTTTAAATCCTTAATTATACAGGAGAAAACCTAAGTAAATTACAGTTCGGTCATTTAATGAAATGCTATTCAGCCACTATACATGATTTCCATCGAGGATTACTGATGACAACGGAAGTGATAGGAAAGTGAACACAGTTTCATCTCAACTGTGTCAAGAACAGAGTTCACAGAATTAGCAGCAAAGACAAATTCGAACCAGTAGCAGGGTTTGCCTCTGGAGGCTGGAAATGCAGGTGATTTCTTGTGGTCTCCTGTGTGTTCGTTTAGCTTCTTCTCCTCTGCCTCTGCTCTCTAAGGTTTCCATAATAGGGCCACACCAGATGGAGCAGCAGAGAGAAATCTTGTTAAAAAGTGGAAAGAGAAAAAAAAAAAAAAATGGAAAGAGAATGTGCGTAAGGTCAAAGTACCAAAAGCAAAACCAAATGTTGCAGGTATGTGTTCAGATCTGGAGAGGGAATTTTTAGGAGAGATTTGAAGAATTTAACCTGACGAGTAATTATCTGTTTATTACACATATGCACTACCACGTCAACACTGCCAAGGACTTTGTGAGCGCTTGTGACTGCCTTCCCCTGGGTTTCTCGGCAAGGAAGGAAAAGAACTATATATACAGTGTTGCATCACTAGGAAACGCTAAAACAGGACTATGCAAATTGTCTTTTATAGGAAGAGTATTAATTATGTTTCCCAGCTCTTACAAATAAACCAGAGTTCTGGTGTTACAGGCTACCTGATTTTCTCTAGCCATCACTTTGGCTCCTGCTGGTGGATGGGCGCACAGAGAGACACGTGTGCAAACACTTAATGCACATGCATAAACATGTAAGCCTAGTACCATGTTCTGCTCAGAAGAACCCGCCTTGGGTACTCAACACAGTTCTAGTCCAAGACACGCATTAGAAGTCCTTACAGCATCCTCATGGACACGCAGAGCAAAAAGAGGATATGCACCGAAAGGTCATCTTCATACTTCCAAAGGGAAATCCTCAGCTTTCACCACATCACCTCTTAACTTAAAAATTATCCAGTTTCACCCAAACACCTGAGCACACAATCTTTCATGGCCTGTCGTCAAAGGAGCATTTTCTTCACATTTTTCAACCTCCCCCTGCTTGTGACCCGTGCCCCTCCTCCTCTTCCGCAGCTAACTCACACTGGTCCCTTTGTCCTTGCTCCCATCCTGCATGCCCAACCCTGCCCATTCTTCAACCCCATTGCCAATGTCCCCTCCACATAATTTCATGGGTTCCCCAAACAAATTCTACTTATAATCCTTTTTGGAATTTCAAGGGCACTTTCTACTCTGTATTTTTCTCATATTATAGTTCCACCTGGTATTACACACACACACACACACACACACACACACACACACACACACACACACACACAAAGTGCGTCTCCCTTTTTGAATGACAGAATTGCTCACTGACTGATTCATTCATTTATTGAACACACACTTGCTGTATGCCTCTCTGATGATCCAGTGTTAGGGACTGTGCTGGGTACAAGGGATGCTATGGTGAGCAAAACAGGAAAGGATTTGTCCCTCTGGGGAGACATCAGACTGGCAAACAGGTGCTAACGATGGGGGTGCTAGATGCTGAAACAGGAGGCCCTGGACCTCCCATCTGACTCAACATTTCTAGTCTAAGAACGTAACACATCCCACCAGAATCACAACTGGACTGAGAACTGGAGAGGAGAGAAGGAGAAGAGAGATCAAGCAGATCCCTCTGCACGGAGGTCCAGAG
Organism: Callorhinus ursinus; assembly: GCF_003265705.2. Taxonomy (NCBI): domain Eukaryota; kingdom Metazoa; phylum Chordata; class Mammalia; order Carnivora; family Otariidae; genus Callorhinus; species Callorhinus ursinus. The sequence continues at coordinate 51,071,586 of NW_027397074.1, forward strand.
GGACGGGAATTCACTAAGCACTAAGGTCCATGAAGATCTTGGTTTCTGCCTGGTTCATCTTTGTGACTAGAGGTGCACTGGCACAGTGCCTTAAAATATAATAAATGCTTGTGAATATTGGTTGCATGGAAAAAAACGAGCCAATTCATGAGTCCCTTATTACTCTACATGCCCCTATTCCATTACTATCAAGAAACTCTACAGGTGCCCAATGGGGTGCCATCTCTCAGTGACCCGCTCGGGCCAGACAGCTGAAATCCAGGGCCTTGCCTCCTCCCATGCCTTGGATAGCTAGTGTGGGTGCTCAGCCAAGCCCAGCTGGCTGGAGGCGGGGCTCCCTTCAATGCACAGAAAACTGCAGGGCTTTGCAGTGCTTTCCCCAAGTAGGGGAGGAGTGTGCTTCCTAATGTACCTTTCCTACCCACAAGGGCTGGCGTGGCTCTTCCTCTAACAGACCTGGTCCCAGATACGCTGTTTGTGGTGGACTCCGCCCCCGAACAAGAGCTAAACAGCAGGGATCGCCCTCTTCCTGTTCTCCATTCTCCAACCTGTCCTCTTTCCCACCACGGCTCACAAGTGACGAGGAATGGCTGCAGTGTGGGACAGTCCTTCTGGGGAGCCAAGAAGGAACACATAGGACATCTCAGAGAGCCGTGGAGAGGGCTGGATGGTCAAGAGAAGCAAAATCACAACTGCTACTATCAGGTTCCATGAGCAAGAGAAGGCAGAGAATTAAAGCCAGTTTCTGGATTTCCATAAAGTTAGGTAGGTGAGCATTCAAGACCTTGGTCATCAAAGCGCTTCCTTCCATGCATTACTCTGTCTTAGTTCTAGAGCAAGGTGAACATCAGTGTGGTAAAGAGAAAGCATCTCTGAGCGGAAAAGGCTCCAAATCTGGAGGAAGAAGAGGGGAAGGGCAAAGATAACCCAGAAACAAAACTAATGAAATTCAAATGACTGAAAAACCTCGAGAGAGTGGGTGGCAGCGAAACAGACAGACAATGGAAACAAAGCCTCTCTGTTTAACCTGAACTGAATCCACAGAGAGTGAGACCTTTCATCTGGCCTTTTCCTTCTTCATTAAATAGCCAGGCAGCCCAGCCTAGAGGCTGAGAAGGAGACTGGAGTCAGGCAGCAGTGATAGCCAACACTGGAGCTGCCGCTTGCAGGCCCTGAGTGTTTGGAAGCAACTCTGTTTTCAAGAACAAGCAAGCATTACTCTACTTTCTTGCCCCGGACAAGGATGTAGACTTGCTCTTGCTGGGTTTGATTTCAGAACCAGCAAAGTCAATGGTCTGTACACGTTCCCTTAAAGAGAAGCAAGCAGAGGGACGCCTTAAGGGGCTCAGTCGGTTAAGCATCTGACTTTGGCTCGGGTCATGATTCCAGGGTCCCGGGATCGAGCCCCGCATCAGGCTCCCTGCTTCTCCTTCTCCCTTTGCTGCTATCCCCACTTGTGCTCTATCTCTCACTCACTTTCTCTCTCTCTCAAATAAACAAATAAAATCTTTTGAAAAGAGAGAGAGAGAGAAAAGCAAGCAGTTGGTGTGCAGTCTTCATTCATGGTGATGTTCTGAGAATGAAAAGGCCACAGTGAGACAAGCATTTGGTGGGTTTCTCAGCCCTGGCAGGACTGGGTGGGAGTAGAGAATGTCTCAGCTTGGCACACCCACTCGGTGTTCCTAGAGGCCAGAGAGAGAGCCACACGGAGATCCACTACATTCACCCATTTCCCCACCTTGTTTCCACTGCAGTCTGTTCCTTTGGCTAAATAACCCAAGGTGTCACAGTAAGTTTGCAAGAGTGTCCTTTCCCTGCCAAAACAATGCAGTCACCTTGGCAGGTTTTTAACCTCCTAAAGCTAAAAAGCCTGATTTTCTTCATTTCCAAAATAGGAAGATGAGTCGCTGTGCCCTGTGCCTTACAGAGATGCCATGAAATACTGCATGGGAGCCATCTGACCCATGCCCCAGGATGCTCCCCAAAATGCTGCTGGTGGTGGGGGGTGCCTGCTGTGGCTGTTTTGTTACGGATCTAAAACCAGTGGAAACCCCAATGGGCCACCTAAAAATCATATATTCTCAGCAGGTTGATCAGTTTGGTAAAAGAAAGCAAAAAGTTAATCAACACCTGTCACCCTTTTAACCATGTGATCTCCAGAACCATCTCAGGAGTGGGAGTCCTTTCTCGCTGGAGAGTCTGGAGCTTTGCAGGAGTGCACCAGAGAACTCCCCCTGCCCACCTCCCTCTGTCCCCTTCAGAATGAACAAGTACAGGAAGCGTGCCAAGATGCCAGAACCAGGACAGTTTTTATATAACTGCATTATTCTCAAATTGGTTCTTGTCCCTTCCCATTGGAAAGGTTTTGACAGTCTTCCTACACATACAAAATGTCAGCCCCAGAATTAGAATCCCACGCCACGAAGCCAGTCCCTGGTGTATAAATTACTTCCTCCCAGACATGAAACCGGTCTGGATGGCGTGCTCACACCTCCTCTCCCAAGGTCACATCACACCGAATTCAGAGCCATGAGACGCATTGACAATTGGTGGCCATTTGGAAAAAAAGGAAAAGAAAAAAAATGAAGTCTCCAGAAAGAAAGAATAAAAATAAAAGGCACCCTAACTCCATGGGGAGCTGTTCCACGGCTGTCAAAGCAAGGTCAATGGCAATCAGGTAACTGCACCAGGGGTCTCCGGACTGACCCTTGCTTCACCTTCTTGCCTGCACCCCAAAAGAGCCAGGACTGTTCTCAAGGGTGCTCTGGGAGGATCCCACCAGGGGCAAAACCATCAGGCCAGGCAAAGCCAGCAAAGCATGAGGGGAAGAGGTGCTGGATGTTTGGAACAACCCGTCCTAGATGCCAAAACCCCGTAACTGCTCATTCTATTCTAGACTCTGATCAAATGCTCTGGTTCTAAGCTCAAGGTACTCCAAATGGTTCTCCGGGATGGAATCAGCCAATTGAAGAGTGCTTCCTGCTGTGAACAGCAAATTTTTTTATTTATGTTGTGGTTTTGAGCCCTCCTTGCCTTTGAAAATTCTCACAGAAGCAGACTACTGTGACCAACTGGATCCATGAAGACATAGCCATGGACCTGTGTGCTAGCTAGCTAGGCAGAGGAAAAAGAACCACCTCTTCATTAAAGAGGCTCTTTGAAGGGTATAAAATTCCTGCCCTGATCCTCTAGAATTCATGGACTTTGGGATGTGTCACTTCTTAGGGTTAGCTCCGCTTTTGAAGCTACATAGCTCTACTCTCTGACCCAGCTGGTTATGGTCAAATGGAGAACTGTCCCAGTAATCCGACGGGGAAAATGCAGACCCTGGACTTACTACAGCCATCAGATCCAAACGGTTATATCAATAATCAGAATTTATTAACATTTTCTCAGTGCCAGGCAAGTTTCTAAGAACTCAACAACTATTAACTCATTAATCTCCATAGCGACCTTAAGTAGGAACTATTACTCTGCCCATCTTACTAATGAAGATATGATGTATAGAAAAGTTAGATCAATTGTCCAAGATCTCACAGCTGATAAGCAATGGAGCTGGGATGCAAAAAGAGGCAGTCTGGCCCAGAGGCTGTGCTCACAAACACTGTGCTACATAGTTTCAAATAAAATTGACTTGTTTATCGGTCACTAAGCCTGCATCCCCCGTATATGATCCTCGCACCTGGTGGATGGTGCCCTTTGGCTCCAAAATTCCATGTATAAAGAGAGGATGTCAAAAAGGTGTGTACAATACTCTACGAGGTTAATGGCTAACACTGTTCAATAAGTTGCCTCCTTCTGCCACAGCTATGTTTCAAAGGGGACAAAGTTCTTGTGGGTTTTAAGCTAAATATGGAAGGCGAAAGGTTTTGGCTGGAGCAGGGTTCTTCCGAACCTTTTTAAAATTACCCTGCTAGGGGGAATTCTATCAGACATTTCAAGAAGAATTAATACCTATTCTCCTGAAACTGTTCCAAAAAATAGAAATGGAAGGAAAACTTCCAAACTCGTTTTATGAGGCCAGCATTACCTTGATCCCAAAACCAGACAAAGACCCCATCAAAAAGGAGAATTACAGACCAATATCCTTGATGAACATGGACGCAAAAATTCTCACCAAAATACTAGCCAATAGGATCCAACAGTACATTAAAAGGATTATTCACCATGACCAAGTGGGATTTAACCCTGCACTGCAAGGATGGTTCAACATCCGAAAATCAATCAACGTGATACAATACATTAACAAAAGAAAGAACAAGAATCATATGATCCTCTCAATAGATGCAGAAAAAGCATTTGACAACGTACAGCATCCTTTCTTGATCAAAACTCTTCGGAGTATAGGGATAGAGGGTACATACCTCAATATCATAAAAGCCATCTATGAAAAACCTACAGCGAATATCATTTCCCCTAAGGTCGGGAACGCGGCAGGGATGTCCACTCTCACCACTGCTATTCAACATAGAATTAGAAGTCCTAGCCACAGCAATCAGACAACAAAAAGAAATCAAAGGCATCTAAATCGGCAAAGAGGAAGTCAAACTCTCACTCTTTGCAAATGATATGATACTGTATGTGGAAAACCCAAAAGACTCCACCCCAAAACTGCTAGAACTCCTACAGGAATTCAGTAAAGTGGCAGGATATAAAATCAATGCACAGAAATCAGTGGCATTCCTATACACCCACAACAAGACAGAAGAGAGACAAATCAAGGAGTCGATCCCATTTACAATTGCACCCAAAACCATAAGATACCTAGGAATAAATTTAACCAAAGAGGCAAAGGATCTGTACTCGGAAAACTATAAAATACTCATGAAAGAAATTGAAGAAGACACAAAGAAATGGAAAAACGTTCCGTGCTCATGGATTGGAAGAACAAACATTGTGAAGATGTCAGTGCTACCTAGAGCAATCTACACATTCAAAGCAATCCCCATCAAAATACCATCCACCTTTTTCAAAGAAATGGAACAAATAATCCTAAAATTTGTATGGAACCAGAAGAGACCCCGAATAGCCAGAGGAATATTGAAAAAGAAAAGCAAAGCTGGCGGCATCACAATTCCAGACTTCCAGCTCTATTACAAAGCTGTCATCATCAAGACAGTATGGTACTGGCACAGAAACAGACACATAGATCAATGGAACAGAATCGAGAGCCCAGAAATGGACCCTCAACTCTATGGTCAACTCATCTTTGACAAAGCAGGAAAGAATGTCCAATGGCAAAAAGACAGTCTCTTCAACAAATGGTGTTGGGAAAATTGGACAGCCCCATGCAGAAGAATGAAACTGGACCATTTCCTTACACCACACACAAAAATAGACTCCAAATGGTTGAAAGACCTAAACGTGAGACAGGAGTCCATCAACATCCTAAAGGAGAACACAGGCAGCAACCTCTTCGACCTCAGCCACATCAACTTCTTCCTGGAAACATCGCCAAAGGCAAGGGAAGCCAGGGCAAAAATGAACTACTGGGATTTCATCAAGATAAAAAGCTTTTGCACAGCAAAAGAAACAGTCCACAAAACCAAAAGACAACCGACAGAATGGGAGAAAATATTTGCAAATGGCATATCAGATAAAGGGCTAGTATCCAAAATCTATAAAGAACGTATCAAACTCAACACCCAAAGAACAAATAATCCAATCAAGAAATGGGTAGAAGACATGAACAGACATTTTTCAAAGAAGACATCCAGATGGCCAACAGACACATGAAAAAGTGCTCCACATCGCTCGGCATCAGGGAAATCCAAATCAAAACCTCAATGAGATACCACCTCACACCCGTCAGAATGGCTGAAATTAACAAGTCAGGAAATGACAGATGTTGACGGGGATGTGGAGAAAGGGGAACCCTCCTACACTGTTGGTGGGAATGCAAGCTGGTGCAGCCACTCTGGAAAACAGTATGGAGGTTCCTCAAACAGTTGAAAATAGAGCTACCATATAATCCAGCAATTGCACTACTGGGTATTTACCACAAAGATACAAATGTAGGGATCCGAAGGGGTAGGTGCACCCCAATGTTTATAGCAGCAATGTCCACAATAGCCAAACTGTGGAAAGAGCCAAGATGTCCATCGACAGATGAACGGATAAAGAAGAGGTGGTATATACACACAATGGAATATTATGCAGCCATCAAAAGGAATGAGATCTTGCCATTTGTAATGACGTGGATGGAACTGGAGGGTGTTATGCTGAGTGAAATAAGTCAATCAGAGAAAGACATGTATCATATGACCTCACTGATATGAGGAATTCTTAATCTCAGGAAACAAACTGAGGGTTGCTGGAGTGGTGG